>NC_091929.1:15734943-16061609 GCF_041260155.1 Ptychodera flava | reverse complement strand
TCACTTGAAAAGAGCACAAGGAAAATTTCCTTAGCAGGATATTCACTGACACATAGAATGCTCTCCTTTGTCGCTCAATATCGCTATCGTCTCTGAAGTTATGTGTTAACAAAAACCTACGATATGTCTTTCTTTCGACAAAAATATTTTTAACAACATTGAGGTAAACATTGGGAGTGGGCTTAACTTTAGAACTATCTGGTGTGACACACAAACATTCGGTTTTTTTTTCGTATTGAAGATATTGTCATCGGTATTACTATAAATGCTGCAGATGATGACGAATTTCTGTGTCCCTTCAACAGAGGGACTTATCAGACAGATATTGCCAGCATAAAAGAGGTGATTGATGAACATGCCACCAATATTACAACATGTTCGTGAAGTTTCAAGCCCAGAGCTGAAATCATCAGTATAAATATTAAATATTTTTGGTGACAATATTGCACCCTGCTTAACGCCATTTTTCAACTTGAAACCCTCGAAATGCAAGACCCCTAACGGATACAAATACATTGCGACCTTTACCTGACAATGCAAATCGGCACTTTACGATAAATCAACTTTTAAAACAATGTTCAGTGATTAACACGATCAAATACTTTGGAAGCATCTATTAAAGTTACATTTACGTTGCTACCATATTTCCTATAATAATGAATGAGTTCTTTCAGGATGAAATGCACAGATCAGTTGAATGTTGCTTTTTAAACACAAATCAATTGTTCACCAAACTAATTCCGTAATTTTCTATGCAACAGTCAATATTGCAATAGGCCGGTAGTTATTTTTGTCATTTGTATTCTTATTCCTATCCTTAACAATGGGGTCTTAGATTGTGTCTGAAAGTCTATAAGGACAAACAGCATGAACAAGCATCAAAGTAAAACACATGGTAAGCAAAACTGATAACTTTGGCACTAGCGTACACAAAAGGCTCCGCAAAAAGTGAGACTGGACCAGCAGATTTACCTGTTTGTAGATTACTTATCGCTTTCTAAAATAATGATATCCACATCACCTTCGCCGGTTATCAATCAAGTCTAAAACGAGATTCTGGTCACTTTTAATGTTGACAACATTAAAAGGATTACTGCAATGCTCAAGCCATATTTCTGCAATATTTGCATCGCCACTACAGCAACTTATGTTATTTGAATTTATTTTATGAACAAACGAGAAAAAATGCACTCAGAATATCACATGGAATGATAATCTGCTAGAAACTTTTGGCAGCTCTCGGACGTCGCTACATTCTCATTTCTTTTTCTTTTTCTTGCCTCGCAGCGACAGAGGGTTACCATTCTATTGCTTGTAACCCTATGGGAACCGAATAAGATGTTTATATAATGTGGCAGTTGTCGTCCATTGCCAAAATATTTTTTTTTTAACTTCATCCTCGCGATTTTTTAGTTTCGGCGAAATTTGTAAGTATTTCTGGTTGAACCAACAGCCTTGATCTGTCAATAAATACTCAAACACGATTGAATTCTTGTTTCGAGATATATTCGCGTAGAACGAGACTCCGCCTTGTAGCTTCATGACAACGAGAAGTAATGTAGATACGTATTAGCCGCCTCTGATGACTACATTTTGTCGTCTGCCATACAGTTACGCGTGGTTGAATACATAGCGGCCGCCGCGCGGTATGTGTGCATACGACGCGGCGGCCGTGGTGGTGGATTATTTTCTGCCGACGTCAAAAAGTGGCTGACCCCCCCCCCCACTCCAACTTTCGAAAACAGGCTGACACCCCCCCCCCCCCATTCCAGCTTTCGAAAACAATGTGACCCCCTACCCCGCGCGCGTGCGCGCGACAAAGGTAAAACAAAAGGTGGAATATAAATTGAATAATTCAGTGTATATATATATATATTTGTATATATATATATATATATATATATATATATATATATATATATATATATATATATATGTATACACATATAAACATATATATATATATATATATATATATATATATATATATATATATATATATATATATATATATATATATATATATATGTATATATTTTAAACATTCAGTCATTCTGTGTTTTAATGAAATTGTTGTCATGTCAGTTGTAAGATAGGAACTTAAAAGTATCATTTCTAAAGGTTGAATACAGTATTTTGAATGAGCTGTGAATGTACTCCACTCTTTTTATGCATAAAGTAGATGTTCAGAACTGTTGTACGAAAAATGTGATTGTGAATATTAGTGTATGTTGCTTTCTAACACTGAATTCTCATAGAGGGAACTGAAAAGTCCCAGGAACTTGTCATGCTTTTCATATGAACTGCAGATTTCATAATGATCAATACACTTTGCAAAACAGACTTTCAATTTACAGACATCAAGATATATCTGACATAATATCTCTGATATATTAATTTACTGCGCCCGAAGGGCGCGCCGAAAAATATTAAACATCCAGATATCTCTAATATATATACATATCTGATATATGAAAGTCATGTAGCTGAAGGGCATACTGAAAAATATTGTTTGATATTTTAAAAAAATGCGCCTGAAGGGCGCGCCGAAAAATTTTAAACATACAAGTATGTCAGATATATATATATATATATATAATATATATATATATATATATATATATATATATATATACTATATATATATATATATATATATATATATATATATATATGTCTGATATATTAAAGTTTTGGCACTGGGGCGGGGCTCTGAAAAAATGTATTATTATCATTAAAGCTATGCGCCGAAAAATGCAACTGAATAATGAAATTTGTGGCTGGCACAATGCATTTTTCGCAAGTATGAGCCATGTCGAAATTAAAAAAACACACTGACCCCCCTATTGGGCATTTCGAAAACATGGTGACCCCCTACCAATAAAGTCAAAAACAGGGTGACCCCCACCATGAATCAAACGCCCCCAGGCCGAAGAAACTGACCAGTCCCATAGCGTAGACTCGTACTCCATAGCTTAGTTGACAATGTGCACCCAGTGCCAATTTAAACATACAAGTATGTCAGAAACAAAAAAAAAAAATATATATATATATATATATATATATATATATATATATATATATATATATATATATATATATATATATATATATATATATATATATATATATATATTATTTATATATATAATCCCATGGTATTTTTCTCTGTTTGACGTCATCGTATACGAGTGTTTTTCGCGGAGCCGTACAACTTCGAGCCGAAGGCGAGAAGTTGTGCGGCTCCGCGAAAAACACGAGTATACGATGACGTCAAACAGAGAAAAATACCATGGGATTATATATTTATCACATGAACAGTCTTCTTATTTTTCTTTTGACGTAGATGGATCAAAATTATCGTAACAAATTGCATGAATTTCGTCGCGATTTGTGTTTTACTTACGCGGATTACTTTCATTTAAAGAGTAAAGCGGCCCGTCACCCAGGAGATACTTTCATTCATAAATCCCATCAAGCTGAAATTTGCTACACTAAAGGGTATCTCCACCAACCAGACGTACGGATTCGGTCACGTGAACGTGTCAATCATTGTCTCGCGCTGTATCGATGCCAAGGCAAGTTGGCCATCGGCGGACATAGCTTTCACCGTGCCGTGCTAGCGGCGGATAATCATAGTATTCAGAGTTACTTAGAATATTTACAATTATATTTATGAAGTAAATGAGACGACACGATCGAAAAAGTAATTCTCATTCTCAGAGATGCCGTGGCTTTCAAAATATCACACAATTTTACGACCTTTGCGAGCGCGAAAGATTCCGTTCCGAGTCGATGACACACTCATTGCATGTCTGTGCCCACAACGTTGCAGTCAACGGTCTCTGCCGGTGTCAACTCGTCCGGCAACTCGTCAATGCCGATCTCGGTCATCAATGTTTTCGTCTTACGAACTTTGATGTTTGCATTGACACATATCTCGTCCATGGATACATCCTAATTTTGTTGACGGAAACTCTGTTCTGAGTGTTGTCTGAGTCAACTTTCCGGATCGAAGTAGGGACAGCGCTGCACACAGCTCGACAGCTTATGTCTTCGCTACAGCATTATGCCGCGCTGCAAGTTTGATTCCGAGCGAGACTTTACGGAGTTTTTGTGTGATTAAGGAAATTGATCGTTGTTAGTCGAATGACTTTAGGCTTGTGCCTCCTATGTCGCTTTCCCGAAGATTATACTATACTCATTTATTCAGTTTGAGGTGTAGGTTTCGGTTTATCGCCAACCGGGATCGCCAGGTACGACGTCCACACGACTCGACTGGAGCCGAGACGTTACTGAGCCATTAAAATAACGATCGTCGGTATCTCCATTCGATTCTCGGGAAAAGCTATTGTTTTAGCGACTTGAAATTTCGTTGGACAAATTTGCCTTCTATTTTCCATATCTGGGTTTATCGGGTCACCTTTTTGTAAAAATAACGTTCGAGCAAGCACGGCATCGATCACAACAAATATGTTCGTGTCGCGACGCCTGCATGTATGAACGGTACCATGAAAGAAAAAAGTTCCGGTTGATGACGTACAACAGGGGTAATTCGGATTTCGTATCCGTCCTGTTCTACGTCACACAGGTGGGAATTCGGGCCAGTTCATGTGAAAATATATATAATCCCATGGTATTTTTTCTCTGTTTGACGTCATCGTATACGAGTGTTTTTCGCGGAGCCGTACAAACTTCGAGCCGAAGGCGAGAAGTTGTGCGAAGTTGTATACGATGACGTCAAACAGAAAAATACCATGGGATTATATATTTATCACATGAATAGTCTTCTTATTTTTCTTTTGCCGTACATGGATCAAAATTATCGTAACAAATTGCATGAATTTCGTCGCGATTTGTGTTTTACTTACGCGGATTACTTTCATTTAAAGAGTAAAGCGGCCCGTCACCCAGGAGATACTTTCATTCTATATCCCATCAAGCTGAAATTTGCTACATTAAAGGGTATCTCCACCAACCAGACGTACGGATTCGGTCACGTGAACGTGTCAATCATTGTCTCGCGCTGTACCGATGCCAAGGCAAGTTGGCCACCGGCGGACATAGCTTTCACCGTGCTAGCGACAGATAACCATAGTATTCAGAGTTACTTAGAATATTTACAATTATATTTATGAAGTAAATGAGACGACACGATCGAAACAGTAATTCTCATTCTCAGAGATGCCGTGGCTTTCAAAATATCACACAAGTTTACGACCTTTGCGAGCGCGAAAGATTCCGTTCGATGACACACTCATTGCATGTCTGTGCCCACAACGTTGCCGTCACCGGTCTCTGCCGGTGTCAACTCGTCAATCCCGATCTCGGTCATCAATGTTTTCGTCTTACGAACTTTGATGTTTGCATTGACACATATCTCGTCCATGGATACATCCTAATTTTGTTGACGGAAACTCTGTTTTGAGTGTTGTCTGAGTCAACTTTAGAAGTACATGCCACATGGGATTCCACAGCGCTGCACACAGCTCGACAGCTTGTCTTCGCTACAGCATTATGCCGCGCTGCAAGTTTGATTCCGAGCGAGACTTTACGGATTTTTTGTGTGATTAAGGAAATTGATCGTTGTTAGTCAAATGACTTTAGGCTTGTGCCTCCAATGTCGCTTTCCCGAAGATTATACTATACTCATTTATTCAGTTTGAGGTGTAGGTTTCGGTTTTATCGCCAACCGGGATCGCCAAGTACGACGTCCACACGACTCGACTGGAGCCGAGACGTTACTGAGCCATTAAAATAACGATCGTCGGTATCTCCATTCGATTCTCGAAAAGCTATTGTTTTAGCGACTTGAAATTTCTTTGGACAAATATGCTTTCTATATTTCTTGTCTGGATTTATCGGGTCACCTTTTTGTAAAAAAACGTGCGAGCTAGCACGGCATCGATC
The DNA here is from genome assembly GCF_041260155.1 of Ptychodera flava. Lineage (NCBI taxonomy): Eukaryota > Metazoa > Hemichordata > Enteropneusta > Ptychoderidae > Ptychodera > Ptychodera flava. The sequence goes on along the minus strand of NC_091929.1, from coordinate 16,055,699 downwards.
ACAACAAATCTGTTCATGTCGCGACGCCTGCATGTATGAACGGTATCGGTACCATGAAAGAAAAAAGTTCCAGTTGATGACGTACAACAGGGGTAATTCGGATTTCTTATCCGTCCTGTTCTACGTCACACAGGTGGGAATTCGGGCCAGTTCATGTGATAATTAGCGGTATTGTTTATAAAATATGGTATATGTGATAATCTGTTAGTGTTCTGATAGAATGCAATAATGTTTAACAAAATCCACTCGATTAAAACTAATTGACTTATTTAATGACATTTTAATTAAAGTGGCAGCCAACACTTGTTTTTCGTTTTCACCAGCACGAAACTCATTTCTAATCACAGACCCAATTGATTAACAAGACTATATCCTCTGCATGGCTTGTATCAAAGTAACCATTAACAAGTGGGGACTGTGTCGTCAACGATGATTTGTTGGAAAGAAAATGGTTGAAACTTTAATTGAGGAAGTTCGAGAAAGAAATTACGTCTTTTACTTTCAAGGCGCACACTTTCTTAAATGTGTTAGTGAATCCATCTGTGTTTCTGTTCGTCAGTTGATGTAAAAGAAGTTCCGTATCCATTATATTTAAATCCATTTATATTTTATATAAAGATAATACAAAAAGTATTTTAAATACAACAACTAGTCTCCGTAGCCGGCCCTCTCCCATGTTTGTCTATCTAAACACTAACTCAGCTACTGTGGCAAGGGTCCAGGAATAACCGAGAATGGCCCGAGGGCGAGTGTCGATGGCGCGAGAGGCTCGCTTGTACCATAGGCAGTAGCCTAATCCCCAGACGAAGTATTTTGCCTTCGGAGATTTTTGTCTTTGGCCCATACTCTGTGTGAAGGCCAAAAATCTCCAAAGGCAAAAATACTGCCTCTAAGGATTAGGCTTCATGAACAGCGAAACGTACCTGGGCGGCAGGCCTTGAGCCGGGCCAGGCGCTCTCTGAAGCCCGACCAAGTTCAGGCCGTCACCGAAGAGCGGACGCTTGCCATGCGTGCACCCGGCAATCAAGACGCATCGGCAATTTATCACCCTTGTTACTTACTGTGTCTGCACATTTATTACATGTAGAAATATTCCTACTAAGACAAGAAGCAATGCGCTCAGAATATCACATCACGTGACATGGAATGATAACCTACTAAGAAAATTTTGTCAGCTCTCGACCATCGCAACATTCTGATTTGTTGTTTGTTTTTGTTTTGTTGTTTCTCTTTTTTTGCCTCGCAGCGACTGAGGGTGCCATTCTACTGCGTGTAACTCTATGGAACCGTAAAGGATGTTGGTATATTGTGGCAGTTGTCTACCATCGCCAAATTGTCTTTTTTTAAAAAACTTCATCCTCGTGATTTTTTAGTTTCGGTGAAATATGTGAGCATTTATCGTTGAACCAACAACCTTGATTTGTCAATAAATACTCGAACACAGCAGACCCCGTCTTGTAGGTACAAGACAACAAAAAGTAAAGTAGATAGCTACAGTGACTAACAATCCTTGCCAAACTACATTTACGGTTGACTGGAGGATGCTTACGAATCGCACGAGGAAGGGTACAACAGTTTGCTTCGAATGACGGATCTTCCAGTTTACCTGTACGCCAATTAATGTAGTTTTCGTTATATATTGAACTGTGGTCATAAATACTATAACATTTACCGATTGACACATTTTGACGCGCTATGCTTGTGACAGACACAAGCTGAAGACCCAAATTGAACGATCCTATTCAAGGGTTCAAAAAACGCAAGTACAACAAGAATTTTCGGAACATTTAGGTTCATTTTTCAAAAATGATCACTTTTAACCAACGGGTTCTAAATAATCACACTCTCTATGCTCTGTACGACCATGACTTGTTCATGTTTGCAAAGTTTTCGTTATTCTCACGGAGAGGCCGGCGACCTTGTTGCTTCGTACTCGGTAACGACGCGACAACGTGCTCGTGCCACCAAGAACGTGAAAAAGAATACCTGTCAACGCGGGGATCTATTATATACCCTCATTAAATCTGACTGTGTGTACCTCTGTGTACTGTTTTCGAACATGTTTGATTTCCATTTCAAAGCGTGATTGTAAAATGTTATGAGATATCAATATGACATTTTGACAAGGATGACTGAAGAGAAGTAAATGATTTAAGTTGTTTTTTAAGAGTCAGAGAAGAAGGAAAGGAGATTGGAAGAAAACCTTAATATAATCTTTGTGTCACCAAACAACTGCGTTGTCTATCCCTGACAGTTGTTAGGTTATCGGGCTCCGTACTTTTTCACAGTTACTTTTGGGAGTAACTTCCGTATAGCGTGGTGTCTATTCATATGTCTTGTAGTCTACGAGTACATCGTGCTATTATTTGCGCAAAGTCGGAACGTGACGGAGTTAACACGTTATATTACTGCTGCTACCAGTGAAAATTATGTTCACCCTTATATCAGCATATGGGTGAATTGAGACAGAAAAATAAATCCTCATCCACTAATCAATGAGAACAAATGGTAATTTTCTGATGCTGTTCCTTCCCTCCGTGCACTGAACATTTCTCGAATTTTACGAACCGTAATTATAAAATCCCCCCTGTGACAATAATGAGAATACTCGTTTAAATCAGTTTCCTTGACAATAATACACCAGATAAAAGAGAAACTTTTGTTGACTTCTTAATTTTGTGCTACATTTTCGCATATTAGAATCAGACAGTCAGGTATTACACGATAACGGCAACATTTTCCCTGAAGTGGAGCATTGAGAAAACAATCATGGTATTCACCATGACTGACAGGATTTATCAATAATTATTAAAATTGTATTGTGCAGCGTAAATTTTGTTTTTATTGCAATTCGTATACTTCGATATTGAAATGTGAAGTGCATCCCTTAAAAATTGTCAAATCAATGTTTTTCAAGCTTGCATTCCTGCGAGTAAAAGTCCCTGCGTATTCATAAATTTTAACGCTGTTTGTAACGAATCTATTTACATTAGTAAGAACATAATCTCGCCTGTAATAATTACATTTGTAAACGCAAAGCCCGTATCTGTATAATACGAATAGGCTTTCCCGTTGCATTTTCTATTTGTCGAATATTGCGATGCTTGGTTTGCTATACAGAGTGCAACGCGCTCACGGGAAATTATACCTCCGTGTCCTTTCGGCTTGTAAGTTAGGGACCGATAGTTTTTCCCGTTGTGGCCGTCCGACTAGTAGTATAATATATGTCAGCGATGCAAAAAAGTAAAATTACATATACTTTTTTGTAATGCCATGGTATGCATCATGTAACTTTGATTTTCACGCGAAAGTGGCCCTAGCTTACCTGTGCTCTGGTCATGCTGTTGTCCGTCTCCTCCACCCGTGCAACTTTTACGCAGCTCTGCCTCAAACGTTTTCAACCTTGTTGACGAGAAGTGTTCGTTTAAGGGTTTTAATAAGGTCTTTCAGCAATGCTAGATTCGTTCCCGACAGAAGCGCCAATTCAAGCACGATGAAGATGTCCTCAGCTGTTTGCATTTTGCAATCTCACGAATAGCGATCTGTTTACCCTTCAAAAGCTGTTTTAAAGTCTCCAGCCTATCTTGCGATAACTCGTTAGCTACATCAACGAACAAGCTACGCAGCGGACTAACTTTGGCCAACTTGATTTGTAACTATTAAAATCTGCTAAAAGAGGCAGAAACTACGTAAGTGCACTGCGCCGTATTATAAGGTGCTCGTAAAGACACACGCTAAACTGGTATGGTGTAGCTTTTCGATCCTGCGTTTATTTTAAGGCACTTTGCGCAGAAATTAAGTTGTCCTCATATGCGCAAATTCGGAGCCGGCCGAAATGATTATCAGTTAGTTTTGTATTCAATATCTATACTTTGATTGACACGTGTCACAATGATTAATGTCATAGACGAACAGTGACAGTCAAGTTGACCATAACTTAGTGGCAATTCACGAAATTTCAAAAGTAAAATGCGTTTTTTGCCTACTAAGAATTGCATGGAGGTAATAGAATGTTTTATATCCATGCAGTGGTAGTTGTAAGTTGACAAAGGCGTAAATCCGACTCGGAAAACAATTACATCGAATATTCTTTAACTTTGTTTCCGAGACAGACGTGCGTCAAATTTCTCAATTTGGGGAGGGGGGATCAAGTCAGGTAACGATAAGGGACTTGGGTAAAATTCACCACCGAATCGCCTTCGTTCTCGCAGCCATAAAACGAACAATGTAGAAATTGTACCGAGTGAGGTAGTTCAGCGGTAAACAGAATCCCGGTCGCAATTCACAGTTATTTTCAAGGAGAGTTTTAGAGGTGTGAAATAAGCCTTCGCGTGAACTTCGTACTGGGCTTTAGGGGACACACCCATCTGCAACTTTTACTAGCTTATCTACAGCGCGCAACTATCAATGTGAGACATGGGTAGAACTCAACACCAAGGCATGCAGATTGATTTTCAAAATTGTTGTTTTCGGAACGGCGTAGACACTTTTAGAGGACGAGGAACAATGTGTATACCTTACTTTGACACAATTACAATGCGTACAAATTATTTTTATCGCACCTATTCAAATAGCGGGAAAAGGTACCTAGATGCGAATATTTAATACTTGAATTGACAATTTATTCCACAAGAAGAGTTTCCCAAGAACCAGGATTGTTTTTAAAAGTTGAGGGCAATAATGTCATTATTATTCAATGAGCGCGCAAACATATCTGATAAAGTATGAAATATTTAACTTCTTAACCTTGTATATTCCTAATATGAATAAAAACTGCCGTAAAGTTTTGTCGATTAACCGTATAGGGAGTGGAGATTTAGCCGACTGGTTCTGTCTCTGGCCTCTCAGCTAGGCGACTGATGCCGTATGTTGTGGTTTCGAATCCGATTGAAAACTATCCGTATTTACTCCATAATTTTGCTATTGAATATTAAAAGGAAATCTTACAAATGCTACGATATTTGCGACCAACACTGCGAAATTAGGGTGACTATTTATTTTAGTTCGTCGTTTTAGCACACAAAATGAAATACAATTACCATCATGAAACTAGGAAAATCATTTTATCTAATCAGCGGTAAGTTTGACAACGGATGATGACGAAATATAATACTAGCCTACAGATATTAGCATTTTCTGCCTACTACGTAAATTTGATCATTTTCCATGTTTTTAATCAATCCAACGTGAAAAGCGCTGATGCGACGTGCGCAAGAATGAGAAGCAAACCCTTTTAAGGCTTCAATTTACTGAATTTTAGTCAGAAAATTAAAAAAGGGACAGTGAAAAGGAAAATTTTCTACAAGATCCAAAATTTGTGCTTTAAAGGTAAACGCCAGCCATGAGGGTACGGAAATAAACCAATTTGTGCATTTTGGATCGTGACAAAAATGAAATGAAACTTAATATACTATATTTACTCACCTGGATATTCAGGCTCCGGTATTCCAAGAGGGTATCTTGGGCGCTTAGGTGGTGGCGAATCTGTCAATTGTAAAATCGAGAATAAATTAATTTTGCTACAGTTAGAAATATCAGGGTTTTCAATAGTGTCGTATTTTTGGAATTTTACAAGGATATATTATTTCGTTGTGACAAAAATATTATATTCAAACTTACGTCAGTCTCGTAAAAAATATTTAAGAGTGTTTTCGAGTAAACGTATAGACAGACAAATATTTATTTCACTAAATGTGATAATCATATACAGTCATCAAATTAAAAAACATGCTCTTCTCAGTTTTTCAATTCGTCATATTTCTGGTATGTAGAAAACCATTATAACATGATACCCGAGGACTTATAGTCTTAGTGACTTTTTAGTCTAGCCAAAATTTACTTATGTTCATCTTTGAATCGAAAATCATTGCCGCATTATAGTCTAAGAGTTTGATTGTACGCCTCAATCAAGTACAGCGTTGGTACTAAAAGTAATCGATTGCATAACCGATAAGTTTAAATCCGAGGTATATCGACTGCGTCTTGTAGCTCCAAGACAATGAGAAGTAACGTTGATGGGTAGACGACTACTGTAGAACCCCATGGCTATGCCACCTTTACCTCGAGCGATAGAGCTTCCATCTACCTTTACCGTCAATCAATTCATTCCTGAACACCGCTAACATTTACCCATTGACACCGTTGGTCGTGTCACACCTTTGATAGACAGCGTGTCAAACAACGTAACGACCTATTTCCAAGTTTAAAACAAGCTAGGTTAACAAAAAATGTCCGAATTTCAGTTAATTTTGCCATAATAATCACTTTTCACCGACGAACGTAGCATGTTTATGATCACATTACTCTCTATGCTCTTGAAATCACGATATTTTCATATTTTCCAACTTTTTGTCATCAAAGTACAGAGCTGTTAGCGACCCTACTCCTCCGTATACAGTCACTCCACGAAATCGTGTTTCGCGCCATACAAATGTTATATAAGCGCTCGTCGCGGAGGGGAAGCTATAAATTGGGCGCGCGTTTCACTTGACTTGCATTATGTGTTCGAATTTCGGGTGTAGCTCATGTGTGATTGCTGATGAAGAAAGTGACTCCGGCATATTATGAGACAGAAGCACTTTTATTTTGGACGAGAGTGATATGTTGACACATTTCACTTTTCTTTTCATTGCAAGAGTCAGAGAAGAAGGTTGGCAAAAAAATAAATCTAATTCTTTGTGACACCAACAACGTTTGTTGTCTATCCATGCATAGTTACCGAGAAAATTGCCGTGGTCCCCAATTTCTTTACAGTTGCTTTTTGAAGGTAACTTACACAAGCGTGGTGTCGGCTTACGCAATCGTACTCATGTAAATTCAGACCGTGACAGAGTAAACAAGTGTTGATACAGAAGGCTACAAGTGAAAAACTTTGTTCGCCCGAATATCAGCATATTGGTTAAATTGAGATAGAAAAATCTATCTTCAGCCACTGGTCAAAAAATAAAAATTGTTACCTATCTAAAGATATTCCTTCCCTTCGTGCACTAATCATTTCTAGATTTTCTTAGGAACTATGATTATAATGGTTAGTAGTTCTCCCATGATGAGGATAATGAGAATCCAAGTCAATTTACCTGACAATCTCACATCAGAGATGAAAGAAATATTTGTTGACGTCTTTTCTTAATTTCCCAAACCTGCGCTACAACATCTTTGCATAAGAGACTGGAAACTCATGTATTACACACTCACGGCAACATTTTCCCAATAGTGGAGAATTGCATGCTATTCATGACTGAGAGGAATTATGCATCATTTTCAAAATCGTATTGCACAGTGTCAATTTTGTTTTTATTTGTAATTCCTAGGTATTGAAATGTCATTTGCATTCCGGAAAAGTTGTCAAATCAATGTTTGCGACGCTTGCAGTCATATAAGTAAACGTACTGCTTATTCATGTTTTTATCGCTCGGCTGTTTGTAACAAAAGTATTTTCATAAATGTATATACGAACAGAGTCTCACTCGTAATAAATACCTTTGTAAACGCAAAACTCCACTGCAATTTTAATCTGTCGAATATTACGATGCCTTGTCTGCCATGCTGTGGACAAGGGGAGGTTACTTAGTATACCCCAGTGTCGTATCGGCTAGTAAGTTAGAAACGGATAGTTTTCCGTTGTAGTCGTCTAGCTAGTAGGATTATATATTCCAGCGATGCAAATAAAGTAATGACGTTAAAAATGCCATGTTTTGTAATGCCATCGCAGTATGCATTATGTCACCTTGATATTCACAAGAATAATGACCCTAGTTTACCTGTGCTCTGGTCATACTGTCGCCTCTCTCCGTCACCCATGCGACTTTCACGCAGCTGTGCCTCGACACTTTCAACCAGTTCGACGAGGGGTCCTCGTTTTAGCTTCCCAAGAAGTTCTTTCAGCAATGACAGATCCGTTTCTGATATAATGCCCATTTCTTCAAGCTTGATGAAGGTCTCCTCAGCTTTGTGCATTCCTTCAATTTCGCGAATAGCGATCTGTTTACCCCTTAACAGAAGTTTTAAAGTGTCCGCCTCATCTTCCGATAAAGCTTGAGCTACATCAAAGAACAAGCTACGCAACGGATTAACTTTGGCCATCTTAAATTTTAGCTATCAAAATCAGCTAAAAGAGGCAAGAACTACGTGCAACGCACTGTATTATGAGGTGCTCGTCAAGGGACGCGCAAAAGTGGTCTGATCTTGTTTTCGATCCTGCTTTTATTTTAAGCTCCTCTGCTCAGAAATTTAGTTGTCCTCATATGCGCAGATTTGGGGCAGGCCTACACGACTGTATTTGGTTTTGTATGCAAATACCTGTATATTGATTGAAAGCTGTCACGATGATTAATGGCATTGTTGTATTGAAGATGTTACTAGCTGACACGATGAAATATCTAAAGCTATTCAGACGTGAGCAGAAAACACAATTTTCATGTTTTTGACGTGTTGCTGTAGAATCAACGATAACAACCTGGAAATTGCATGCAGAGTTTGGCCTTTGAAAAAAAAATATATTGCCACAGTGAGCAAGTGCTTTTTAAAAAATATTCATCCCTCTATGTCCATCCCACGTTGTATCGGTAAATCTGCCATCAAGTATGATCTCTGAATACTTAAAAAACTATGCTAGTGCATAACGAACAAGCTGGGTTTTGCCTTAGCCGTAAATTATAGTCGAGCGCAATCTGACATTTGTATATACATGCAGTCACACGGTAATGGCCGCTTTGTCGAGAACAAGGTTCACCATGCTGCATTCAATTTTCTGCAAAGAAAAAACTTTTTACCTGTTTGTAAGTGCATAAAGTTTTAAGTCTCGGTACAATCTCTAGATAACTGCAAATTTCGAATTTATTTATTTTACATTCCGTCACCTATCTTCTACAACACATACACTTATAGCTGTTGATTCTCAACAGGCATTTGCTTGGTACAAGCGTTATCTCGTCGGGCGTCTCGTTCCCTGATATCAAGGTCCGTATATCACGGTTTACTCTCAGGCTAGCGTAACCGTTGTATAATCTAGCTCAGCAAGCTGGCCAACGAGGGGCGTTTCTCATGGATTTTTTTTTCGCAATTCTTTGATTGGTCACAGATTCTCCGCCCTTGATTCCTTCATCGGGGAAGCCATTGGTTAATATCTATGACATCTAGTTGACTGCATAATTCCAGATTAGGCGGCCTGCCAATGGAAATATCAACAGTTGCCAAACTAGGTTACAGTTCGTATGACTCAATAACCTAATTTTGGGCACCCTGAATCATATAACATCTCATAGCGTCTGATGACAATACGCCAATCACGTTGCGGGAGTCTAAAATCATCTATGCCTGATGGTAAAACATTAACTGGAAGTTCTGATGAAGTTCTCAACGGCGACAGGCACAAGCTATTACGTCGAGCTACGGTGTATATCTTCAATGTCGACACGTTGTCCAATCGGTCTGAGCCAAAACTCATCAGTTAAAAGTCAAACATAACTGTCCTTAATGTTGCTAGGCGTAGGTGCTCGATTTACAAAACCGCTAGGGACACGGTGTGTACGGTAGAGACTATGAGCTACGTAGCCGATCAGATGCTGTCACCGTCTGTTTATGCACAAACGATAAGAAATGTGGTTCAGAAGATTATGAATTCGACAGGCCTAGGTCTGCATATAGGCGTTTAATGTCATTTTACAAATAAAATTATAGTTTATCGTACCTGTTCGATAGAAATTCCTTAATACAGATGTATTTCGGAGGAAATAGATGGTGTCAATATCGTGTCCATTTCCCAACGTGTCTCATAAACTTTAATATCTTCGTCTAGTGTTAAAATTTTTAGTGCGGTGACATGTAAAAAAGAACGAAAATTTCGACAAATTCGAGCATTATTTAGTTATAAATAAAAATCAAAGAGAGAATAATTTGAGGTTGCAGGATAGAGAGGATTGCAAGCATTTTAGAAACACGCATTATTCTTCGATTGAGGGAATTATTTGATAGTGAATCATTTCCTTCCAGTCCAGGCTGCTGTGAAACTGGCAAATATTTCCCTATACACTTGTTCACCTCTTGGGGGAGACATTTATTGTGTCTCCACTGTGAAAACTCACTTTTGAGGACAATCCTATTGCAAACCAATCAATGACGAATACATTGATTGACAATTGTGATAGGAGTGCTTAAACGAAACAATATGAGACAGTTACTGAAAAATGTATTTTGTCATTGAGATTATATGTTGATGGGTCGCTGATTTTATTGAGAAAATCTTTCAAATAAAGGTACCTTTACGAAACTATACACCGTACCGTCCTCGTGGCTTGAGTTAGTCGCCACAGTATACTCTACCGAACATGTCTCGCCCGAAGAAAATACTCTTGGCAAGCGAAGATGGCAGTCCCATAAATTAATAAAATAACTGTATTTAAACAACCAACTGGCCACGGATCTCACGTTCTAGTCCTAACTTTGAAGGTTTGAAGGTTTTGGCGCCTTGTACTGAAGTGTTACAACCACTTCAAATCCATCATTTTCGAGCAATGTGTATAAATAAAATGAAAGCATACAATCTTTCGTGTTTTGTGTATCATTCCGGCTCTTTGGCTTGTAAGTACTCTTTTGTCGAACACTCACTCTAGAAGTTTTGAAACGATATATCAGAGACCGTTTCTTGCGTTCAACGAGTTTCCTGTGTATACCTTTAATATTTTACCTTTAACTGCGTTTCCCATAAAGAGTCGATATGTTGCCGAAAATTGCACGATGACACCACAGCTGTACCTTTAATTCTTGCTTTTGACGTAATAGTTGAATGGTGCTCCAACAGCAACGTTGTAGAAGGATGTTCATCGATTTTCGCAAAAATGAGTGTCACATTGAACTTCAATTTACATTGTTCGGGTCACTGAGCTATATATAGTGTTTATATTGTTTTGAGGAAAGTTGACTAAACGGTGAGGTGTTTCTAACTGTTAGCTCTGTATGAATTGCATATGTCTCTAGGGGAAAAGATTTTTTTAAAGATTGCAACAGAACACTCAAAGAAAACAAAACAAAACGTGAAGACATCTTGCTAAGTCGAAATTGTGATAAGACTGTATTCACAAACAACCTTCGGGAATCCAAAGCAATTTCTCTGATATTTTCAAATGCCTCCCCCGGACCTTCTGACTTGCCATAAAATTTGAAACCCTGCCCCGCCCCTCATAGTAAAACTGGCCTAATTACGGAATGGACCGATATTTTCGATGTGTGGCCTCTTCTGGCCAAAAAATCTGAGTTGTTACTGAAAGGCTAGTCAGAGTGTGTATACTGTTCCATTTGCCTCCTATTAAAAGTGACCCAGTGTGACTCGCGCTGTTTCAGTGCCAATGTATGGAAATGGGGTCTAAAAAGTTGTTTTAGAACAGTTATCAACAGCTGGCATTTAGTGTTACAACTTTAAACTGAAACATTTGGTTTCCTGTCTCTACCATAGAATCCTGGAAAAGTTGTGGACGGGGTGTTTCATAAATCCTAAATATTGTGCCTTGGAACATGCGGCTCACTGTAATCTTTGTACTTAACTATGTAAAACAAAATTAGTGTTTCTGTTCTCGCATAGAACAAAACGACTGGAGCAGTTCCTCGTGATCTGGGTTAATGCCTACGGATGTCAAAAAGTACTTGTTTAATGTATGTTTTTGTACGAATTCTTAAAGGTAAATACACAGCAGAGAATTTGTTTTCAATACAATTTATTTTGTGACATTTTATTTAAAAGACAAGCTAACATAATATTTCATATCAATCAGAGACAGTTTTGAAAGTGAGTGTGGGGAAATGTTGGAATATTTGTTTTGAGTTCTCTATTCTAAGGGCCCAACATACGCATGGTAATTTAAATCTCCCCTGTCAATTCTCCCGCTCTGCCTCAAGAGGTCGTTTGAATGCAGCCTACCACCTTATATATTTTCAATTGGTTCTTGTGTGCAATGAAGGTGGTCCTTTCAGACGCTTGTGGACAGAGCCAAGCTTCATGGCAGAACCACTTTGTGCTTATATAGGGCCTATTTACAAAATATAGCAAGCACATGATATGAATCCTATTTTATCAACATCATTGCATCGTTCAAGCGAAAGGAAATCAGAATCGTTCCTTACAGAATGAAGCAGATGTGAAAATGAGTTAAATCACTGGTAAAATTCTCAGTTCTCTCCTTTTCCTGCAGCCCGATGTAGCTGCACCATACACCTTTGCGAAATTTAAGACAGTAGAGGGCGTTGTTGAAGACAAAGCGAGAATTCGGTGAACAGATGAATTGTGTATTTGACAGACCGTACGGGAAACAGATGACATTTAGACCTGTATAATTCACATCATTTCGAAGAAGTTACACTGGACGAACACAAACTGCATTCATACAAAAGGAAATACTTTAACAATCATTTGAAGGGCGTAATTATACCAGTGGCATATTAAAGTAAAAACGGAATGAATCTTGTACTTTCTTCCGTTTTTTTTTCTTTAAAGTACGTAATTTGCTCCCCCACCCTTTGGGGTTTTGAGGGACAATCTCATTGTTTTCAATTGGAATTCATAAAGTGCATCTACTTGTACCATGTAAGTAAGTGCATCAGGTTAATAGCAAGCATATGATGCGTCGCTTTTGATATAAATGCCTCACACATGACATGGTAATGATGTTGATTCAGGCAAAGTTCTCTGTGTTGTTCTATATAAATGAAGGAGTAAAAATAGACCACACATACAGTCGATTGAAATCATTAAAGAGCGCCCCTTAGACGTGTGTGCATACGGCGTATGAGAAGAGGCTTATGTACATGGACACATGTCGATCGGGCACATAGGCGAAGAGCGGAATTTTACAAAACTGGTGACTGTGGCTTACTAAGATGTTGTGCAGCACATGAACGTATATGGAGTCTGATAAGTGAATCCACCAATTGTACTCCTATAAGCTTGTTCTTTTTTCTATAAAGGGGAAGGAATTTGAATGCAGTAGACAATTTGAAATCAGTGACTGTCATGGAATCATTGAAGAAGATTGGATCTATCCCTTCAATAATCTTGATTGTACATCTTACAGGTGTATATTAAATAATATACCAATAACAGTAATAAACACAAAACAGTTAAGGTGTTTTAAGTCTAAGAGAGAAAGTGGTATTTCAGTTGACAAGACTGATCTTCCCGAAATATTCTCTACTCCCTCCCTCTTTGGATTGGGTATCTGTGTCTTTGAAGTATGGAGACAAAATAACACAAATATTCTGCTGCTGTAGGACAAAAAAAATTCCAGGTTTAATAGTAAAATTTAAAGAAATTCAATTCATTATATTTCTAAAACTAATTCAAGTCATTATACTGACTGGGATGTATATACTTCAACTGTCCTTCCAGAGACAGACTTATAAATCCGTCGTTTGAAAAGACTAAAATATGTCGTTTGAGGGCGCTCTTTAAGTTCCTCCTTAGATTGAACCCTCAAACGACCGATTTTTAAGTGTTTTCCTCGGATAATAGTTTTATGTTTACCTACTGCATCAAGATAACATGGAAACAAACATGCAAAATGAATTTCCCTGATACCTTTTATTGGAGCAATAGCCCTGATACAAACACATACATGTACGAGGTATGATGGTAATTATAAACACTTACAATCCTTTTTTATTGATACAAATAAGGGTAAAAAACCAATTTCCAAGGTTGTACTTTTTTAGTGTAAATGTTTGTTTGATAAGATAACTGACAAGCACAACATGATGGTTATACTTTTGATATGTATCATAATCTGGATTAAAGACTTAATATATAAGACACCGCAGCCTTCGATCCAGCTTTCTATTTACATGTTCAGAATAATTTTACCCACAGGACATTACTCTACGTTCAGTTTTGACCTGGCCTACGAACATTAAGATTATCCCGTTTTCTGTAGAAAATATCGACCAATCAAGCTCTTGCAACAGTCAAGAAGTCGTGTCTGAGAATAGTGAGTAGACCTCTTTATACTTGAACTAATCTCTTCCATAGGCTTGGTCTGTTATTTTTACCCTATGTGGAGCTATTTGTACATTTACTTCCTGTGGTTGACTAGATCAAGCTTTCACAACATGTTATCTGATATCAGTGCTCTATCAAAGCTACAAATACATGTATGAGGCTTATATCTCTAACACATCCGGGAATAAGATGATGATCTGCATGTTCTAGGGAAGTTTTGTATATTGTCTTCACCCTTAGTTAAAGTAGAATGCGCCTCGGAGACAGATATTATGACTCAAATTTTCAAATTTTTTCCTGATCTACCACTTGTTAGGGCCCGTTTGAAAGTTCTTGGAGAAGGAAAATTTTATACCGTCTGAGTCTTTTGAAAACCGAAAATTTCATTTTCCCCACTGAGTTAGAGTTATTACTGGTATGGTAGTTATTTTCAATTTCGAATTTGCTGGGTAATGTGTTTCTCTAGTACCAAACTTTGCATGGTGATCCCTAATTTTTATTGTAGGTCTGGTAAGAGAATGAATGATTGAAATTTTCGATAAGAAAATTTGAACAAAAGTTAAGGTCTTTCATCTTCAAGGTACATACTACAATAGACCTACCCTGACAGTACGTAAATATTTCTCCTAGTCACTACATTATATAAACACACAATCTCATAATTCCATTTTATAATATACCATATTTACAAAAACACCACAGGTCTTCACACACAAAATTATTTAGCAGTGGTGGATTTGATTGCAATACCAGTGTATGGTTGTAGCAGTACCGATTATGTACAGTATGGTATTTTTGGTTTGTATACTTGTCTTTGTGGGATACACTTCCTATTATTGCAATATTGTGGAGCAGACAAACTTGGTTTCAAAGCTGTAATGAGTTCAGGATGGCTTAAAATCAAATATGACCGGTTTGTTGATGGGTCTGTATCTGAGGGTGGATGTTGAGTTGTTGATATGAGTTATGCCATCGGATGTCACTCTGTAACCTGTCCGACAAAATATATGGAAAATAGGTAAATATACGATAGACACTATATGGCAAATTTATGAGAATTGGTTTGAAAGGAGTGGAGAAAAATTTCAATAACTTGAATATATGTCAGTCAAACTTTCTTGTGTCTGGAAAATTTTAACATGTCAGAAACTTATGAGAGACAAACTTTTGCAGACATCTAATTAAAATGAGAAATGAAAATTATCAAGTTGTTATTCCGGCAGTCAAAAACTTTTGAAATGAGTACATTAATACCTTCATGTATGTGTCCAAAGATATGATATTTTGGTTTCACTCGTTTCTGAATTGTATTCAGTAATTCCATACAGCCAGCTCTCTGCTCTGACATGGTTTTATCTCCATGACCTTAAGTACAGAATATCAATAATCTACTAACTTCTAAGAATGTATATACCGGTAATATACATGTTATGTATTAATGAGAATATATACAAGAACCATATAAACATTACATGTAGTTCTTATTTAATTCATATAAAACTTTATCTGTGAGTCAGTTATCGCTACATGACTACCTGTCCTTTTGTTGTACATTGGTACAAATTTTACATCTCCTGGGGACATAATAAACTATAAACTTGTTTACCCAAACATATGTAATGGCAATAATTAGATATATCAAAAGTTACTGCGATTGGTGCTGAAACTATAGGTGCATCCTAATGTCTGACCTAGCTTGGCTTGATGCATGGCTGCCAAATGACCGACAGTAAAGTAACCATTACTCTTATTGTTTAATACTAATGTCAGCAAGGTTCATAAAACAAACAGAGATTTTGACAAACACCAAACTTCATGAAAATATACACTTTGAAGCATTGCATGAAGAACATGCAGCAGACCACTTTTGAAATATTTGCATGTGTACAAGATTGAATACACACACACACATTACTCACCTAAGGGAGGTCCATGGAGGTATGTAAGGGTAGCTCAAACCCCCCAACTGGGACCGCCAACTGGGACTCCCAGTTGGCTTAAAATGCACTCTGGGACCGGTCCCAGTTCACTTTTGGGACCGGTCCCAGAAGCGAACTGGGACCGGTCCAAGTTGGCCTCCAGGACTGGTCCCAGAAGCGTACTAGCTCGAAGTAACTGGGACCATTATGATTGTGGGGAAACACACTTGTATCAAATGAACTGTACCATGGAGGTAAGGTACCTCCATGCTGTAATGACGAAACGATAACATTAACGGGAAAGAAGTTTCCCATCCCACTATATGCCTTTTGTAGCAATTGTATGCACTTGTTTTATTCATATTCTCTGTACTGTTGTGAAAATTATGTGTTTTTTGTGTGGGAAAGCTAACATCTCCCAGTTTCATTCAAGGACAGTCAGGTCTCATTTCAATTCTGGGACTCGTAGCTCCATAGAGCTATGACAGACATACAGACTGAAATAGAAAACACTGAGACAGCATATACTACATATGCTACTAGCTATAGCTGTCAATGAAGTTTTGAAGCAGTGCATGTTGTTGACTTGTATATTCAAAACCCTTTGTCTTAAAATGTAATGGGACTATTATCACCTCATTGATGTCTATTTTTTCCTCGCATCACAATGAAATGATTCTGCTGTAACAGTACATGCATGCACTAATGGTTGCCCCTCTCCTATTTGTGTCTATCTGTTCATAAATATAACTACCGGTATAGGTCCAAATTAATTAAGATATCAGTCATATACTGCAAGTGAATTGCAATTCTATTAAAACACAGCGGGTTTTCGTTAAATATTTTGTTTGCTGTTTTTAATGTAATGAAAGCCTTGATGAGTTAATTGCTAGTCTTGCATAGTTATTTTCATCTCCTTTTTTCATCTGATTCAGTACACAGTCTCTCTATCAACGTGATCCGTGCAGTAAGATTTCAACACACACCATAGCACAGGACTTACTAGTGCTAAGAATGAGTACATCGCAGTAAGACCAAAGTAATCAAATTCTTTGTTTAGCGCGCCCACTCAAATGTTTCGAAACATGAGCGGGAAGGCAGTACTAAAACACATACAAGAAAATCAAAACACACCTTATATTTTCTTGATTATTTCCATGTAACAACATAAGTGTCTATACAAAAATCATCAGAAACTTCCTTTCATCGTGATCATCATAAGTTATACTACAAGATGTGAAATTTTGTAATCAGGAAAGCTAAGTAAAATCCTATTCAAACCATTGGCAGTAGAAAAAACCCTAGTATGTGCACACAGACAAAACAAAGAATTAAATTACTTTGGCCTTTAATAGTTGGGATCTATTAAATGTCGCGTATACCTACGATTATGGCAGAGTAAAAAATGAAAACATTAACAGATTGTTAGTATTAAGTACCAGTAACTGGGTTTTTTTCATAGTGGTCCCAGTTCACAAATTGGATGTGTCCCTGAAGTGTACTGGAACTGATCCTGGAGGCCAACTAGGACCGCGGCCGTGGTCCTAGAGTTAATTTTGAAGCCAACTGGGACTGGTCCTGGAAGCCAACTGGGACCGGTCCCAGAGGCCAACTGGGACCAGTCCCAGTTCGCTTCTGGGACCGGTCCCAGAGTGCATTTTAAGCCAACTGGGAGTCCCAGTTGGCGGTCCCAGTTAGGGGTTTGAGCTACCCTTACATACCTGGTACATGGGTAATTAAAATATCAACGCCATCAGGAATTTTGTTCCATACGTCCAGCATTGGTTGACCCCTTGGAAGGTTAAACTCCAGTCAAAAAATTCTGGTTGCCTTGGTGGAAAAAATGTAAGAAAATGGCAAACAATTTATCTAAGCATCAAACTTCCTGTTGGAATATGCATTACTGAGAATCAATATTGATATAATTGTCTTTGTTACTGAACAAAAGTAACACATAAATGATATTTACTGCTGGTGATAGAAGTTTGGGCAAACCTTTATAACATTTGCAAACATATTTATCGTTGCAGGTGGTGGTTGGAGCGCTTGGCACATGATTATAGAGTTTAATCAAAATAGTGACACTAGCAAAGTCATACATACAGAGCATGTAGACATCAATGGGGAAAAAATCATAAGGTATTTCACTTGGAGTGTGTTATGTTTTCTTTGTGACAAAACACATAGAGTATAAACACAGATCTCTTTACAGCTGAAGATGATAATTGTATATCCTTGCTTGACAATCAGATGTGTTAGATTTGTTTCAACATGATTTTGCTAAACTGGACAAAAACTTACCAGGTAAGAGTACATGTGGGTGTGTCTTGCATAGTACCGTACACATTGTTTGCATTTCAGAAATTCAACTGAATCTTCATACTTGAAGTCATCCATGACCTCTTCAAAAGTACTTTGCCAAATTCCCACTTTAACAATAGAGTTGTTAAAATGGCCACCTCCATACAGTGGTCCCTTTTTCTTAGTCCCTTGTGTGACCACTGTACACAGGTTTTGACTGTACAATAGTGAGCATTTGGTCTTTTGTCTCAAGGGAAACATAACACACTACTATACCAAATAATATTTTTCCCTTTATTATGTACATGGTACAGTAAGTATTACTTTGCCATAATCTCTCTAGACTCTGGATCACTTTGATATCACTACACATTCTTTGAATGCCAATACAATAGTGAGCATTTGGTTTGACATTTTATTCAAGACTTACCATGGTGAACCATAGATTCTGAATCCCAGAACATTGGTTTCTGAATCTTCCAAGTAAGTACAGTTGGTAAGTTTCAAATACATATCTTTCAGTTCACTTTCATCAAATCTCTGCATGCACTGCCATGATTTGATTGTAACGGGGTCAAAGGACAACTCATGATTACCAGCAATGACAATCTTGTGTTTGTATGGTAGTGTACCTGTGAAGATAATTGTAATAAATGGCAGAAGTCTTCAGATGAGGTGGAGAGTTTTTTATTTTGTTTGCCAAAATCTCTGAACATCCCCCTTAATAAAGTGCCATGACAACTGATTTGGATTTGCATGGAATAGAAAGAGAAAAACAAGCCAACACCTATATGAGTTTATTTTAATGCATTCTCTGGGATAGTCTGAAAAATATATCAGACCAAGTTAGGTTAGAACTGAGCTGCATTGGGGAAGGAGGGGACTGAGGCAAAGTTAGTTTTGGTTAATGTGTTAAGGAGTCACACTGAGCTGGTTTTTGGTGTAGTTGACTTAGCAGTTGATATACCCCCCCCCCCCCCCCCCCCCCCCCCCCCGGTATATACAGGGAATGTCAGTAACTAACCTAGCCAATCGTTAAATTTCACAACTTCTTGAGGCAACCCCTGTTGAGTGAAATTTCCAGAGTGTATTAGAACATCTCCATCTGGTAGAGGATCCATTTTATGGGTCTGTGAATGGGTGTCTGACTCACATACACGTCTTGTATGACCTAATAGTGTGAATAAGACAGAACAGTGATGCATGATACTGTATTGTATGCTAATAACACAAGAATAAGGTAAGACATGCTAGAAGTTATTCAAAAAAGTAACACAGGTGCAGAGACAAACCCAATCTATGAGTCCCTCGAACATCTTCATTCACTTTTAGTTTTAACTTCAAAGAGCAACTACGACTGTTTGCAATAGAAAGAACTTGATCATACAAATGTGACATTCCTATCAATTTCCCTTTCAATTTTCCTATCTTCCTAGGAAAACAGTGAAGAGATTTAATCAGCACTTCCTAGTTTACATGTGTATAAATGCACTGCTTGTATATGTATATTTTGTACAATACCTGCTGTGTATTCTTTCCTTAAATGGTCCTTGCTGTTTACTTAGAAAGATATGTATACTGAAAGGAAGCTGATTTTGTTGTATCAGCATTGGTATCCCTGTCTTTTTGTTGCCAATTGTTAGCTCAAGGAACGCATCCATTTAAATCCAAGTTATGAACAAGGATTAAAATTATTGGCTTGGGTTATTAACCCATTTAATACAAGATTTCTTCTTGTTAAAGGGCCATTAGCTGTAACTTTCAGCTATTCATTTAGTATTGAGGTCCTGTGCATCAACTAGAGTTCTGGCCCTTGCTAAACCATGTAAAGTGCCCAATATTCTGATTATCAACACAGCCTGTACCGGTATACCGTATGTGTAATGGCCATTGATGTAGTTGACAAATGAATTCTAATCTCGATTTGAATTCAATTTCAAATAATAACTGTGATCTGTAAACATGTATGCTGTGTTGATAAGCCAAATATTGAGTTTTTTTGTCCTACTTCAGGGATTTGAACCAAAAATTGCAGTTGGTACATAACTCAACTACTCAAGAAATAGCGAAATGTTACAGCAAAGAGAACATGGTAACTGTTGAACTGATGTTGATTAATTTGTCAGTCATGAATTCATGCAGAATGTTTAAGAATTGTCCATAATTGTAGTTTTGTAAAGTAACATCCCAGCTCAACAATACAACCTAACCAGTATATCCTACCTTGGGTTATACCCCTAGACAATATTGTTTGTTTTGGCACTCTGTCAACTGATAAAATTATGCTACTTAATTTCATTCCTGTCACAAACTTTGTGTTGGCCTGGAAAATAGAATATCTTACGCCATACAGATTATTTTCAACTCTGCCTCTGTGAATTCTCTGGAATCAAATAAATTGGGATTGGATTCCACTTGACTCTGTAGGTATCTGTGTGAAGCCATTTTGTTACTCCTTCTGTCTTCATACAGTTCATTCATGGAGGACTTGTAACTGGTACCACGCTTTGATATTGTTATTTGCTTCCTTGAGCTTCTTCTTTCTGGACTTTGACACTTCGAAGATACTCATTTCTGAATTGAGCAGAAGACATCAATATGTACTTCTAAATGACTTCTGTAAGCATTGACTTAATTAGCATGGTTTATCCATATGGTAGCCATGCAAGAGATATTGACTCTTGTGTGACACAATCTGCAGTGAACAAGTCCATCCATGTTTTTTTCCACATCTTCATTCCTGAGCAATTCACTTGACATGAAGTTATAAAACTCTTAACCATGGATATTTATATTCTCTTTGCTTTCTAATTTCCTCACACTATCATCAAGGAGTGAGAAAAAATTAAAGGTAGCATCATTGATATTACAAAGGCTTTCTCAAATGTTTTGTTTATGTTTAGTCTCTTCAGGGACTCTTTGTCTTGTAAATATTCTGACAGGTAATCTTCAGTTGTGGTCTTTCTTTGTTGTGCTTATTTATCTGTCTTCCTTGCTAACATTATTGCCTTTCTAAGTGTTGTACCTGTTTATCTGTCTTCCCTACTAACATTATTACCTTTCTGCTGCATAGATATCTTTTAACCAATCCTTTTTCCTGTGCATTAATTTGACAACAAGCCAACCATGTGCATGTACATGTACCGGTATGTACCGTATCTTGTCTCTTCCTCAAGGTGAATTTCTGAAGACATTTCTTTGCATGGTCTGAGCCAATGTTATGGCTCTGCTTTTTACTTGAAGGGCAGTCTGTTCGACAACACTTGCTTTAACATGTGAAATGAAAAAAAGTGCTGCTTGATATTGGGATGAATCTGGTTGGGTGTTATCAAATACGGACTGAACATATATTTTATAATCATAATCCAATGTGAAAAGTGCAACTCTGTGGTAAAATGCTGTAGTGTGCTGATTTTCATCCTTGCTGCCTGATACCTGTCTCAAAAGCGGAGTGTAGGTTGTACCACAGACTGTCAGAAAAGCCTTTGACCTTTTCAGGATGTTCAACACAGTACTGCATGTGATTATTGAACTGTAGCTGGGCTTCAGTAACAGGATCATCATACACTTCTGCCAAAAGCTGATCCTCACTGATCAACATATCATCTGGCATCACAGTTGGAGGGTCAGGTGTTGATGAGACACTTCCATAGACACACTCAGACTGATGTATTTGTTGATCAGACTTATCTGTTTTTTTGTCATCTATTACTTCATTAGTGATTCTAGCACTCTAGTGATTTCTTCTTCACTCATCACATCACTATCATCCTGTGGTAAGTGTACAGCAGGTTCCAAACTGGTACTGGTAACTGTGTTTGAGTTGACAGGTTGCTTACAACAATGGCCGTCTTCATGAAGACCAATTGTTTACCTACAGTAAAATATCTCTACTGCATTTGGCTGACAGTTCAATAGAGTGGCATTGAAATTCAGAATGCGTAAGCCTTTTTCTCACTGGCTAGACTCCTGATGGCAACTCCAATCTGCCCCGGTCGTGACACGTTCCTAAAATCAATTTCAACTCTTCTCAGTGTCTGACTTTGGCCTTTGTGTGCTATCAAAGCAAAACTGTGTGACATGTTTTTCTTAGAAATTGGACAGTATGCACTGTGATTGTATCGTCTAATGGCACCATTTTGTCCAGTGGATGGAAACTGTAGTGTTATGGTATCTCCATCCAGAGCTACTACTTAACCACATAGCCCATTGATGAGATTATCAGAAAGATTAACAATCAATATCACTGGTTCACCTACCTTGAAATGCAAGGAAGAAGGTACACGACTCTTTCTGAGGAAATTTACATCGCCATATGCATGATCCTCACTTTTGTAAATAACAGCTTCTCCTAGAAATAAAAATATTTTGATATGTTCAAGATTTTGTATTAAAATTAGAGGTGACCGTATTCCTCTGAGGGGTATATCACTAGGTAAAATACTCGATATACCCGTTTCTGTAGAAGCAATAAAGCACATCCGGCAATGGCATGCCATGAGATTTTGACCATTTCATGACATATGTGCACCAGCGATAGTGAGTGCATATATAAAGTGAACTGGTCAAAACCGGTTTGTTCACTGTCGCTGGATGTGCTTTATTGCTATTATATCACAACAGTGTATTGAAATTCTTGCATAGAACGTCAAAAACGGATTTTTGCTCAAGCCCGAGAGCTCGTGCGTATGCCAGCCGTGGTATATCATGAATATACCACAGTTCTTTTGACAGCTTTCCCAATCAGATCGCTGTAGTTGCACCATCAATATACTGGTATGATATAATTACTTATATGAACATAATGGCACACAATAGTATACCGGTACATAGCGTTTATCTCCTGTGGTGTTCCATATAGTACATAAATACACAAATATACAAGAACGTACATAGCTGATACACAATATTCAGATTATAAAATTCAATTGTATTGTAGTAAAATCCTAAAAAGACCTGACATCAACAAATTAAACTATGCCCATGGTAAATTTTTGTGCAATGATTTGACTGCTTACCTTTCAAATTTTGATGAGACACAAAACAAAGAATCTCATTAGTTTGGCCTGATAATATGCTGATCATTTTTGATAAAGGTAATTTATACATTTCATTTACAGGATTCAATGTCATATTGAGAGTGACCCAAATGGAACAATAAGTGCACAGTGTCTCCATCATACACAGCTTCAACGCAATCTGGTTGTACTGCTACTAACAAAGGTACTGTTGGAAGAATAATCAAAAAAGTCTTTCCAAATGTTAAAGTGTCGACCGCCAGAGATAAGACTACTGGTAAAACTATGGGACTGTACAGGGGAATCACCTGGAAAACCAGTACAAAAGACTCGCCTATAGACTTTCAGAGCCTCCCAAATTGCTTACGTGCAACCGTATTCATTGAGCCTACACAGTGTTACCATCGATTTGGTATAGCCTGCACTGACAAAATTTGTAACATTGTCAATCAGGAAGTCATCTTGGACAGCTATATGAAGTGGCAGTTAGACATACAGTACATGGAAAATCAATTGACTTGGAAGTGAATGAAATTGCATCAAAACTCATTTCTACAAAGGAAAATCTGGGAAATTTCATTGCATCTGTACAAAAGTTGAAAATATGCAGAGGCACTCCCATCACAGAGGAAGAAAGATTTGGTGTAAAAAGGGCCTGTTTAGTGGAGCAAGTGAGCACTAGTGGAGGCAAGGAGTCAGCATTTACATTGAGATCAAGACAATGCTTTAAGGTGCTTTCATGGTGTGCAACAACTTGATACAGAAGTCAAAGAGATGCCTGGGAAGACAAGTCAGACGTGCATGTATGAAGAAGGAAAACTGTGATAATAGTTTTGCAGATAAAATGGCCCCAAGGATGACCATTTTGACACTGTCATGAATTGCATGTTGATAACCAAGGTGACTTACGTAGCTGAAAATCTTAAACAAAGTATTTTCAAGAGCCCTAGAACACATGAACGTTCTTCTGCAGAGTCAACATGAAGCTCTGAAAATGAAACAAAATATAAACACCAAAAGTATGAAATGGGATACAAATGTCATAAGCATGCATATGTTTACATCTGTGTGCAAGAAGTCCAAGATCATACTGTGATCTGAAAGACAGCAACATGTGTATCCTTCCCTCCAACAGACAACTAAGAAGATACAACAATAGAATCCATCAAGTCAGCGGCATCAATAAAGATGTTCTACAGTGGACGCATGAGGCAGCCATGGAAGCAAAGCTGCCAGCAAATGGATGGGCTGGTGGTCTTATACATGAAACAAGTCATCGTTGATGACACAGTCCCCACTTGTTAATGGGTACTTTGATTACAAGTCCTCAGAGAGGATAGAGTCCTCTTCATTAATTAGGTCTGTGATAAAAATACTTTGGTACAGATGCGCTCAATGGCCAAGAATGAGTTCCATGGTGATGAAAACATAAAAGCAATGTAGGCCACCATCCTAAAGTTCATTAAATGAGTCAATTAGGAATTAATCAACAGGATGTTGCAAAACATTTTTGCATCCTATCATAACACTGATAGATTATCACTGGTACCATATTTTATAAAGTTTGATGCAGTGCTTCTGGACGTTCACCCTAAAAACAAAAGTTCATCTTGTAAATGCAAATTGGCAATTAATTTAATTTATTGGATCGTATCACAAAACAAATCAACATGCACATGTATGACATAGGTCAATGTCCTTGTACTAACTGTAATTAAAATCGGTTGAGATATGCCTGAGTTATGGCTTCGTACATAAAAAAATCGTAACAAAATGGCCGCACGGCAGCCATATTGGATCGTATCACAAACCAATTGACGTGCATATCTATGACATTGGTCAATGTCCTTTTACCAACTTTGAATAAAATCAGTTGAAACATGTCTGAGTTAGGTCTCTGTACATGAAAAAATCTTAATAAAATGGCCACCTGGCAGCCATATGGGATCGTATCAGGAAACGAATCAACGTGCATATGTATGACATAGGTCAATGTCCTTGTACCAACTTTGTATAAAATCAGTTGAGATATGCCCGAGTTATGGCTTTGTACATGAAAAAATCGTAACAAAATGGCTGCACGGCAGCCATATTGGATAGTATCACAAAACAAATTGACGTGCATATCTATGACATTGGTCAATGTCCTTGTACCAACTTTGAATAAAATCAGTTGAAACATGTCTGAGTTTAATGGCTCCGTACATGAAAAAATCGTAATAAAATGGCCGCCTGGCGGCCATATTCGATCGTATCACAAAACAAATCAACGTGCATATGTATGACATAGGTCAATGTCCTTGTACCAACTTTGAATAAAATCGGTTGAAACATGTCTGAGTTAGGTCTCTGTACATGAAAAAATCGTAATAAAATGGCCGCACGGCAGCCATATTGGATAGTATCACAAAACCAATTGGCGTGCATATCTATGACATTGGTCAATGTCCTTGTACCAACTTTGAATAAAATTGGTTGAAACATGTCTGAGTTATGGCTCTGTACATGAAAAAATCGTAATAAAATGGCCGCACGGCGGCCATATTGGATCGTATCACAAATCAAATCAACGTGCATATGTATGACATATGAAGTAATCCTTGTACCAAGTTTGAATGGAATCACTGCAGGCATCTCTGAGATATCTGCGTGAATGGACGGACGGACGGACGGACGCACACACGGACGCACACACACACGCACAAACATGATCAAACCTATAAGTCCCCACGGACACTAAAAACCAAGATCCAGGAAGGTGTGTTGTTATCGCTGAAGGATGACAAACCTACACTATTAGGTTGGTTTGATATCTGAGACGAAGCTTTCAACTTGCAACTATTGAAAGAAAATAAAGTAACACAGCATCTGGAAGTCAAGTACTACAGGTTGTGTTCCTGGGATACACTGGATTCAGATTTCCAGTTTGCCATTTCCCATGTACATTAATAAAGGCATAAGAACTGCACACAATTTTCTGGTATCTAATCGCTAAACTCTATGATTTTAACTTCCAAGTAGACTACCGGTATATTCTGCAAGATGGTGGGGAAGAAAACTGGCAATTCTCTGAGTCAAATTTCCAGATTGCTACAAGACCAGTCAAAATCTAGTTAACCAGACCTCATCTATCATCCAT
Source organism: Ptychodera flava (assembly GCF_041260155.1). Taxonomy (NCBI): domain Eukaryota; kingdom Metazoa; phylum Hemichordata; class Enteropneusta; family Ptychoderidae; genus Ptychodera; species Ptychodera flava. The sequence goes on along the minus strand of NC_091929.1, from coordinate 16,029,341 downwards.
GCAAAAGATTTCTCCCACAACATGAAGAAGTTGAGAAATGCAGTCCTTTCTAGTGGTCATGTTGAAGGACAACATAAGAGAGCCTTAGTGAAGAATGGTCTACCTATTGAATGGAATCAATGGGTGAGAGCAGTCAAATGGGATAGAGATGTGAACAGTGGACATATTTATCAGAAGATTTCAGATACTCATCTAGCACCAAGTAATGCTGAGAAGATGTGTAATCATCTTGCTGAAGACATGTTGAATGAAGACATGTTGCATCTAATGAAATGCTATCAGTCTAGTCTGTCTGATGGAACACAACTCAACAGTGTCATTGAATTTCTTGAACAAATAAGTAATATCATATCAGTGAGCGCCATTTTACAAGTGGTATAGCCACAAACTGATGATGTCAAATCGCCGTACACAAACACAGGTGCATTGTAATTATAGCACTTTGAATTGTTTACAGCGATTTGCCGTCATTAATTTGTGGCTATACCACTTTTAAAATGATGCCTATCAGTGTTCCGGGATCACAGAATAGTGATATCTATGAGTGATGACAGACTTCAGAAACTACGATCAGCACACCTGTGGTTCAAAGAATGGCGTCAAGAAGTAGCTTCAGATCACAACACCCCACCTGCTAAAAGACAGAAATGCTACCTTCCACTGAATCCTTGGATGACACAGAATGTACCGGTATGCTTTTGGCTTTTGAAAAGATATGCAGCCTTCATCTGCAACATACCCCAAACAGTGGAATAGTACCAGCACGTTTCAACTCAGACACAGCGGAAAAACACTTCTGTCAAAGTGTGGGCTGCACAATGGTAATGAAACACATAGTAGCTATGCCACCTATTTCAGTACAGTTCATGCTATAATAATTGGACAGTTGTTGAAGTCCGGGGAAAGGAAGTCTAATGCAGGCATTTCTACCACTAAGCCATTTAACTTCTACGTTAGAGCAAGAAACAGGAAATGACAATGATGCACAATGTAAAGAAAATATACTCGGTAAAGGTGTCATTGAAAATAGTTTGCCTTGGCCAGATTTTCTGATAGGGGAAGACAGGATGATTCTTTTTTTATAATATGAATCGAAGACAGAATATTGTTAATTTAAAATTTGACATACTGTATACTGAAATCAAGAAGAAAATCCACATTTAAATCTGACATACTGTATACTGAAATCAAGAAGAAAATCCACATTAATTGGCATGATTGGGTGATTACAATTTTACAAGACTAGTGTATTCTACTGCCAAAATAATTTAACTGATCATACCTGGCATAGCTAACAAGTTGTCTGAATTGCACCAATCCGCATCATATCTAAGTGAAAACAATCTAACAGGTTCCTCTACTGGAGGCAATGGTCTGTGTAAGCGTCCTAGAAGAGATGTTGTTTCTTCTGATGCATATCCCATGGCAAGTTCATTTACTACATTGATTAAATCATCTACAAATAAATCAAAACAACAATAGGTTTTGTTGAGTGTTCATCCACTCCCTTTATGCTAACACAGGTTTTATACCGGTATGTACATATGTACATATCTAGCTGTCATCTGGCGGACTGACAAGCCACGTCGTCCCAGCCTGATGTCAATCTACAGCATGTTGAAACATCAAATATTCTGCTTCTTAATACAGGTTGTATGCGTACATATCTAGCCGTCGTATGTCATCTGTCCGACTGACAGGCCAGGGCAGATGATGTCATCCTTGTCTGATATACTATGACAGCAAATAATATGAATGAAATGTACATGTAATGTTGTTGCATAGGTGAGTCAATCAATTAAATACATTGCTCATTTGACCCCCAGTTTCTGTCACTTGAGTTGTCAGGTTGTGTTTCTGTTTGTCTTCTATGACTAGGCATTTGATAGTTCACTATCATTGTAAAAATATAGCCATGAGATTGTTTGATACAATTGTATTCAATTTTATTCATAGTCATCATTATTTCCAAAGTGGTTATCCTTCCTGCATTATATCACTCCTGAGAGGGTAAAGTTTCCCTGTGGATTATTTGTATTTAATACAGTTGTTGATGGCAAATATCCATGAACAATTCATGCTAAATAGTTGTTTTAAATGAAAGCATGATGCATGGTGCATTAGACACCCTCTTTAAAAATGGAATGAGGCATTGGATGATTGCTAGATTGAGTCTCTTAATCGCTTGTAAACAGGAAGACTCAGCATGTGACTCATTGTGTATCTGTACATATGAGTGTTGGCGAGATATTTTCATTTTGTATATGTAAAAGAAATCACAAGAAACAAATGTATGATGCACAGTAAAGGTATTAGGAAAATACCACAAAGTATGCACTTGGACAGAGCATTGTGGTTTGCCCTCAGCTTTACATTGGGTGATACACTGTATGCTGATGTCCTTGTGTATACTTTGTGGTATTTTCCTAATAATCTCATAATATAACCATAACCAGTAAATTGATATTGTAAGACTAAAGGTATCAGCATATTACTGTATGTATGTAAAACACCTACATACATACAGTACTTAATTCATCACTGCAAAGATTACGCACCCCTCGGCCTCATACCAGACATTTACCATGAAAACCAAATGGAAGTGTGTTAGAGAAATACAATGACCTGACACTGACATTTAAACATGTCAAAATGATTTAGAGTACAAAAAAAATCAATTTGATATGCTACTGTAACTTTGATTTACGCAAGAAAACTAAAATGCGTGGGTGTCTGGTAACCAACCTACCTCAGATATTTTTTGTTCTCATTTTCTGAAACCCACATTTGTTTTTATTTTATGCCTCAATAATAAGAAACCAATCACACCAGTACACAAACCTTTGAGTCCATTCAGAAATTTCTGAACTTTTTGGCCCAGTAGCCATGCACTGATATTCATAATAGGTAATTGTCTTGTATTAATGAAACCTTTCCTGAGTGAGTGGCGTGTCAGTTTGGACACAGCTTATACCCTTCGTATCTCTCAAACATCTGTCCCTCCAAGTCCTCTCTCTTTCAACACTCTATCTTACCCTCACTAGAACATTTACCTCAAGCAACCCTTCTTGCACTGCCCCCATAATTCTCCCCATCCTCAACATTCAACTTACCTGTTTACAGATAAGTTCCAGTCTACTTTCTAGAGTATTTCGACTCAGATCTTACCATGCTGTGCAAGCAACACTACACCACCAGATCTGTGTGGAAATTTGAGAAAATTAGTACAATTGGAGAGTATTTGGTCTTTTCCTTGACTTGTCAACACTCACATGATGCATATTAGCTTATTATGAAAACATCACTACATCAATGTTCTCAACAGCCTTGAAAATTAGATAGATGGATAATTTTCATAACAATATAAATATAATTTGAATGTTTTCATGAAATACATTCTTTTGTTTGGTTATTAACATATGAATAGATTGTTCAAAACAGAGAGATGGCAAACCAATCATCACAATCAGTGTGCCCTCTAAGGGAAGGTGAAAAAAATTTTGAGTCGAATTGAAGAAAACTTGATTTGCTGTGCGTTACGGCATTCATGAAAATGGTTTTAACTTATTTTTTTTTTTTTTTTTTTTGAAAAAGATAAATTTATTTCAACATAGTCACAAATAAAACAAATCTACATAACTGTGAATGCGTTAAAATTACAATGCGTCTTGTGTGAAAAAACAAATAATTAGCTGTTTGATTACAAAGATCATCATATGAATGCATTCAGGATGCATTCTTCTCCTTCCAGTCTTACAAGGCTTGAAAACTTTGTGATAAAATCCTCAGTTTTGTTCATCATCTTATAAATGAAATACAATGTATTCATCCATGAGGAGAGATGACATTTCAATTGCATGACATAGGATTGAAGGGAAACTTTAATCCCATCAAGAGTAACCGACTTTCGAATATTCCAAACTGTATATTTTACAAAGGAAGTAATACAGTAAATAATGTCAGATGTTGCATTATTATCATTTTCGATTCCTGCAATTGCTAATCTTTTGATATTGATATTATTATCAAAGTTGTGGTTTCTGACAAAGAAAGAAATACATTTCTGCCAGATTTCTTGAACATATTTACACTCAAATAAGATGTGTTCCAGTGTTTCTTCTTGGCCACAAATATGGCATTTCCCATCACTTAAATTGAAAGTTTTGGCCAAGCTTCCTGTGACTAGGCCTCGATGGAAAATCTTCCAATTTAAATCATTTACTGAATTGCTGACAATTTCTGTTGAATTAAGACGGCTGAATAGAGTAGCTTTGTAACTGTCAGTAAGACTTAGATTCTCAGCCCATTTTTGACCAATCTGACCTCTGACTGCATGCCATTTCTTATCAACTAATTTCCAATAAAGTGACTTGGTTTTGACCTCACTTTTTGTCAGACCATAATTCTCTAAGTCTAAGATATCATAGTTTTCTTCATTTTGGACGTTTGAAGAAATGATTTGTTTCCAGGAATCTGGAATAGCATTGAGGAGTGTTTCATACTCTGTTTTGATTTCCTCTTGCACATGTCTATTTGTACCTCCTCTAATTTTTGCAATTATTTCCCATTGTTGAAGCCAGTCATTTCTGTCATCATTCCAGATGTCCCTAAGCCTTAAAATTCCACTCTTTGACCATTTGTCATAAAAGAGGACACTTCCTTCATTCTTAATATTGTCGTTATACCACAGAACTTCTCTAAGAAGATTCTGTTTTGATGTTGGCAGATTCACTCTTGTAAGTCTAAGTGACTTCCAGGTATTTAACATATCCCCATACACCATTGGGGTTCGTTTGTTGTTGACTTTGAAATTAAGATGGAGGTAGTGATAATCACTATTAAGTTTATTGTCATAACTCGCTATGAAATATTTTGATAAGCTGGCCCATTTAAGGGTCCCCTTATCTGGATTTTTCTCAAATAGTTTCATAAGCCACTTTAATTGGAGTGCATTAATTTTTTCTTCAATGTCGACAACTTTTTTGCCACAGTCATCATATCTTTGAATGAAAATACCCCTTTTTATAACTTCTCGTTTACCTCTCCAAATAATTTCCATAATTTACTATTTGCTTCATTAATAATTTCCTTAGGTACGTGATCAAATGATGCCAGGTACCATAATTTTGATGCAGCCAGCATATTAGCTACTATTGCTCTGCCTTTAAACGACAGATTTCTAGTATTCCAGATCTTAAGGCAATTCGTAAATTTTTCCATCACTGTTTTCCAGTTTTCTCTAGATGTGTTACTGTTCCAAACCCAACTCCCAAGATCTGTAAAACCTTGTTTGAAAAATTGTTCCCTTCCACTGAATCAGTGCGGTTTTTAAAACTCCCAGCCCATAAACCTTTGGATTTCTTTTTGTTCAGCTTTGCACCTGTTGCTTTTTCATATTTGTTGAACATTTTCAATGACTGAGTAATGCTTTTCAAATTTCTCAAGTAAAGAGTCGTATCATCTGCAAAACTCTTAATTTTTTCCTCTTGTTTGTCTGGTAGTATGAATCCTGATATGCTGTCATCTTTACGAATATTTTCGGCTAGCACTTCTGCTGCCATGATATACAGAAATGGTGATAAGGGGCACCCTTGTCTCCCACCCTTATGAAGTTGAATAAAGCCATTGCACTTAATTTTGCATGTAGTATTGTTATAAAGAATTTTTATCCACTTGATAAAGTCAGTGCCAAAGTTAAATTTGTCAAGGACTTGAAAAAGGAAGTCTCTGTTTAACCTGTCAAAAGCTTTTGTTTGGTCAAGACTTATGACAATAAGAGGTTTATCAGTAAAATTAGCGTATTCAATAATATCTCTAGTAAAGACAATATTATCACCTATCTCCCGCCCGGGGATGTATCCACATTGATCTGGGCTACATATTTTGCCTATTACCTTCCGCACCCTATTAGCAATTACTTTTGCAAGAATCTTATAGTCTACATTGAGGAGACTTATCGGTCTCCAATTGTTTAAGTCTGCCTTATCTCCCTTTTTATAGAGCAAAGAAACTAAACCAAGTTTCTGGCTGTTCGTCAATTCCCCTGAATTAAAGCAAGCGTTAAATGTTTCAATTAGGTCAGACCCTAAAATATGCCAGAAGCATTTATAGAATTCCACTGAAAGGCCATCAGAACCTGGTGACTTATTGTTGGCCATTAACTTTAAAGCGTTAAGAGCTTCTTCCTGTGTAATTTGACCTTCAAACTCTGTTTATCCTGATTACTTAAAACAATGTTGGTTTATCTATTAATTCCCTCTGTAGTACGGTGTCAACATTTTCTTGTTTGTATAAGATCTTCATAAAATTCTGCTTGTATGTCTAATATAGAATCAATATCAGTGACTATTTTGCCACTCTTGTCTCTAACCTCCTTGAATAGTTTTTCTTTACCTCTCTGTTTTTCTAGATTGAGGAAATATTTTGAAGACTTCTCTCCTTGTTCAACCCATTGGCCCTTGATCGAATTTGCTGTCCTTGTATTTGATTTAATTCGTATGATTTTAACTGGTTTTTAACCTCTTCAATATCACTTGCGGATTGATCTGATGTCATCATATTGTGCAGTCTTTTTCCAACAGATTACGGTGTTTCTTATTACTTCTGTTTTTCTGTAAACTATACTTAATGGCCAATTCTCGAAGTTTATCCTTGCCTTTGTCCCACCAAATTGAAATGTCATCAAAAAGAGGCTTTTGACCTTGCCAAAATTTCCAGAGGTTTTCTACTTGGTTTTTGAAATGAGTGACATGACAGGTGACTGTTATTGAATTTCCATGTCCCTTTCCCACGTTTTACACCTTCTAAAGATTCCATATCAACTACAACTGGTTGATGATCTGAAATGACACAAGATAAAATTTCACACTTTTTAACCTCAGTAAACAAGTCACTCGTGAAGAGCCACCGGTCCAGTCTGACTTTTGTCTGATAGTTTTTTTTGTCTTTGCAAAGTCTGTGCCACGTGTATTGGAGAAGATGTGGGTGTAATCTTCTCCACACATCAGTCAAATTGAACTGATTCATCATAGCTTTAATCTCCTGTACACTACTATCATTACACAACCTAGCTGAGGATATCTTTGGATGTATCTACAACGCAGTTGAAATCACCACCACATATTATGGAATCTGATTCATGATCTCGTGAGGCTTTTTCAATTTCCTCACTGAGTAAATTGAAATAGTTTTTTCATTCTTTAACAGAGTTTGGAGCATAGATGTTCAGAAGTAAAATATTAACATTGTCATATTTTAACATAGCAATAACAGTTCGTCATAATAACAGTTAATGGTTTTAACTTAAAGTCAGCAGTTGGAAGTATAGCGCCCTCTATGGTCGTATGTCTTTCTCGATTCTTGGTACTCCGGTGTGAGTCAATGAGAAGACAATGAAAACAACAGTGGCTGTCTCCTTCCCCATTGATCAATCGGCAAGAGAAGTTAACTATCGGCACGTAGTATCACTGCGGAGACTTTCAGAAATGACATATTCAGATATTTTTTTGCCCCAAAACTACAGGGAAACATGTTATCTGTGTAGATTATGAATCTGCTTAGCATTGCTTAGCATATGAAAAAGTTATATCGTTATAACAAAAAGCATAACCCTTGGCTATGAATCTACTCCTCAATAAAGGCTATTTCAAAATAGAATTAGAAACATTTTTTACATATTTTACACATCAATGAACCCATTTAATGTCACTGAAAACACTTAACAGAATTTACAACACTCACATGTTATTGTTACATGTATGTAAAATTTGTACATAAAAATATTCCTCTCCAGCCTCTTTCAAAAACAAACATTTCAATTCTTAACTTAAGGATGTACGAACGGTAAAATTAATAGTAATGTCATTTCTCTAATTTGTCGATTTTTGGATTCTTTGTAAGTATTATCAAAATGTGTGATAAATACAGGGGTCACTGCTCTCGTTTGTGAGATACCGTACATGATCATGAATTTTGCCATTTATGAGAAAAAATGCTGAGTCAGCATTTTTCACCATTGCATTTTCTATGGACGAAATATTTCAATGCTGTTTATCTCAAAATTTATTTGATCACTATTATTTCTTTCTCTAAACTGAGCTTTGTGCAAATTTTCATGAAAATGACAATAGTAGGAATTGATGTTCCAGTAAATTTCAATGTAATCCTATGGGAAGTGACAAATTCCACACGCGCGTACTGCTTGTACATCCTTAAGAGTATTAGATTTGACATAGCTACACTGGTTACAATGCTATACATGTATATGTATTCTGTGTGGGAGAGATGATGTTTGGTTTTACGGAGTGTGTCAAGGTACATGTAGTGTGTGAAAGTCAATGAAGTGTACCCCCCGGTGCAGGGGGTGTCCAGCTTTGTTTTCTTACATTTTTTTCTGTAGCTCTAGGTTTTTCTCTTCTTCTCGTAATATTCCATGATCTTCACACGTTGTTGCTGGACCAGGCGACCTTTCTCTATGTTGAACTCTTCCTCTGCCTAGAAGAGCAGCAAATAGTATTTAACATAAACCTTGTTAGTCCAGGGATGTAGAAAATAGCCGGCAGCCGGCAAAAACAACCGGCTGTCAGCAAAATTTTGCCGGCTGTGAAAATTATTTGTAGATGTAAAATCGATGTCATTTCTGTTGCAGTGTAAAAAAGAGCCAAAATCTTCTCACAAATCTTTAAAAAATAAATGTAACTGCAACGAGAAACAGCAGTTTTTTGTATTTGTGTGTCCGAAAAATCAATCGTAATCGAGTACGAGGATGTACATATACGTGTGTGCGTTCACACGGAAATGGCCACTCGTGCCGGCACTTTAGCAGAGTGTCAGTGCATGGACTGGAGGTAGTCTACCTCCATGGTCAGTGCAAGTCCTACATGTACGCCGGAAATCGCAACCAAAACAACCGAGTGGAGTTCCCAAGCGGCCGTGCAATGCCAGCCGTGTTCCAGTATTATCGAAACAACTGAATGCGAACCGTGTTCAAGTGAATCTGTTGAAACAACCGAAAGGTTTGCTACTAGTGATGTCAATTCATCAGGTCGTGAATCAAACAACAATGTACAGTACGTGTTATCTCAGAGTGACTGTGAGAAAGAAATCCTAGCTGTGTTTAGCAGTGTATTCGATGGTAGCGGTGAGCGAAAAATCGGACTTCATTATTTCTATTTGTGCAGCAAAGGCTGCTGTTCTTCGATTCCGACGTACGACAAATATGGGGACAATTCTACAAGTAAATTTAAAGTTTCTCACGCGTGGCTATTGAACAGAAAATTGAGCTTTGACGAAGTTACCGGTTTATGGTGGCCAGTGTACATCGAAAAAACGAGACTATACAAATAATAAATGTTAAATGTTCAGAAATAAAAATACCTGAAGAGAGATCACCTGACTGTCCCTACCTTGTTACATCATACATGATGTAAAAGTGTGCAAGATTTGACCGAAAATTCATAAATGGGTCCAGGAGAGCCATTCTGGAGACTTCAAAATCAATAAAAGTCCGCATCGTAGGAGGGGGGACACCCCCCTCCCACACCCCCCAATTCCCAACGACCGATTTGTGGTCGCATTACGGACATTGCCGGCTGTCAACCATAATTTTCCTGCTGTGACAAAAATTTTCTACATCCCTGGTTACATGCACCTGTCTGAACATATTGTAGCAATGTTTTGATGGTTCTTGTACACATTTGATTAAGCAACATATCAAAATATCTTGACCTTTGATTAAAATTGCATTTTTGCTGCAAAATTATTAAAACATTCATGTTTTTCACATATCTAAATCAGAAACTTTCACAAATCAGCAATTTTTGATCATTTTTGGTGAATTTTACCCACAGTTTACATGTACCAGCATATTGACATCAGAAAGATATTATGAAATCAAAGACACCATGCAGTGTGAAATGACAAATATATTTTGACATACTTTTACACTTGACCAAATTTCCTGCATTGTCTAAATATTGAAACAAAGATCAAAGATTGTGAAAATTTATTTCACTTCTTAAAACCAATGATCATCAGAATTTTGAAATATCTTAGTCTAGGACACACTGCATGTAATTGCAGATTAATTAGAGATATACCGGTATATATTGATAGTGCTATTCTCCTTGATGTTATCTTTAACATTTAGAAGATGTAATATCATGCTCCCTTCAACACTGAACAGTCAGAAACAAACAGACTGTTCAGGTTAAGGTACGGTACATGTAGGATGTGCCGTGGGGACAGATATTCAAACTCTTAAACTTTTACAAGATTCTTTTGGGCAACCACTTGTAGGGCTCGAAATTAACTTTTTCCCTGGTAGTCCACTTGGGCTACCATTTTCTGGAGTTGGTAGCCTGGTGACAGTGGCTGGTAGCCCATGCATATTTTAGTTCAGTGATATCTTTTTTTCGTTAACCAGACAAGAAAAGGCTATTTGTCAAGAATCTGCCGATGAAGTGAATTTTCTAGTCATTTGATGTGAATATTGCACACTTTTAATACCTAAGGAAACAGGTATAATAGACTATAGTGATACTTAAAAGTTTGGTGACCTATTGATAACCCCTTTCCCTCTCAGATTTGAATGCAAATTTTGATAGTTATCATGACAACGACACTACCTTCTCAGCACTGAGACATACTGTAGAGGGGCTAAAAATAGACCATGGGCTTTCTGTAAGGAGGAGGCATAATTTCCGTGTTATTGCGATTGATCCATTACAATATGATCAAAATGCAACGAAAATTTCCGGTGCCTGTGCTTGAAGTCCGTCAGTTTGTTGCAAAGTTCCACCGCACAGCCGGTTGTCTTCGTAATTTGCATAACAAAGTCATAGTGTGGCCTTTCTGTGTCCAGCTAGGTTTGACTGCATTTAGATGCCGTCTGTTGTGAGTTGTGAATACCCAATTGAAAGCTAGCCATATTTTAGCTTGTCCCAAAGTGACGGACCGGACATAGCATGCCAAGTACTGACTGAATTCAGGTCCCAGCCTTTGGTAGTCCGTGTGGGCTACAATTTTCAATGATTTTGGTAGCCCCAGAGAAAAGTTGGTAGTCTGTGGACGCGGGACTACAGCTAATTTTGAGCCCTGACTTGTGGAGGCATCATTTTGAAACTTATGGAGTATATGAAATTGTTACCAGCTTAGTTTTTCTCTAATAGAGATAACACATATATAGCGGCTATTTTGCATTTCAAATGTCAGTAAATATTGGATAATTTGTTTCTCTTGTACCAAAATTTGCATGGTAACCCCCCGGATATTATTCTTGCTTTCAAAAGAGAAATGAAAATGGTTGAAAGTTTGAACAAAAGTTTACATCTTCATTTCTGAGGTGTGAACTTCCTGAATCAGCAATAGTGGGATCAAATTATGATTTGATTTTCCAGAATGATCACATTTTAGAAACTCCTGCTACAGCAAAATTTGGTAAACTCCTGTATGATTAAAACAAAATAGGGTAAGAGGTTTTAAATAGGGTTAGCCTGGTTACTGGAAGCAGACCGTGACGCTTTTTTGATTTGGCATAATTGATCATTGATCCTATTACTAGTATATTAGCCTAACTGTGGCACAGATCTTCAAGTTAACAGCTTCTTGATTGCAGTTCAGTTGGACTCAAATTTTTAAATTCACTTCTGAGACTCCTTGGTTAACGAGTGAAGCCACAACAATTTTGATAATGCCATCAAAACTGATGTATTGCAGCCACATAACAAATCTTATGCATTACCCGTACATAGACTGTTAGAAGTCAGTAATATATGAATGCGGACATGAATACTTCCAACAGTCTCAAAAACCAAGCATGGCATTTCACATATGTACATACAAGTGAACATACCTTTGCGTCAATTTCTTCGGCCTTTTCATTGGCTTCCTGGTCAAAGAAGGCCATCATATGTTTGATCTGAAACAGGACATTTAGGTTTATTTTGGTGCTGCAAATGGTCGGAAGTAACGCGATGCTGGTAGTAAAAAGTGTAACACACTTTTGCTTGGTACGGAACACCCGCATGTTTGCCGACCGGTAGCTCTGCATGGCATTGGCAGCGCTGTGTGCTACGTTATACAGCCTCCCCCATAGCGCTGCAGACTGCTATACGCAAAACCGGTGGTAGCTCCTCGGAAATACCGTTTAACGCACACAGGGAGGCCGTAAAACGTCGGTAACACACAGCCATGCCATTCAGAGCTAGCAGTCTGCAGGGTGGTGGGAGGCCGTATAACGCCGGTATTACACACAGCCCTGCCGGTGTTCTGCCATGTATACTCGTTGCCATCTACACTCTGTTTGACCTTTGATACATACACTGGCATGTCACTCCATTGTTATGCAAATAACTGCCAGTGTGAGTGTTGATGGCAGTGTAAGGTGCCATCTATGCTCTCTTGCCATCTATACTCCACTTTTATTAACAGAAAAAATATCATTTTCCCAATGTTAAAGAAATTGCAAAGGGATGTAAAATGTTTGATTTCATTGCAGATTCCACTGCACTGTGCACACCTAAGCTCACCAGTCTTCCAGATCGGATCTGTATGAACTTCACAGGGTGTACAGTGCATGGGTAGTGGCCCGGGTCCCGTAGCTATACTGGCGATTGGTTAATCGTGATATTTTTGTGTGAACTCACATTCTGAAGTTTGGTAGTTTTTTGTGTTGTCAGTCATGTTTTCATTGTTTTTTTGTGTTTTTTGTTTTGTCTCCGTAATGTACTAATGCTTTAATATATTTCAGATCCATTTCTAACATTTTTTTCTTGCAAAACGCCCGTAGTTTGTAATCTTGATTATTGAAAGCAATTGCCAACTGTACTCCAAGCATCCATTTACCAAAGTCGCTGACTGGCAGAATTTGTCAATGATTCCGTTAACTTTAACAGCAGTAATCGTCTTTATTCACTGTCCCTCTGGTGTATAAAAATATGTCAGTGCAGCTTTTACAATGAAGCTCCGTATCAGAAATTCAGTTCAGAACCTATCATATATAGGTAGTAATTGATTATAGATGACAACAAAGTATAGACAGCAAAAGAGTGTAGATAGCAGTGGAGTATAAATGGCATGTACACATGCCATCTATACTCCTGCCATCTATTCTCTGTACAACCATTTCTACCGGCCATACACTATACTTGCCCTCGATTTGTCGAGTCATTGTCAAACTTATTTCCAAAATTAATTAAATCCTGGTGAAATATAATGAACAAAGAAATAATGTACCGGCCCCAAGAAGTCTCTTCTCAGTTTTTTTATTTATTATAAAAAACACCCTTATTGAAGTTTTCATTGTTCTGAATCAAAACAGTATATGATTTAAATGAATTGGCCTTAGATCAAATGAATTAAGTTTAGAATCCATTGTGTACCTTTCAAAAACCTCTCTTTTGTCATAGTAATGAATAGAAATAGCAATGGAGTATAGATAGCAATTAAGTATATTTGTTGACAGCAATGGAAGTGCACTTGCCATCTATAATCCTGCCATCTATACTCCATCCATTGCCATCTTTACTCCCTGCAACCATTTCTACTGGCCACAGACTATACTAGCCCTCGATTTGTTGAGTCACTGTCAAACATAATGTCTAAAATAAATTGAATCTTCATGCCCTTGAGCAAGGCACATTACTCCTCAGTGCTCCACTGGGGTAGAGAGTTGTGGGTACCTCATCCTGTAAATGGGCTAGCGCCCGTTAGATGATGGACTAAATAAAAATTAAAAGAAAGAAATCTGTTTTACTTATTATAGAAATAAACCTCAGTGAAGTTTTCATTGTTCTGAATCAAACAGTGAATGATTAAAATCAATCGGCCTTAGATCAAATGAATTCAGTTCAGAATTCATTGTGTACCCTTCAAAACTTCTCTCTCGTCAAGGTTAAAAAATATAAATAGCAATGGAGTATAGATCGAAAGCAATTGAGTATAGAAAGCAATTAAGTATAGATAGCAATGGAGTATAGATAGCAATGGACAAAGTATCCACAGCAATGGAGTATAGATGGTAATGGAGTATAGAAAGCAATTGAGTATAGAAAGCAATTAAGTATAGATAGCAATGGAGTATAGATAGTGATGGAGTATGGATGACAACAAAGTATCAACAGCAATGTAGTATAGATGGCAATGGAGTATAGATGGCAAGTGCACTTGCCATCTATACTCCTGCCATCTATACTCCATCCATTGCCATCTTTACTCCCTGCAACCATTTCTTCTGGCCATAGACTATACTAGCCCTCGCTTTGTTGAGTCGTTGTCATGGTTCTGCTTGGGCAAGTCAGCCCGCTGATCGTAAATTCAACTTGTAAAAGATGTTTCCTCCCGATTTCCCTGAGCCATGTCAAGGGCAGAGTATAGATTGAATGCAATATCTTATTTGCATAACAATCGCGTGATATGCCAGTGTATGTGTCAAAGGTCAAATGGAGTGTAGATGGCAATGAGTATAGATGGCAGAACACCGGCCGGTTCCTGGGTGAATGTGCCCTACAAAAACGTCGCGATTAATTCCGTAGAGCTTTTCTCACTTGATATGAATCGCTTGGGATACTTCTCAGGTTTTTTCTCAGATCCTCGAGGGTTTTGTTTTGGAAGAAATGTCTGTTCATTATGTTTTCCATATCACAATTATTACATAACAATGATCGCCTCTGAGTTCCTGTCGCCCGGACCGTGGAGCTATGGAGGTACCAGAAGATGCCCGGACGAACACCATCAAAAATGTTATCAATGCTCTTTCAATGGTACATTTTGGAATTTTAGACTATCTGGATTCAAAACATACCTGTTTCTGCATATCTGCTTCACTCAAAGCCATTTTGATGTCTTACGTTTGATAATTCACGGCAAAAATATCAAGCAATTATAACAACCAGGTTGCCCTCAAGCACTATTTAGGTAGCCCATGGCAGATGATCATGTGAGCATGGTTGAGTGTACTTGATAGAAGGGGTGTACATTATTCTGTATGTGGCTTTAAGAAATATAATGCATTTTTCATGAACGAAATGTGAACTGAGCACGGTGAATTTATATAAAATACTTTATTTGACTAGAAGAATTCATATTTCATAGATTGTTTGACAAATACTTGAGGTATAGCATGTTATCAGTTCACTTATATTCCCACGCCGCAACCCTGATTCAGTGACCCACTGTATCTGGTCACCTGATCAAAGTCACCCATGACCTGCGTGCTAGTAGCACGCTTCAGATTAAGAATCTGATTACAATCATTGTATTTTGTTCACTGTGTGCAAAAGGGCTTTCGATAATTGTTTCGCAATTTTTGTCAATTAATGTTGACTACAGTTTCTTGTTCTATTCTAGAAAATATGTTTTTATGGTATGATTTGTGTGCTACCTCCATTGCATGAGATACACATCGATGAATTGTCAACTCAGCCTATAAACTGCATTCAATTGTGTCGAAAAGTAAATTCTGGTCCGGACTACAAATTACGATTCAAATGTAAACGTGATACTGCATTATATACATGTATACATGCTGAGTTTACGTGCTTAACGATTGTTGTTTCTGTGTTTCAACAGTCGAGGAGTAAAACAAAAACTTAGAATATTGATATACCAAAGAAAAGTAGTAAAGCAATATAAAATGTTACTCATTTAACTGAAACTTGTATAAACATATATAATTTAACCACAGGCGACCCAATAGGTTCTGAGTTTTTCACACTGTTTTCTCTATCATTTTCTCTTCTTTCTTCATGCTCTGAATGATCGGAATAAATAAAATAAATGGTTTATATAACCTAACCTAGCCTCTGTGACTCTTTATTTATTTTACACTCCATTACAAGGACGTATATCTCTCATGCACACATGTAATTAATTAGTCAACACAACTAATTATGCTAATCTGTGGACTTATCAGAGGTTGGTCAACATCGGAAAGATAGTGATGTTAACCATTCCTATCTTTCGCGATGTTGACCAACCCGTAAAATCCCTGATAAGTCCACGGATTAACATAATTAGTTGTGTTGTTTTTTTTGGTTTTGTTTTTTTTTTACGTTTTTAACCCCGCCACCACTTTAGCGAGGTTTAAAAGCGTAAAATTCAAAACCAGCCCGTAAAAGGCAGAAATCCCATCCGCAAACACCACAGTTATGGACCCACAGCTAATACCTTTTCGATTATCAACATGTGCGATTATCTTATCGAGTGATTATCATATCTATGTCGTAGCAATATTCTTATGAAATATAAAATATTTAATTTACTCATGGCCTATAGTCATTGGACTCGCATCACAACAAAAGATCTGAAAACGAATCACAGTTAGAAAATGTTGCAAAATGCCTGGCGGGGCATTCGAGGACATTGATGAGATCTCGAGAACACCACGTACCGTGTACACCTGTTGCACACTTCGAATTGCACTGTGTCTTATCCAGTAAGATGTTCGATAAAACTAAAAGTTTTGGTATCACCTACACATTTGATACGACAGACACGGTAACAACTGTCCAGTTTTGTCCATTCGAACAGTTTTCTCAGCTGATCGCTTTCGGAGATCGTTTGAGGGTGTCGCTTCCAGGTAAGACAATATACATGCACAGCACTATCTCACCCGGAGGAATTAATGCAGTGTTATCCTTATATTTAAAAGTAGCCAGGTAAATTGAGAAAGTCACTCCCCTGCCCAATATCAGAACACTTTGATGCTCCTTATAGTATCATTTACCTGTGGCAATCAACCACATGTTTTCCATACTGGGAATGTTACTCAGGGTATGTACTGTCATGAGGGTAGGGTATGAACCCTTCTTCACAGGTTGTTAAAGTGAGGGCCCTAATCATTCTGACATCTACAGTTGCCCAGTAATGGAACAAGATGCCTAATAAAGGAACACCAAAAACTAGAGAATTTTGGTAATTTATTGCAACCAAAGTTGACATCAAATTGCACCATTTCCAATCTGCTTTCTCGCTGATAGATATTTCATTATAAAATTCTAATATGAGCATGGAACGAACCCCCTAGATTTGATATTAATTTAACAAAAGAGACAGGCAATGTTTGACAATTGGTAAAGCTCCATTAGCTGTAAGTTATATTCATGAATTTCATGTCAATTGACCCCTCCTCTCTTACGCATTTTAATTTTCTTGAAACATGAATGCACGACATACAGTAAGTTACTAAGTTGCATTGGGTGTCTGTTTTTATTTTACTTCAAAATGTTAATTTATCACCACTTCTTGTTGTGTACAAATGTTTTATTAGAAAATTTGAGAATCTTACCTGCATTCTAAGATTTACGTCACTAATTTTGTTCTGAAATTGGGCATGTACACTTTTGGACAAAAATACTTGTATTTTTGCAAAAAAAATGTTTTTTTTTTAAATGCCCAATGCATGCAGAAAAACAACAATGCCAAATACATTCAATTTCAAGGCAATTACAAAGTCAAAATAAAATAACCTTTCTTTCCTGTAAGTATTATGACTATATGTAAAAAGTTTAAGACAAATATTTGCATAAAATGTGCGAGTTTATGATATCAAATCATTAAAAAACTTGCCAAAAAACGGATTTAACACCAGTGGACAACTTTCAACTCCCACCAGTCTGTCAGTTGATCACGTAGGCAGATTTTGCTGTGCAAATACACTCCATTGTATCACAAGGCAAAGCCATTGTGGACACTCTCCTTGTGTCTACATATGGACTGAAAGATTCCACTACCACCAAAGGGGGTATGGCCATATCACCTAGTTTGGGCAAGAAGTAGTTGTAGCACTAGTACCATCGCTTGTAGTTCGATACATGGTAGTGAAGGCCCCTGAAAGCATTGTCTTACAGGGTAGGGCCTTTGCCCAGTATCAAACCACAAGGGACCGTGACGCGTGAGTTGTAGGATGTGTAGTGACATTCTATTCCATGAAGTATTTGAACACTGGACATATTGTTTGGGGAAAGTGATTTTGTCTTTGTGAAAGTAAAGAATACAGAAATGGGATCTCATTGCTGCAGTTCCGTAGCAAATAACATTCCTCAGCGATTTTGGGTGGTGAGGAAAGGCCATGTAAATCGCCGGTGAAAGTTGTTGGCTACGGAACCACAGTATTCAGGGTACACTCCCCTGCCCAATATCAGAACAGCCCAGAATATGAACACATAAAAGTCAGCTTGTGTTCATATTCTGGGCTGTTCTGATAATTCTACACTGAGTTCCATTTTGGGGACATCCCAACACTGATGGTGCACACCTAGTTCCTATATATCTACCCCTTTGATATGGTAGAGTGCAATGAAGAGGATATACATCCTGGTATGTGAATAAACCTATTATTATAATAAATCTTTTAAAGTCGTAATTTACCACTAGTCGAAAGTATAGTGTTTTCAGTTTATCTCGTACATACACAGTGTTGCGGGGCTATTTCACATAAATATCACAGATAATCTGTGAGGTGTTTGACTGGCCTTCATTGACTACATTACTGGGTGATAGAGAGATCATCAGATGTATAGTTTTTAGAAAGTTATGACATCTTGTAGTTTTCCCAATGTTTACATAAAACGTGACTGTGAGTTTGTATCTTTGATATACATCAATGGGCAGGTTTTAATTTGGTTTATGTTGTACCGGACACATCAAGAAACAACATCCATAGGCTTGTGTGGCGCCCCCACATTGGCCTCTTGTTTTACCATTTGTTTTCATTGCTCTATTCCTGCATAGTATTTGCAATCTTTCATGAGAGTTACATGTGTGTGGCTGTGTTTATGAAAATTAATGCTTAGTGAAGAAATGATAAAAGTAGACTTCTTTTAGATCAGTCAGTTGATAAATCATAAAAATTCTTATTGTTTTACAAAGTAATTTTATTGCTGCATTATATTCATATAGTTGATGTCATGCTGTTCTCACACATATTCAACATCTTCCTTCACAAGATGGAGACCCAGAGATTGATGGTTTTGAGTTTGAACATCTCAGAGATTTTCATCATGGAACAAGGGTAACAACAATAGCATGGAGCCCAGAAACTTAATTGGAAACTTTACCAAGACAAGTCAAATAAGTTCCAATTCTTTCAAAGCAATATGTATCCTCTAAAATGAAAGACTTACACTTTTACTCAAACTTCCCTAAGTGTATCTTTCAACCATTTTGTTTCAAAATCAAGAATGAAAATTGGGCATCACAGTGTAAAGTTTGATACTAGGGAAACAAATTACCCAAGATTTACAGATATTTGAAATTCAAAATGGCCTCTATCCCAGTGTTAACTGTATGGAGAAATGTGAAATTTCGATTTTCAAAAAACTGACACATTGAAAAGTTTGCCTTCACCAAAAGATTTAGAATGAACCCCCCACAAGTGGTAGATCACAATAGAATTGATATAAAGTTTGAAAGTCAGAATATCTGTCCCCGAGGCATGATCTGTAAGGCCAAGAAAAATAAAAAGTTTGTTTCTCATCCTCGTGTGCGTCAATGTCAACCTTTTGTTTCTGCTCATGAGGAAAAAATATACCGGTATGATGATAGTGCATAACCACAGTGCTGTATAAAACAGAACTGTAAACAAAATAACTGACACTAACATCCCATTCAGAACTGTACACATATGCCAGTTATAATATTGAGCTGTCAAACTCTGCATTGCTGCGCTAAAAGTCAAACCACAGAACTGTTGCTATATACGAAAATACTAAAGCAACACACAGCTGTGCATTTATTTCTCGTGCATTCCTGTGTTGTTTTATGGTTTTTGGTGTTCTTGTTGGTTGAACTAAAGAATAAAAATGAGAAATGAGAGAAAAAAACCTACATCACCGCATCATGTTTGCAATACCGGTATGTATAGAATGAGAAACAGACTTTTTGTTTTTCTTGGCCTAATCAACTTTTCCTCTTCTCAGTTATTATGATACATTGATTGTCTCACTATAGCATAGTGTCCATGTTAATCATGCATGTACGGACAAATTGAAGGCTGATTTGTAGAAATCGACTGTAAGTTTCAGAAAAAGATTATGACTGTACGGTAAATCTTTGCAATGCTCTCCAATGTTGCCCTTTTGCAAAATTTTCATACTTGTTCAAAACACAGACATGTGACTACTTTGTACCAACTACCACATTGTATTGCACACAAGATGCATTCTTGTTCTGTTCAGATTTAATATTCCTGCATTCGTGTCTGTCATACTTTCTAAGATCTCTTCATTCAAACACTTACCCATAACCAAAAGATTGAACCTGGCTCAAGAAAAGGCTTAAAAATTTAACCTTATCATACTGGTCCTTAATTCGGGCATCAAGTTAATCTTGTCCCTTGCTGTAAATATAATCGCAATCATACGAATCCATAAACATCAAGCAAAAGGCTGCGTGAAAATCAAAAGGTCATTGTTACCGTAAGGTTGGCATATCACATCCACTGTTTTGTGACACCTGATCTAGAGAGGCCCTCGCAAAGATTTCATAATTCATTACATTTTGGTCTGATGACCCATCACAGCTTATGCCCTGTATATGAAGAATTGTATTGGTCAGGTCAAGGGACATGTTGTAATGGAGCAAGATATTTTTATCGGTTGGACTGTTTGAGGTCCATGATCTAAAATAATTTGGCAGAGACCTGTGCCGAGATGATGATATTTTTCATCTCCAGCAAATTGCATGGCAATACATCAATGTTCATAGCCTCCCATTCACTGTCTGTCCTTCAACTTTCTGTTTGATTATTAAGGTGGTAAAATTTTTGACAAAAGCTTCATTTATAGTCGCGCCAGTGGCTTACTGGCTATGCATGTGCAGATTCATTATATACCGGTACTATGCGAGTAACCGGAAGTGTACCCAGCTTTCATGGGTGCTGCCATGTTTTTTTGAGTGCTCTTAAGAAATACAATATGTCTCTATAATTAAGCTGTAAGTATTATTATCGATAAAAAATATTGTTACTGTCATGCCTAAAAAGTAGAAAAAAAGAGAAAACTGTCTTGCATATGAACGAGGGCATACACAAAGAATGCTGGGATTGAATTTTAGAAAAGCGCCCTCTGTGTCAATAACTAGATGCAAAATTTCCAGTTTTGAGACGGAACGCTAGTTTTCAGCTTGCAAATCAAAGTTGCAGGGCAGTTACTATTGCAACGATGATGGCACAATATATTCTTGTTAAACACAATACTAGTAGTTCTCATGTTAAAAATTGCCAATTTTTGTCCAATAGTTTTACACATTGAACAGAAAATCTATATGTGTAGGGTCTGACATCCATGTACGTGAACTGTTTTCATCTACTACCGGTATTACTAATCATGAATCAATACTAAAATATTTCTAATCTAAATCCCTGGTGCGACACCAAGAGCTGAGCCCTATGTAATATTATTCAAATAGATGTTTTCACAGCAACACGTTTGTTTCCTTTCAAATTATTTGCAAAATTATTCAAATTTTGAGACTTCTCTTAAGGAAATTAAAATCACAAAACTACATTGTTAACTGTATGTATTTGAGTCTTTCCACAGTAAAGCGCAACATTTGACATTCCCAATTTTGGAGCTCTAGCTTTTTCAATGATAACAGCATTCACACAGAATGATATTATTTTTAGTAAGTACTACATATGAACATATAAAAAAATAATATTAAAGCTGTATGTCCAGCTCAACAAAAATTATAGATTTTTATCTTTGTAAATATGGCCTCTATTTGCTCACCATTTTGTGACATTTTGTACCCCTGTAACATTAGGAAGGGATATTTACAATATTTATACCATTTGAATTGATTTCAAATGCAAAGTAGTAATGTATTATAAGCAATTACGAACTAAATTTATTCTTAGAAAAAAAGCACTAGGGAAAGGGCCAAATATTATGCCCAAAAATATTGCTAACGCGTGTAACAATGTCTGTCCAACTCTATGCGAATTGATAATATGAGAACAATAAATATAGTGAAGGCTGTAAGCTGCAACAAACCACTCATACATTTGACTAACAATGAAATCTTCCACTATGTAACATTCTTTATTCTGTCTTTATTGAAGCTTGGGTTCTCTTGCAGTTAAAATATTTCTGGAAGGAGTGTGTCCACATGTTACAGTGTTAACTCATTTCCAAAATCAAGATTTAAAAAAAATTCTTTTGGTATACATTGCTGAAATTTTGTCATTTGAGGGTGCCCTAAAGTTCATGTTTTATGGCGCAATTGAATATAAACCGATGGCCACCATTACAGAGAGCACCTGAATGGCAGGATGTGTGTCCTCTTTGTTACACGCGTTACGGTGTTACACGCGTGGAAGTAATTGTAGTTTAATTAAATACTGGATAGAATAATGTTAATTTGTTTTTTAGTGTGACAATTCTATCTGTATCAGAAAGTTACTGAAAGCTTTCTTTACAACTATTGATGCACCTTAGATGCCCATATCGTTTATGAACGAATTGGACAGAACTGATGATGTGTGTCCAATGTTACATACGTTATCCCATAGACAATACAGGGGTCTTCCCTCTGTTGTCTATATGGTTATCCACAGAGCCAATTTATAACAATTCACATCATAATTCTGAGGTATTTAACTTCGTCATGACATATACATATATAAATCAATCAAGTACATTTATTCAGAATGGAACACACACAATTTGTGTATAAAGCCAATCCAGTGTCTGTATATGTTACATACGTTGCCAGTTGCCATAACGTTGCATCAGATATCCTCCTCTTCTGATAATATTAAGATTAAAACATCTTCTGAAGTGTGTTTCTAGTTCTTGTAGACTAATGGGTTTCTTTCAAACTTGGCACAGGGATGATAATGGGATACATGTGATCAAATACAATTCAATGTCATGTCTGTCCATGTTACACGCATTACTGTTGCCGTGACAATTTGCCCTCCTTCTTAAACAAAGAAATTATTTATCTTAAAAAAATATTTTTAGATGACACACCTGTAGTACTGTCCACCCACTCAACTTTTAGATTCAGATTAATAAATTTAATTTTTGACCTTATTGTCACAAAGTGGTTGCACTTTACTGTGGAATGACTCATTTATGAAAATCAATAAATCTGACTTGTCAACCTGTGAGATGCTTTACCTCACATTGTGCAGCAAAATTTGAACTTTGTAAGAAAATTTATATCTATAGTTACGTTATAAGTCATTAAGTTAGTAATGAAAGTAGTAGTAGTAATAGTAGTACATCCATGTATAGTTTATTTTTAACACATCCAAAATAAACTTTAACGTTCGCATTAAGGACCGGGAAGAAACAAATGTCACATCCTGTCCTTGTAGTGCTTCAGACACAGTACAAGTGATATTGACAATGCTGTTAATTCATTCATGTTGAAGTTTGCTGATGACACTAAGCTCTGTACAATTGTAAATTCCATTGATGATAAGAGCAATTTCCAAGAGGATTTAATCAAGTTAACAAATGGTCTTCTGATTGGCAAATGGCCTTTAATGTTGACAAGTGCAAAGTAATGCACATTGGCAAAACAAATCCAGCATACGACTACACAATGAATGACATTCAGCTGAAAGTTGCAACAGAAGAAACGGACTTGGGTGTTTTAATTCATAACTCACTAAAGCCAAGCAATCAATGTGCAGCAGCAGCAATGAAAGCAAACAGAACACTTGGAATGATTAAAAGGAACATAACGTACAAATCAAGATATATCATCATGAAACTATACAAATCCCTTGTCAGGCCACACTTGGAGTATGCAATTCAACGTTGGAACCCATATTACAGGAAGGACATAGATCTACCGGTACTTGAGAACATACAAAGAAGAGCTACCAAGTTAATACCAGAACTGCAGCATTTGTGTTACAACGACAGGTTAAAGGCTTTGAACTTATCTTCATTGGCGGAAAGACATTGTCGTGGGGAAATGATTCAGTTTTTTCGGATGTAAAAGGATGGATAAAGTAGCTGCAGACAAACTATTTACATTTACCCATTCAAGCAAAACCAGAGGACACTCACTAAAGCTTGCCAAATCAACTGTCAGATTGGATACTAGGAACATTTTTTCACTCATTTTTTCACCCACTGGAATGACTTGCCTGAGCATGTTATTCAAGCCAAAAACTGTGTGACTTTAAAATAAGACTTGACCATGAGCATATGAACAGAATGAGGGATTATATAAGCCTTTAAGGCTTCCTTCCCTATCTTGCCATGGTTTTTTCCGTGGCAATCATAGTAAATCACAGTAAATAACTTTCAAACAATATGTTTAACTGATTACCATTGATACACTGGTATTAGCAAGAAAGCAAACAATTTGTTCAGCTTGATTATTTCCTTGTTTTACTTTGTCTACAGATTTTGTACAGCAAGAACAGACAGTAAACTCAGATCGTTTTCATCAGATCTAAAGCGAAGACACTGTTATAGTAAATCTTATCGATATACTCATACTGGTACAACAAACATGTAACTGTCATTGAATAGGATAGTTCTTTTGTGAAATTTATACATACAATCAGAGTTCCTGTTTGGGCTTATTTGCACCATAGTTGTGCAGTGTCTGTGATTTCTCTTCCAGGGGAATTTCATGTTTTGCACAAGTTTAGTTTAGGTTATTTTGATCATACTTAGTTTTGGTAAGAATAAACTTCAAAACTTCTGCAAAAGGTGTGACGTCAGTGTCAATTCTACTTCCACATTTTGAGTTTTAATGCTCATTGTGCAATCTCCGTGCCAATCATTACTTCTGCATTTTATCTCCGTGTCAATTATTACTTCTGCATTTTATTTCTGTGCCAATTATTACTTCTGCATTTTATCTCCGCGCCAATTATTATTTCCGCATTTTGAGTTAAGAGCTCATTGTGGTACAGTTACTATCAACACACAGTACGTGTATGCATTCAGGGAAGTTGGCAAATACAAATGTAGCTTTTTGTGTCTGTTGCATTTAAACAGCAAATTTAGCACACCATGTCAATCTGAAGATAGAAATTCCTATATTCTAAAACAAAATCTCACCTCAATCTTGGAATTTGCTGAAATGAACAAGCATTTTTGTTTGTCATTCTTTCCCTTAAATTTCCCAAGGTGTACCGGTATATTTGTACTTGCTTTGTGAAAACCGTCTCATCACATTAATTGATAGCTTGTGCAGGAGGAATGAAACACATGGAAGAATATTTTCAAAAAAGTGAATTTATATCATTGTTTAAAAACAAAACTCTGACAGTTTTACAGCTTTTCCTGTTTGTTTTTCAGGTAATGGATGGTCACACAAGTTATGTCAATGATGTTGTCTTTGGACCAACAGAAGGTCAACAAATTGCCAGTGTCAGTGATGATCACACTTGCCGAGTCTGGGACTTGGATGGACTGAGGGCGTGCTTTCCATTGGACTTAGCTTGTATGTCTGTGTGTTGGCATCCAGATGAACCAGCCAAGGTAATGTGTCACTGAGCCAAACAAACATTTCTGCAAACTTTGGGTTTGTGTTTTCCACATAAATCACAGATCTTGAATAAGGTGGTGCTCTTTTGATCTCAGTGAAACGTAGGATCAGTGTTTTCCACATCAATCACAGATCTTGAATAATGGGAGATCCGGAATGGTCTTTTAACCATTGTGAAAGTGAGGTGTGGTGCTTTCAAAATCATTCATGCATGTTGAATTAGGACAAAGCTCTCCCTACCCCAATGAAAACGTGACCTGAAAACTCATACTAACTGCAAGCGTAGCAAACAAACAAGGGTGACCCTATTGCAGAAAAAAACATTACTAATACACTCTCTCTGTTGCTGGAAAATACCATTCACTGAATACTATGCAACATTTCAAATGATGTGTCAGAGTCCTTAAATTGTTATCAAGTCTATATATCTTGAAATTTGGATAAGTTAGTTGCCACTGATTCCTGCAACACATCAAAGAGAACGGACACTCTCTAAAAGTGTACTGCTGGTTAAAGTGGTACTTATTTTCAATATTGTGATGAAACATAAATGAATTCTACAAAACCCAATCATTTTATCCTCTTTTGTTATTATGTTTAATTCAATATATTTAACTTAACAGTTTTATTTCAACATTACTCTACTACTAGCTAATGGTGGCTGAAAAGAAAGGCACAGTCAGATTTTATGATCTCACAACCCACCAACCAATTATGTCACTAGATGCAGGTCATGTGACCCTAATGTAGGTTGATATCTGCTTTCTTGACCCAGTTCGCATTGGTTGTATTGCAAATTGGAATTGGATGATGTGGGATTCCACAAGGTCAAGTTGAGAAGGTCTTCAGTGTTGGATTGGTGTGTATTTTTACAATTTTAAAAAGTTTTAATTCAAGTAAGCTTTTCAAAATTGTGTTCCTGTGTATTACAAAACAATATTTAGTATCTTTTTCGGATATTTTGAATACCTGATGTAAGATGCATGTCATAGTTGCAGAGCATTATTATCAAAAACTTTATCCTGCCACAGGAGAACAGACAAGCTCACAATGAGGGAGGTAGGAATTTCAGATGGTCATGAGTCAGTGAGAATCTGTTTGCCACAACAGGACACCAGATGTGAACTGAAAATGCTCACGTTTCATTATATACCGGTTATGTGTAAATTTGAACCTTTGCCACATGTTTGGAACTTCATTGAAAGTATTATGATCAACATAATGAACAATAATCACCGCCGATTAATTCTAAAAGGTCATGAAGTATACAAATATGTAGTTAGCTGAAATAAAAATATTAAAGTTCTTTGACTGCTGTCATTGTATCACCATTTTATATAGCAAGTGTAATTACCGTTGGCTTGGTCCTTCAAGCCTTATATGCCGAGCTGTGAAAGCTCATTAGTTATGCAAATTATAAATTAGCTGACATGAAAATGTGAAATGACTTTCGATATTGTTTTAACCAGGTATAATCATCAATGTACATAGCATGTTTTGCCAACTTTGATCAAGTAAATCCCAGTATATATCCCTAATAAGCAAAGTTCATGTAAATTAGGAATTGACTTAAGTAAAAATGCTTAATGATTGTCAATAATGTATCATGGTATCTGCAATATATGTAGCAAGTTTTGTCAACTTTGGTCAAGTCAATTCAGATATGTATATCTAATTAGGAAAGTTCATTAAATATGCAAATTAGGAATAGGCTGAAGAGAAAATGCTTAATGACTTTCAATAATATTGTATATAGTGTCTTTAATGTACATAGCATGTTTCATCAATGTTGATCTAGTCAATTCAGATAAATATCCCTAATTATGAAAATTCATTTAATATGCAAATTAGGAATTGGTTGAATTAAAAATGTCTTTTGACTTTCAATAATGTTATATCACAGTATCTTTGATGTATATAGCAAGGTTCAACAACTACAATCAAGTTAATTCAGATGTACCAGTATATCTCTAAATGGGAAAGTTCATTAAATATGCAAATTTGGAATTGGCTGAAGTAAAAGTGCTGAAAGACTTTCAAAAATGTTGTATCATAGTAGCTCCAAATACATGTAGCAAGTTTCATCAACGTCGGTCCAGTCAATTCAAATATATATCCCTAATTAGCAAAGTTCATTAAATATGCAAATTAGGAATTGGCTAAAGTTAAAACGCTTAATGACTTTGAATAATGTTAAATCATAGTATCTTTAATATACATACCAAGTTTGGTCAAGTTTGATCCAGTCAAATCAGACATATATCCCTAGTTAGGAAAGTTCATTAAATATGCAAATTAGCATTTATCTTTCATGTCACCCCTTAATGGTTCCCACTGCTGATATATCTTGGTGTGACCAACATTTGTAGCAAATCTCATCAAATTGTGTGTAGTCGTTTTTAATGTATATCCGTTTTTTCTAAAATCATTAATTATGCAAATGAGCAAAAAGTATGCAAGCCACACCCACCAAAAACTAATCAGTTCTTGCCATTTGCTAACTGAATATATGTACTAGATTTGATTCTGATCTGATAAGCCGTTTTTGAGATATCGGACCAACAGACAGACAGACAGACAGACAGACAGACAGACAGACAGACATCGCTGCGACATATGCTCACGTGTGTAAACACGTGAGCAAAAAATGAGGTCAAGGTATTCCATCTGGGACACTCACAGGTAATGGAGGCTTTCTACACAATCAAGCTGTTCAACTCTTTAATTACAAAGCACAGCACTTCAAACAAGTCTATTAGTGTAAACAATGTATAGGTACTAGTATGTGTTTGTTTTACAACCATCAAATTATTCAATGTTTTCTTGACATTTGATTACAGAACATTGCACTTGACAGTGCTTGTGGTTTTAGTCTAGAGTATGCTTTATACAGGTTTCTTGCCAGACTTGGTACTAAACATTTTGGCATTGGTGGACTTTGAACAGAATTTTCTGTGGTTATTAGTCCCCACGTACACCGTCCGGGGGGACTTATAGGTTTGGTCATGTCCATGCGTGCGTCCATCCGTTCACGCAGATATCTCAGAGATGCCTAGAGCGATTTATTTCAAACTTGGTACAAGGATTACTCCATATGTCATACATAGGTATGTCGATTTGTTTTGTGATACGATCAAATATGGCCGCCAGGCGGCCATTTTATTACGATTTTTTCATGTACAGAGCCATAACTCAGACATGTTTCAACAAATTTTATTCAAAGTTGGTACAAGGACATTGACCAATGTCATAGATATGCATGTCAATTTGTTTTGTGATACGATCCAATATGGCTGCCGTGCGGCCATTTTGTTACGGTATTTTTTCATGTACAGAGCCATATAACTCAGGCATATCTCAACCGATTTTATTCAAAGTTGGTACAAGGACATTGACCTATATCATACATATGCACGTCCATTTGTTTTGTGATACGATCCAATAAATTAAATTAATTGCCAATTTGCATTTACATGATGAACTTTTGTTTTTAGGGTGAATGTCCAGAAGCACTGCATCAAACTTTATGAAATATGGTACCAGTGATAATCTATCAGTGTTATGATAGGATGCAAAAATGTTTTGCAACATCCTGTCGATTAATTCCCAGTTGACTCCTTTAATGACCTTTAGAATGGTGGCCTACCATACATTGGTTTTATGTTTTCATCACCATGGAACTCATTCTTGGCCATTGAGCGTCATCTGTATCAAAGTATTTTTATCACAGACCTAATTAATGAAGAGGACTCTATCCTCTCTGAGGACTTGTAATCAAAGTACCCTTTAACAAGTGGGGACTGTGTCATCAACGATGACTATGAAATGTGATATAAAAAGCAGTTGTCTCATTCTTGTTTAGAAAAAGTAAAAAACTCTGCTCTTTAATCAGTATGAATTTCCACTGGTTTTCAGGTACCTGTGTCAAGTTCATTACCAATCACAGCAGGGGGTCTGAGCTGGCATGCTACTTTACCAGTTTGTGCTGTTGGTGGAGATAGGAAAGTACATCTATGGATGACAGAAATATAAACTCAGTGAGAGATGAGTACAGACCAGAATTCCACTTCTCGGTATTTCTACATGTTTTAATTGAAAAGCTGTTTGAAAATTTGTTCTTGAGATATCAAAAACTTGAAACAGACTTTGGAAAATCATTCCTACTGAGAACTGGATGGATTCATTTTAACCATGGATGGATACACTTTGCTCAATAAAAAGATCATTTGTCATCAAAATGGAAAGAGGTACATCTATTGTCATGGAAATTCAAAGAAATGGTTCATTTTAACGTTAAAGGTGTTCCATTCCTCATCTGGTTTTATCCTTGCACTGTTTCAGTATAAATTTCCTGAATACAGAATTGCATGGTGAATTGATATCATGGACATCTTTAAGTATTTAATTTTACCATGTGTATGCAGTACGACTGCAGCTGTAAACCAACCATGTTCTGACTGAGTATTGTTTTCTTTCAGGCCAAAGAGATAAAAAATATGCCGACTCAGATTTCCACTTTTTTTCATCTCTTTGTGAGACAACAGAGCCAATAATTAAATTTTTTTTTTTTTTCACAAAGTAGTTGTGAAGGTTAGAGATAGAAGCACTTCCAGGATTACGTGACAATGTTTATAAAAATAATTCAGAAAATAAAGAATGGTGATTCAGAGAAAATTCTCGCATGTCATTTAGCTTTCAGAACTTTCCATTGTTTATATTTTATTTGACTAGGAACAACTAGCTTGTGCCCAATTACAGTTCCAGCAAAATATATAAATAAAAATACTGAACAAACATAAGCTTACAACCAGGAAACAAGTAAATAACAAACAAGTGACAAACAAGAGGAACAAAAGTTGCAAGATTAAGACGAATAAATCGAGTTAAATAAAAAACTGCGGAATTTACCATAGCTACAATTAAAAATATCAAAAGTCTGATTCGGTAAAATTGTATTTAAAAATTTCATTGATCGTTGTAGGAAAGCAAACGAGTGCACATTATTCTTAGAAACTGTTGGTTTAAAAAGCTGTACAGAGCGTAATGAACGGGAAGGTACATTAAAACAAATATTCTCTAAAATTTCAGGACAATCATATGAAGAAAACATACACTTGTAAAAGAAAGTCATATCTAAAAAAAGTCTACGCTCCTGTAAGAGCGGAAGTTTAAAAAATGTACAAAGTGACTTGTAGTTATTTGATGAGTATACTATTCCTACTCTGCCACACAAGTATTTTACAAATTTACACTGAACCCTTTCAAGTCGATTGATAAGGTAATGTTGGTGTGGAGACCAAACCTGGCTGGCGTACTCAAGTTGGCTCCTTACAAGCGTTATGTATAAAGTCTCAAGGGTGTTAACATTGTGAAACGTGCTAGAAGTACGTTTAATAAAACCAAATAATTTAAAAGCTTTGAGCGTGATCGCATTTATGTGAGGGGAGAAATTGAGATTGTGAGTGATATACACACCGAGATCTTTAACCGATTAAGTGTGTAGTTACAAGAAATAGGTACTTTTTTGTTGGTAAAAGAAATTATCATGCATTTTTTACAATTAAGTTTCAATTTCCATACCGCACACCACCTCTCTATATGTTTAAGATCTTGTTGTAATGACCTACAATCCTCAGTATCAAAAACTTGCTTGTATAATTTTGAATCATCTGCATACAGTGACATGTAGTTGGCAACAGATGAGTTGATGTCATTTATGTACAATATAAATAAGAGAGGTCCTAATTGGGATCCTTGGGGGACACCAGAGGTAACGTTACACCAAGACGAGAAATGACCATTAATTGTTACCCGCTGAACTCTGTTTGAAAGATACGAATGAAACCAGTTGAAAATATTGCCATTGAAACCATAATGTGAGAGTTTATAAAGTAGGAGCCTGTGGTTAACTGAGTCGAATGCTTTGCTAAGTCTAGATATATTGAGTCAACTTGACCCCGATTATTGATAACAGTAGATAAATAGTCGGTGTATGAAACAAGATTAGTAACAGTGGAGCGGCATTTTACAAAGCCATGTTGATTGATATCCAGTGAATTCTGTGCGTGATTGTAAATGTGAGGAAAAATTGCTTTTCAAAAAACTTAAATGAAGACAGGAAGTACGTAGTGATATTGGACGGTAATTGCTGGCCTTATTCAGAGATCCAGATTTAAAAATAGGAACAACGTTGCCCCTTTTAAACAAAGACAGGAAAACACCAGTTTGAAGTGACTTGTTAAATAGCAGAGTTAGGGGCAACGCAAGTTGTTCGGAGCACGCGCGAGCATCTCAGATGAGAATCCCATCTGAACCAGAAGCTTATTAGGATTTAAATCATTTAAAATATCTGTCACTTCTTCAATTGTAAGGATGACATTACTTAAACAATCATTAGTAAAATGTTTGCATTCAGGAAAATCATCTCCAGTATCTTCACTAAAAACTGACTTAAAATATGTGTTAAAAAGCTCGGCCATTTCAGATGAGTTTACAGCACTACTGCCATTGTAAGTAAGAGACGTTGGCAGAGATCGGTTTTTACGTCTACTATTTACAAAAGACCAAAAACGTTTACCATTAATTATAATTTGGTCTTGAATGTCACAAAGGTACTCATTGTACGCATGTTTCTTGGCTTGCTTGAATTCTTTGCGTTGTTCCTGGAACACTGCGTACGATTCTTGTGACTGGGATGCCTTGTAATGTTTAAGTGCGACATTTTTCTGTTTGAGTAGGCAGATGAGATCTGTTGTGAACCAGATCGGATATTTCCTTGGGCGGATTTTGATCTTCGGAACGCTGTCATCAATACACGCTGTCAGCATGTCGTGGAACCTCTCCATGGTTTCGTCGACGTTGGCTTCGCCGCCGTGAAGAGATTGCGGAGATGATCAAAATCTGCTTTCCGAAAATTGTGTATCCATCTATCAGGGCAATTAACACCATTAACAAAGTTAGGTATGTTGATGGAACACGACAACGCCAGATGATCAGAAGAGACAGCTGGGTCAGTTGTAGAGACGTCTACACAACACTCATTACAGAGTACCAAGTCCAGCTGACGTTCATTACAAGTGTTAATTGTACTAACTTGGAATAAGTTATATTCATTCAGCATTTCAACGAAGTGGTCGGAGTTCCGATTTTTCCAGGAAGAAGGGTTGGTAGTATTTAGAGATCAGACGTCTTGGTCCAGGATATATTCGATAAATTGAAGTCGCCGCAAATAAAGATCAGATCATTGGGCTTGCAAATTGACGTTACTTTGTCGAGTGACTTGTCAAGCTCTTCAAAGCGGATGAAGAGTTTAGTGGAATGTACACAGTTGCAATAAACATGTTGAATTTGCGAAGTGCACTTGAACCCAAACAATTTCCATGTTTGTTTCAAGATCCATTCGACGGGTCGAGATGAAATCATGTGGATAGCAAAAAGTACACCCCAATCAATGCTGGATAAATTAAAGGGGAAGTTCACCAAGAATGATTTTTACATATGTGCTAGCTTTTGGGTCACTTATTCCGGGAAAGCCATTTTCGCCATAACTAGCACAATTTTTTACAGAAGGCAGAAGTTGTATTTTAGGGCTACATGAAATCACTGTATTTTGAGTCATGGGAAAGAAGTGTCAAGCGTGGCACTTTCATCACATGATATGGCATCCTATGGATATGGCACTACTGTCATTCACTTTCACACCAGGCTTTGTGTATTTGCATAACTATTGTTTAAGTTATGCAAATACACAAGCCTAACTTTAGTGAGTGGACAGTGCCATGGTATCTGATAGTCCCTGCCATATCATGTGATGAAAAGCATTGATTGATGCAGCCCTAAAATGCAACTTCCACCACAACTTTTATCTGTTTTTGTAAAAAAATCATGCAGGTTATAAGTGGCGAAAACGGCTTATTTTGAATAAGTGACCCAAACGCTAGCACATATGTAATAATCAGCCGTGGTGAACTTCCCCTTTAAGAGTTGAAATCTGCTTGTAATTCTGTAGTGACTGACACACTCAATACTATGGACTTAAGTAGATGATATACGCAAGTTTCATATCTTTAAATGCTATTCAATGCAGTTTATTACTCTGATCACCAATGAAAGTACATTCTTCAATTCATAGTTACTTAACAGAAATTTAGAAATAACAGAAAGCTGATCATATAACAGAGAACTAAAATCAAAGTATGACCCTTGCAAGGCAAATAATAACAGTCGTACATTGTCAATGGATAAAAAGATGTTTGATTGGTTGAATAAACAATCCCAAACAGAATAGATTTCAGCTTTAAATAGAATCGTTTTAGTGCATATATAATGAAAGTGCTGGTACGTTCATTTCTTGAATTGTTTTGGACAGAAAATGGTAAAAATTGCCCCAAAATACAAATTTGCAGATTTGATCATTATTTAAATACCAGTATATCACATTTTGATCAAAGAGTTTTGACAGAAAAAGACAAAAAATGCATTGAAGATTGTATTTGAATTTTTTTTATTACTGCACAAACATCTTATCCCTACAAACCTAAATCTTGAATATCAAAGCTGTTTGACAGCAGTTTTGGAGAAGATTTTTAAAGATTTTTTGACCAAAAATTGCAAAAAAATTCCTTAAAAATACAAGTTTGCACATTTCATCAAAATTTTAACAAATCTTAATAAGGTCATCGCTAGTGAATGTGTATACTATATATCAAAACTGTTTGACCAGCCATTACAGAGAAGAAGATTTTTACCCAAAATAGCAAAATTAGCCTCAAAATACAAATTTGCATGTTTAATCACAATTTGAATGAATCTGATAATGGTGATCCCTTGGGACTGTACTCCAAAAATGAAAGGAACGGGACTGGCTGTTTTGAAAAAGAAGCTTTAAATGCTAATTTCAAAATATTAACGGATAATAGATGCCGAATGATTCCACACATCCACCTATTCGATAAGCTCTGCATTGCTGATAGCGAAGCTAAAAAGAAAACTATGACTACGAGAAAAAAGAACAGTGAGAGCAATTTACATGTTTAAGCTTCTTGAGCAAATGTCGACATTATAGATTTTGATACATAATAAAAATCATCACATGATTTGATATTTTAACCCTTTGCACCCTGAGCCCCTGGTACTCTATGACGTCATCGGACATTTATGTCCGAGCCGGGTTCAAAGGGTTAAGAAACAAATCAACAGAAACAGATTTTTGATAAGTTTACTACTTGACATGTACATATATATTTTCATTTGGTGAAACAAATTCAATTCAATTCAATTCAATTCAATTCAATTCAATTCAATTCAATCATAATGATTACAAAAGTTCCTGTCAAAACCTTAGTACAGAAAAGAATTGTATGTCTTATGAAACGTTGCTAAAGTTAGCTGACCCAGGATATGGCAATTCAAAAAGATAAAAATAGTTTATGTGTCTTGATATGAAAAAAGGCAGTAATTGTTGTACTAGCAGACAAAAGCTATAAATTGTTAGTCTCTTACATAGATAAGTCTCTTACATAGTTAAAGTACAAACTTTTAAAACACATCAAAACACAGGAAAAGTACTAAAACTAAACTTTAAAAATATTCACTGCATTATATAGAAACGGTTTAAAACTTGTTTCCGTTGGTCTCATGGAAAACATAAAGGAGAAATACATGTAAAAACAATTCAATACGACAATATGTACATAAACCAGCAAAATGAAAAATATCTTAAGAATACTGATCCTATGGATAATGACTATGGAAAGTTCACTTTCATTTACAAGAAAATGTAACAGTCTAGTAAATACATGTATCATTCCAAAACGTAATTAGTATGAATAGTATAATTTTGAGGCAGCAATACTCTTTTCATGTTGGGAGAATCTTGTTCTTTGAAGCTTTATTTTTCGTGTTCTCCTTTTTTAGCCAGGGGTCCTTTCGGCAATAGCTATAAAGCAAAGTCTAAAGCTTCTACCATGTTTCCACACAACATTGTTTGGTATGATATGTATGTCTTCATTACGGGAAAGCCCCTTTAATTGAGGAATACCCCACTTCCCTACTCAGTTATCTGAGGATTAATTTCACAGACCTGCCTTCCTACCATGGCACGAGATGGATAAGATAAACGTAACAATTGAACATTAACACCGTGGGGGATTAAAAGTCTGCTGTATGTCACCCAAATTGTGATCAGGCAAGGACTCAGATTTCAGTTAATGCAGTGTTTCCCTAATGTTTTGTGATTACCATTAATGCAAGCCGTTTCACCTGACAAACAGTGATCAACGCAGACTCACATCACTGTCAGCAGTGTATGGCAGTGAGTTTGACAGTCTGCTCAGAACTTCACACCGTGAAAGATATTTGCAACAATTGACATCACAAGTAAATTTCACAAGATGGATTTACTTTTACCTATTGAATAGATAATATAAATCTGATATTGCTAAATTTTTCACACATTTAATCGTCTCTGGTGAACTGGCAAAAAGCTACACGCCAATTAAGTGCATCCACTTGTTATAGATGACTGTGCTTATTCTATGTTGATGACACCATTGCATTGATATTTTGTTCACCTAATGGGCAGCAAAATTTCCAACCATATGTTATTTTAATTTCAAGCTAGTGAATTAAGATCGATCAAAAGAATGCCGGTCAAATCCCGTCACCAAAATTTAATTTTCTGATGGCATACAGAAGGGTTAGAAGGATGCTTGTAGAACATACATGTACATGTCCACAACAAGATCAGAATTTATACCAGGCATTATCATGCTGAATAATTTTGTCCCTATTGGACAGACAGTGCTCTCTGAAATGTTGTATGTATCATACATTGTGAATACATCAACACCAGTGTAAATGTAGCTGTGAAATCTAAGCAATGATACTTAAATTACAAAGGAATGTTTGCACCTATTTTTGCAAAATTATTATAAGCCTCAGGTACACTTTTAAGATATACTCTGAGTAAGAGGTTCGCCAGATGTTGTATTGAGCAACATGGTATTCACAGTCTTGGTGTGTTTTCTTTTTACTGCTTTACAACAACAAGATACACAGTGCTGACAAAGCTGCTGATCTTCCTCAGTTCAAGTTCTGTCATTTCAAGGTAAAGCTTGGTGCTCCTGTTTTGTATTATAGTAATCATGTGGCTACATACAGATCACTGCTTATTGATGGTGATATACAGCCAAACCCTGGTCCTGAGAGCAAATGTAATCTATCAGTATACTACCAGAATGCCAGGAGTATCAAGAACAAATTTATGGATATTCATAGTTTGGCTCCACATCTCTTGAAATTCGACATTATTGTTCTCACTGAAACATGGTTACATCACAATATTGAGAATCAAGAACTTTTTCCTGACCACACTGTTTACCGTCGAGATCGTGTTGACAGGAAAGGAGGAGGAGTTCTCATTGCTGTGAAACCGTCGATTTCGTCAAGACGTCGTCCTGATTTTGAAACAGACTGTGAAGTTCTGTGGGTTCAAATTCAGAAAAGCGACATGAATACACGTAGTCTTCACCTTGGAGTTTTCTACCGCCCTCCTAGTGATGACGTATCATCGCTTATCCAATTGGAACACTCGCTGTCTTCGGTCTACAGTGATGATAAGGACATTATGCTGTTGGGTGACTTTAATTTGCCATCTATTAACTGGTCGTTCCCTTCAGCACCTACTTCATCTAATAACATTGAGGTGTATTTCATTGACAGTATTCTAAATAATTTTTCTTTAAATCAACATGTTTCTGAACCAACAAGGGTAACAATATCCTTGACCTGGTTTTGTCTTCATTTGAGTGCATTCCAATTTATATTGGTGAGAACTTGCTTGATTCTGATCATTCTTCTCTTACATTGAGTATTCCCACGTATAACCATTCTACCATTGGCTTTCCGACACACCGTAAATTCTATAATTTCAAGAGGGCTAACTGGGATGACATCAAAGCCGACCTCCATGCCATTCCATGGAGTTCTTTGTTGTCTGACTCTCTAAATAGCGCGTGTGATATATTCTATGACATTTGTTTTTCTGCTTTAAAAGATCATGTTCCTCTTATCCATGCGAAAAAAACAGTTCCACCATGGTTTGATGACGAGGTTTTTGACCTTTTGAAAACAAAGGAAGCATATTGGAGATCTTTAAAGAAAAATCCATCCTTGCACAACCGTGAAAGGTATAATCAAATTAGGTCCTCCTTTAAAAAGAGGGTCAAAGACAACTATGCTCTTTACATTAACTCAATTGCAGATGATATACCAACCAATCCTAAGCGTTTTTGGACATTGCTGCAGTCACGTAAGCGTATAAAAGGTTTTCCATCTGTTCTTACGTACAATAATGATTTAAAGGCGAGCTCTGATTTTGAAAAGGCCAATTTGTTTTGTAAATTTTTCAATTCAGTTTTCAATAACAATATTGCTGCTGATATTCCCGATGTTGCTACTATAATTGACGACCAATTTTCTATTGATATTGATGTCGATAGTGTCAGGAAAGAGTTGCTTTGCATTAGCACCAGCAAAGCTATAGGAAGTGATGGCATTCCCAATATGTTTTTGAGGGAATGTGCAAATGAACTTGCTATACCAATTACCATCTTATTCAATAGGTCTATTAAAGAGGGGATTTTTCCTGATATCTGGAAACGTGCAAACATTATCCCTATTTTCAAATCAGGAAGTCGTTCAAAAGTTGAACATTACCGGCCAATTTCCATTTACCAAGTCTGTCTAAAATCTTTGAAAAGATAGTTCATAGACAACTCTCACATCATGTTTCCAATTCCATATCTACTAATCAGCATGGCTTTGTTTCAGGTAGATCTTGTATCACTAATTCATCTATTCTTATGAAAGATCTCCTCTTAGCAGTTAACAGCAAATCACAATGTGATATCATTTATACCGATTTTGCTAAAGCATTCGATAGTATAAATCATAAACTTTTACTTCATAAGTTGACTTCTTTTGGTGTCCAGGGCACTTATCTGAAATGGTTTAATTCATATCTTGATAACAGGCTACACAGAGTGATTATAAAAAATGCTTTTTCTGAGTGGACTCCCGTCCTTTCGGGCGTTCCTCAGGGTTCTCACCTTGGTCCACTTTTATTTATTCTTTTCATTAATGACATCTCTGATAATCTTGTGTCGGATTCGTTACTTTTTGCCGATGACATGAAGATTTATCGTATCATTGATTCGGTTAATGACTCTTTATTGCTGCAATCTGATATCGATAGAATTGTCAGCTGGTCCGACACTTGGTTATTGAATCTTAATCCTACTAAATGTAAAGTTCTTACTGTTTCATTGAAAAGAAATGTTCATATTTTCCCTTACAAACTCGACACTCATGCATTGAGTAGAGTCAGTAGCATGAGAGATCTCGGTGTTATTATTGACCAAAGATTAAATTTTTGTGACCATGTAAACAACATGATTCAAGGTGCTAGAAAAGCTCTCGGTTTTATTATGAGGAATAGCCATTGTTTTAGCAGTGTGCACGTTTTAAAATTATTGTACTTTACCTTGGTAAGGTCTAAGCTTGAATATGCTTCTGTTATTTGGAACAGTATTAGTAAACACCAGTCTGATAGAATTGAAAGAGTACAGCATAAATTTTTAACATTTCTTCATAAAAGAATTACTGGTTTTTACAGTGATGACATTGACTCGTTGTGCAATATTTACAATTTACAGTCATTAAAATCAAGGAGGACTATTTTTGATTATATATTTTTATACAAATGCATAAATGCAAAGTTTAATGTTAATGCTTTAGCTTCATTTTTTAGTCTTCATGTACCAAGGTTTTCAACTCGGCGTACTACTTTGTTTCATGTGCCATTTGGTAGAGTTAATTGTGTTCGTGACTCTCTTTTTAGTAGAATTCCGAGACAATTTAATTGCTTTTAAACGAATACAATGACATTGATCCTTTTCTGTAAATTTAAATGGTTTTAAAAATGTTTTAAAACATTGTTTTCTCAGTATTTGTTAAAGTTTGTTCGTCTTGTCTTCATGCTTTAACTCTGTATCTGTATTTTTACTAACAGTCTTCCATAAATGGCCTCGGGTGTGGAAGTCATTATTAATAAAAAAAAAAAAAAAAAAAAAAATCATAATTATTGAATGTTGGCTATGTAAATGAATCTGATTGGAACCGACACTTGCGGCTATTATTTCAAGTAGGTTTTAGTCCGTTAAGGTTCCAAGACAAGAAATTGACCTTTTGTATCTAACAATTCTCTAACAGTTATTACGCTCGGAACCCCCGTAAAGTATACATTTTCTGAAAGCATAGATATACAGGAACATTTTGGTAACCACAGTATCACCATTGTTTACATAACTATCATGTGACTAGGTAATTTGCATAACCTTTCAAAAATCTGTTTTCCCTATG
The DNA here is from genome assembly GCF_041260155.1 of Ptychodera flava. NCBI lineage: Eukaryota > Metazoa > Hemichordata > Enteropneusta > Ptychoderidae > Ptychodera > Ptychodera flava. The sequence continues at coordinate 15,989,456 of NC_091929.1, read as the reverse complement.
TTTTATCTCAATACTTCAAAATATCTGACTCAAACTTGCTGGAATGCAATCTGTCACAACGCTCTTTCAAAGGGTGTCTCAGATTTTTTATATCTTGCTTAGTTTTTTTGGAGCACAATTTTAAAGAAATCAACTACGGTTAAACTCACTGCTCTGGAAGTTTTTCTGGCATAAAAACTGTTTAAGAAGGTTTAAAAAAATTCTGAGACATACTTTTGAAGACCCTTAGGACAGCTTGCACTCACACAAATTTCAGCCACATATCTCAAAGCATTGAAACAAAACATAGGGAAAACCGATTTTTGAAAGATTATGCAAATTACCTGTCACATGATAGTTATGTAAACAATGGTGACACTATGGTAACCAAAATGTTCCCCCATATCTCGGATTTGCGAAAATATACAGTATACTGGGGTTCTGAGCTTATTAAACACTAGAGAATTGTTAGTTTAAAATGGTCAATTTCTTGTCTTGGAATCTTAAGCGATAAAACTTTGATGGATGTGGTCGTAAACACTGGTAATATGGTGGATTTCTTTGCTCTTTATGTAACCCACAACTTTCGAAGATAATGTTCTATGTGATGAAAAATCAATTGATCTCGTTTGTTTCTTTGCAAGAGATTGCAACAATACTAACAGATTTGCCCTTCAGACTGAAGACAATATCTCCTTGTGAGGCTGAACCAGCTGTATCACTCAATGCAAAGCTATCTGTCAATAATTTATTTAATTGAATCTACATTTTGCGAAGACAATGAATCACAGAGTGTTATCCTTAGTTGGCTGCATCTGCATTCATCTGCTTTATTGACACTATCGATGATCGCTGACTGACAGCTATCATTCAAATCACAGTCTTTGAAATCCAACATTTCTAGTGACTCTTTAGTAAACAACTCTATCCACGTTTTTGAAGAGTCAACCATTGAGGTGATTTTCCCACCAACAATGATTACTTTGGTCAGGTTTGGTAATGCTAAAATGCATTCGTGAACATTCTCTATCAAAAACGCTCGCAAATAATGAGTACAAAATTCATCTGACAGAATGTCAGGAAGTTCAATACAGAGCAATTTGAGTCCAGAGATCCTTTGAGTCTGCAAAACATAACATACTTTAATGTATCGTTTAGCTAAGGCATTACTTTCTTCCAGTATAGCATGGTTCACTTTGACATCATCATAGCTCAAGTCAATATTTGACATGTGATTCAAAGCAAACTCCACTTCAATCGTTTTGGAGGAAGTCTTTATCCCCTCACCATATGACCCTTGTATGGTCACTGTTTTGTCTTTGAATTTTACTCCGTGTATAATTAGCCCATCACTTATAAGCTGTTCAATATTTACAGATATGTTGATATCATCGCATTGTTCAGCAGATGATATGACAACTGTTTGAGCAGACTGACATTGTAGCATTGCATTGCAAACTGACTTCATAAAACTGCACTGGAGAGATTTATTACTTTTGTATGAAAATTGCTGGGTATTAACTTCTGCTAGACACTCTAACACGTCAAGATTTGTTGAGAGCTCATGTGATGTTTCAACATATTCAACATTGTTGAATGTTATATCCTTTGAACTGCCTATCAAACACTGAATGTTGTCTTTTATATTTGAAGTGCTTTTAATATGAGCATCAACGATAATTCTCTCTTTGACTCTTAAAAGATCTTTCTGAAGCTCGTGATACAAACTGATGATATCAAATATTGATTTACAAATTCCAAACTCAATTGTGTGCTTTGGACTCTTAACTACGATTGTTGAACTAAACTCGGCAGAGAAACGTGAAAGCACAAGAAAGAAAAATAATCAATCAAACAAGTTCTCTTTCTCTGGCGAGTTTAGTATTGACGAAGGGTTGCACCCGAAACGTCTGCGCATTTTAGTCTCTGCTTTGCAAGTGTTTTATTTCCCGCTGGTTGGTTAGTATTTTACTGTATTTGTTTTAACTTTGCAGTTTTTATCCTAACAAGTACTGTATTTCCCGCTCGTCAGCCAATTGTTTACTATATTTTATTTATTTATGGGACTGCCATCCTCGATTGCCAAGAGTATTTGTTCTTTACGCGCGAGACATTTTCGGTAGAGTATACTGTGCCCAGTAACTTAGCCACGAGGACGGTACGGTGTGTAGTCTCTTAATATTACCTTTATTTGAAAGAATTTCTCGATGAAATCAGCGACCAATGTATCATCACAATGATAAACATAGGGCCATTGTCCCTGAAGCTACTATAGACATGGATACAAAATTAAGTATTTCCTGACTGTATGAAATTATCTCACTAAGGTCATCCTAGGGACATGTAAACCAAATATTAAAGCTGTCTGACCAGCAGTTTTGAAAAAACAAGCGGCTCAACAGTTGACAGAGCTCTGCTGTGTTATGTAGAGAATAACCTTTTGTGACACATGTATTGATGAAGAAGGTGGATATCTTTGATAGCTCATTTCAGGATGGCCTGACCAAAAATGGAAAAAATTCCGTAAAAATACAGATTTGCATATTTCATCAGACTATATTAGTCTATAATAGCAAATAAACGAGAGTTAATTACATTCTAATTAAAGTAAACAAGACTTGCTTAAATCAAGATTTACGTCATAAAAAAACAGCATATCTGTCAGGTTATAAAGAATCTTGAGCTGATTATCTTTTAATATCAGTATTTTCATCCTATTAACCAAGTTCAAATTAACATTGTAAGTAAGTTCTGTCGAATAAGTTGAGACTGTACGTACTCAGAGAAAGCACACTAAAGAACAAATGTTTGAAACTTAAGAAGTTCAAGGTCATCAAAAGCATTATAAGGAATCATGTTACACTTTCATTGCACTGTTTACACAGATTGCACAACTGCTATAAATAGCACATGAGGAATCTATCAGCCCAGCTTTACCATAAAAACCCTATCACTTTGACCACTCTTTTAATTGACCACTCTATTTTTTTCCTCAAAACGTAATCTTATTTTATCCTTACCAAGTCAACCATAATGGAAATTAGAACTTTCTCTATCTCTATTTATGACCACCCTATCATGACAAACTATTATGAGCAATTTCTTTAGGATAACATAAATGGTGGTTCAGAATATATCAAAGTGGGATTCAGGAAAGTTGCCTTTACATGTTTTAATCCTCAACACAGGGCAAACTGCTTGATATATAACAATATATACACATATACTGATTCAGTACATGTGTCAAATACGTTCAGTATACAGTACGTATGCTAATAAAATGCAAAACTACAGTGTACACTTAGTGTGCAAAGATCTGCATTACGTATACTCATGATCTGCATAGAAATACGCTACGCACATCAACGTATTGGAATGTTCCATATACAAAGATATACGCTGCATATACAATTAGTATTCTGTTCCATATACATCAATATACGTAAATATGCTAAGCGCATATCAAGCATTTTGTCTAGTGCAATTCACTATGAACTGTCAAAAAAAATTGAACTTTCTGATAATTCCACACTATAATTATTTTGGCTTTGATGATTCCTAATTAATTCAGTTATTTAAAATCATATTCATTATTTTTTTGGGTGAATTGATAGGGTTTATACAGTACAAGAATTACATATAATGTAAGTCAAACTTTGACCAAAAATGACACAAAAATTCCTTAAAAATACACATTTGCATATTTCATCAAAATTTGAACAAATCTAAGTTGGGTTATTCCTAGGGACCTGTATACCAAATAACAAAGCTGTCTGACCAGCGGTTATGAAGAAGAAGATTTTTTACCAAAAACCACTTTTTTGGCATTAATTTGCCTATTTTCAACAATATCAAAAATTAAAAAAAAGTAGTTTCTCAAAATCATATTTTCATCTACACAACAAATATCAAATCAGTAAGTACTGCGGTTCTCAAGATATTTGAGTGGACGGACGCCTCACAAACGGACATACATACATACATACATACATACATACATATATACAGACTGACGCCGGACGCCGGATGGATACCCATCCCAATAGCTTCTATAGACTATAGTCTATAGTAGCTAAAAATATGGCAATAACTGTCTCTGGGTGTTCCGTTAAAGCCCTTCCATCACAATTATGAATCAATGTATTCGTCATTCATTGGTTTGCAATTAGATTGAGAAGCGAGCGTTTTCACTGTCACGTGGAGACACAATAAATGTCTCCCTCAAGCGGTGAATAATGGTATGGGGAAATGATCGCCAGTTTCACAGCAACAATATATTATTTCTACTGTCTTTTATATTTATGTATAACCAAATAAGCATCTTTTTACACTGTCACCACAAAAAAAACCCATAAAAGTTGATGACAGACTTATTCTAATTTCTGGAGACACGTTAGGAAATTGACATAATTTGACACCGTGCTTAGTGTCCTCTGCAATACCCTACATCAAGGAATTGCTATCGAAAACAGGTATAACAAGTCATCGTTGATGACACAGTCCCCACTTGTAATGGTACTTTGATTACAAGTCCTCACAGAAGATAGAGTCCTTTTCATTAATTAGGTGTGTGATGTCCTTGTACTAAGTTTGAATAAAATCGGTGAATAAAATCGAGTTGTAACACAATGGCTGCAATTCAGCCATATTGGATCATATCATGAAACAAATTGACGTGCATATGTATGACATAAGTCAATCTCCTTGTACCAACTTTGAATAAATTTGCTTGATACATGTCTGAGTTATGGTTCCAGACATGAAAAAAACATAACAAAATGGCCACACAGCAGCCATATTGGATCATATCACAAAACAAATCAATGTGCATATGTATGACATAGGTCAATGTCCTTGTACCAACTTTGAATGAAATCGGTTGAGATATGCCTGAGTTATGGCTCTGTACATGAAAAAATCGTAACAAAATGGCCGCCTGGCGGCCATATTGGATCGTATTACAAAACAAATTGACGTGCTTGTCTATGACATTGGTCAATGTCCTTGTACCAACTTTGAATAAAATCGGTTCAAACATGTCTGAGTTATGGCTCTGTACATGAAAAAATCGTAACAAAATGGCCGCCTGGCAGCCATATTGGATTGTATCACAAAACAAATCAACATGCATATGTCAATGCCCTTGTACCAAATTTGAATATAATCAGTTGAGATATGCCTGAGTTATGGCTCTTTACATGAAAAAAATTGTAACAAAATGGCCGCCTGGCGGCCATATTGGATGGTATCACAAAACAGATCGACGTGCATATGTATGACATAGGTCAATGTCCTTGTACCAAATTTGAATAAAATCGGTTGAGATATGCCTGAGTTATGGCTCTGTACATGAAAAGATCGTAATAAAATGGCCGCCTGGCAGCCATATTGGATTGTATCACAAAACACATTAATGTGCATATGTATGACATATTAAATAATCTATGTACCAAGTTTGAATGAAATCGTTCCAGGCATCTCTGAGATATCTGCGTGAATGGACGGACAGAGGAACGCACGGACGCACACACGGACGCACGCATGGACATGACCAAACCTATAAGTCCCCCCGGACGGTGTCCGTGGGGACTAATTAAAATTAACCCTTGGAACCTATATACCAAATATCAAAGCTACAGACTTGCAGTTTTTGAGAACACATTTTTGACCAAAAATGGCAAAAATTGCCCCAAAATAGAAACTTGCAGATTTCACCATAATTTCAATAATCACATTTAGTTCATCTGTAGGAACCTGCATTTCAAATTTGAAAGCTATCAGACCAGTACTTTTCAGAAACACATATTTTTGACCAAAAATGGAAAAATTACCCAAAATTCAAAATGCAGATTTCATCATATTTTCAACAAATATCATATAGTTCATCTATAGGAACCTGTATACCAAATTTCAAAGCTATCAGATGAGTAGCTTTGGAAATACACATTTTTTGACCAAAATGACAAAAATCGCCCCAAAAGTACAAAATTACAGATTTCATCATAATTTCAAAAAATATCATTTAGTTCATCTATTGAAACCTGTCTACCAAATTTCAAAGCTATCAGACCAGCACTTTTTGAGAAACACTTTTTTGATTTGTACAATTCTAACTGAGGTCATCCTAAGTAAACTGCGTATCAAATTTCAAATCAATCGAACAGGCGGTTTCAGAGTAGAAGATTTTTTTACCAAAAAACAGTAAAAAAAGCCCCAAAATGCCCCAAAATATAAATATGCAAATTTAACCACGATTGAACAAACTTAAGTGAGGTTATCCCAAGTGAACTGCATATAAAATTTCAAAGCAATCCAACTTGCGGTTTCAGAGGAGAAGGCAATTGTTGACGGACGACGGATGACGACAGAAAATCAACCTATTTTATAAGCTCTGCGTCGCTGACAGCGGAGATAACAGGCCCATAATATCACTTGAGGCCATGAGTGGATATCCATGGAATGAGGTACCAAATACACTTAATGCACACAGAGCAAGCAAACACAAAGTGAGTACCCCTACAACGTCAGCTCAGCAGTCTGTAGTATCACACTCAACTGAGTAACCTTGGAGAAAGGCTTGACACTGCATGTGGCTAAGTCTCTTTTGATTTTTGTCACAGCTCAAAATAGTTCTCCCACACCTCAACCCAAATCATGAACAACACCAGTTTATGATATGACCCATCACAGTGCCATGAAATTGACTGCCGTAAGTTTGGTTGACTGAAGTTGGAAGTTAAAAATTAACAGACGGAAGTTGCTCTGTCTATAAATAAAGGAGAAGCTAAAAAAACAAGTGCCATGATGATGATTATTTTTGCGGAATGACTTAAACCCTGGTGTACATTTGTTTCATGTCCTGAAAAACAGCATTTTTTTCTGGATTTGGTGTTAACACAAAGATACAAAGCAATGCATTAGCAGTGACTTTTACTTACACATAGTTCTGGACCAGGGTCTTGTGCATTGGCAGGATACTTTCAATATCATAGATGTACACCGTCTCTGGCTTGCTGAGTTCAGCTGGAAAGTGTTCTCTATTGCATAGCTTTTGGAGCTCTCAAACTTGTATTTTCTATATGAAGAAAAATAATAAATAGAGGACATGTTCTTGTATTGCAAGAATTTTTCATCAGACATTGAGGAAGAAAAGAAATAGTAACAAAATTCCCAAAGTGAACATTTCAAAAACAAGCTACTGTTTTGGATGTGCATACAGCAAATACACTGCAATCGCATACCATAGATAGATACTTCAATTGCAACAAAAGTAATGGCCATTTTGTCAGGAAAACCTGTCTCTTATCAGTGACACACTTATGTCTGCACCTGCAGAATACAGGGCCCTGTATTCATTATGTAGACAGCAGGGGTTTCTTAGGGGACTTCCATGCCCCCCTCGGATAATGCTGATTTGTAACTAGTCATTGACAATGACATAGTCCCCAACTTGTAATAGGAGTATTAGTCTTGATGGGGCGGGGAAATGTGGTCATTAAGAAGTATCACAGGAGTGTATATGTTGAGATCTATGGGCACATAGGTCTATGTTGTTGTTCCCAATTTGAAACACATGAGGCATGTCTAAATCATGATTCTAAATCGGGAAAAAAGATCACACCTCTAGCTGTGTTGGCTAGCAAAGAAATACATATGCGCATAATAAATGAGGTACAAGATGTGACATCTTAAGGTCTAATATCCTATCAAAATTCAAGGGCATAGAACTTGTGGTTACTGAGTTATGCAATATATGTATAATCAAGGTCAAAGGTCATTGAGGTCACGTTACATTTTGAAAAAAAAAATTGTATTGCTAATTAATCCCAACATGCAAAAAATCAGACCTCAAGCTCTATTCGCTTGCCCAGAATTAGATATGTGCATAATTAATGAGGTAAAGCGTGTGTTGTCATTAGGTCTTCCATCCTACTAAATATAAGGATATAGCACTTGTGGTTGCTTATTTATTGACATAAACGTATATTTTAGGTAAAAGGTCATCGAGGTCACATGACATTTCATCAAAAAATATCTATCCTATAGTTATCCCTATATACCAAAAATCAGACGTCCAGCTCTGTTGGCTTGCTTAGAATTAGTTATGTGCATAATTAATGAGGTACAGCATGTGGCGTCAAAAGACTCCCATCATACCAAATATGAAGGGTGTAGCACTCGTGGTTACTGAGTTATGGACAAATATGTATATTTGAGGTCAAAGGTCATGAGGTCATGTTACATTTTGTCAAAAAAAAATTATGCTAATTAATCCCTATATGCCAAAAATCAGACCTCTAGCTCTATTCGCTTGCCCAGAATTAGATATGTGCATAATTAATAAGGTAAAGCATGTGTTGTCATAGGGTCTCATATCCCACTAAATATAAAAGACATGGCACTTGTGGTTGCTTATTTATTGACATAAACGTATATTTTAGGTAAAAGGTCATCGAGGTCACATGACATTTTGTCAAAAAAATTTCTTATCCTATATTTATCCCTATATACCAAAATTAGACATCCAGCTCTATTGGCTTGCTCAGAATTAGATTTGCACATAATTAATGAGGAACAGTATGTGGCGTCATAGGGTCTCCCATCATACCAAATATGAAGGGTGTAGCACTTTACTGAGTTATGGACAAATATGTATATTTGAGGTCAAAGGTCATGAGGTCATGTTACATTTTGTCAAAAAAAAATTATTGCTAATTAATCCCTATATGCCAAAAATCAGACCTCTAGCTCTATTCGCTTGCCCAGAATTAGATATGTGCATAATTAATAAGGTAAAGCATGTGTTGTCATAGGGTCTCATATCCCACTAAATATAAAAGACATGGCACTTGTGGTTGCTTATTTATTGACATAAACGTATATTTTAGGTAAAAGGTCATCGAGGTCACATGACATTTTGTCAAAAAAATTTCTTATCCTATATTTATCCCTATATACCAAAAATTAGACATCCAGCTCTATTGGCTTGCTCAGAATTAGATTTGCACATAATTAATGAGGAACAGTATGTGGCGTCATAGGGTCTCCCATCATACCAAATATGAAGGGTGTAGCACTTTACTGAGTTATGGACAATTATGTATATTTTAGGTTAAAGGTCATTGAGGTCACGTGACATTTTGTCAAAGAAATTGTATTGCTAAGTTATCCCTATATACCAAAAATCAGACCTCTAGCTCTATTGGCTCGCTCAAAATTAGATATGCACATAATTAATGAGGTACAATATGTGGCGTCATAAGATGTCCCATCATACCATGTGTAGAACTTGTGGTTACTGAGTTATGGACAAATATATATATTTGAGGTCAAAGGTTACCAAGTTCACGTGACATTTTGTCAAAGAGTCTGAGATATCTGCGTGAACGGATGGACTCACGGATGGACATGACCCAATCTATAAGCCCCCTGGACTTCATCCGTGGGGACTAAAAACTGTGTCACTGCATCCTTTTTGCAATATGAATACGATGAGAAACTAAATTTTTATTTTTCTTGGCCTTATACATGGGAGTCTATGGAGAACTGACTTATACATGGGAGTCTATGGAGAACTGCCTTATACATGGGAGTCTATGGAGAACTGCCTTATACATGGAAGTCTATGGAGAACTGCCTTATATATGGGAGTCTATGGAGGTGTAAACTAAAAAGTCCTCTAACAAATTTAATCACATTGTCAAACAAATCGACGGGCATCTGTATGGGGTAGGGTACTATCCTTGCGCAAAGTTTGAAAGAAATTGACCAAGGCATGTCTGAGATATCTGCATGAACGGACGGACGAACGGACGGACAGACAGACATGACCCAATCTATAAGTCTCCCCGGACTTCGTCCGTGGGGACTAATAAGCTGCTTTACATGTAAAATAATCTTAAACGCCTGAACAGATCTAGACGAATTACATAATCTTCTCAACCACATTCTTTAATCGTGTGTGCGTAAAACAGACTTTCACAGCACCTGGTTGGCTACGCAGCTCACACTGATGTGTCCCTAGCGGTCTTGCAAATCAATCACCAACGCCTAGCGAAACCAGCGACAGTTATGTCCGACTTTACTGATTAGTTTTTGCTCGACCGATTGGACAAGATGTCCCGATCTAGCTTAAAGTACTAGTTTTCCTCAGAATCGAGACTGATGATCTACTCCATAGCTCGACGTAATGGCCTGTGCCTGTCGCCGTTTAGGGACTGGACATTAAATTTATGTCGCCCTCCCGAAAGGAAGGCAAAATGTGGCCGACATAACGCGTTGTCCAAGAAATATCAAATCATATGTGTGTGATAATTCATGTAAATGTACTTTGCTTGAAGTGGCAGGTAAAAAGTGCATGCCTGTACAAAAAAATGTAATTTTTAGATTTTATCGATAATGTTGATTCACTATACATGTAGTCGACTATAAGACAACTACAAACGTGTATTTTCCAGTATAAAACTAGCTATATCTGCTGATATACAGATGTTTAATAACTGATATAGATATACTTGATTAGCATGGGTTGTTTACAAGTGCACATGTGAACAAGATATTTGATTTTGGAATTTCTGTCAAAATGTTGATCCACTATACATAGGAGTCTATGACAAAACTATACATGGGAGTCTATGACAACACTGTCAAAAAAATTTCAGAATTAAAAATTTGCACTATTTGTGCATATATGGACCCTCAATAATTGACATAATTGTGCTTGATTAGAAGAGGGTGGTAACACGTGCATCTGTCTACAATAACTTTGTTTTTGGAATTTCGCATAAAATGTTGATCCACTATACATGGGAGTCTATGACAAAACTGTAAAAAAAATTTTTAGAATTAAAAATATGCACTGTTTGTGTATATATGACCCTGAATAATTGACATAATTGTACTTGATTAGAAGAGGGTGGTAACACGTGCATCTGTCTACAATAACTTTGTTTTTGGAATTTCGCATGAAATGTGGATCCATTATACATTGTAGTCTATGAAGAAACTATGAATATTTTTTTTTAAATACAAAACTTGGCAAATCTGTGTATTTCGATGCTTGATTATTGACATTTATGTTCTTGATTAGACTAGAGTGGTTACAAGTCCATGTGTGTGTAAGAAATGTGATTTTGGAATTTCACCGAAATGTTGATTCACTATACATGGCAGTCTATGGTGAAACCTATGAATAATTTTTTTCCAATACAAAAATAGGTAAATCTGTGCATTTATGTACACTGAATTATTGGTACTAATGTTCATGATAGACTAGAGAGGTTTCAAGTCAATGGTTGTGCAAGAAATTTGATTTTGGCATATCACTTAAATGTCGATTCACTATACATGGCAGTCTATGATGAAACTATGAATAGTTTTTTTTCCAATAAAAAAATAGGAAAATCTGTGCATTTATGAACACTTGATTATTGGTATTAATGTTCATGATTAGACTAGAGTAGTTTCAAGTCAATGGGTGTGCAAGAAATTTGATTTTGGAATTTCACTGAAATGTCCATTCACTATACATGGCAGTCTATGATGAAACTATGAATAATTTTTTTTCCAATACACAACTTGGTAAACCTGTGCATTTATGTACACCTAATTATTAGTATTAATATTCATGATTAGACTAGAGTGGTTTCAAGTCAATGGTTGTGCAAGAAATTTGATTTTGGAATTTCACTAAAATGTTGATTCACTATACATTGTAGGCTATGAGGAAACTACAAATAACTCATAGGTTATCTGATCCTAAATTGTTATTCAAAAGTTGTTCGACCTGAAGCTTCCAGTTGTTATTGATGACCCTATGCACTATTCTGAACAATTTGTATTCTGTCAATGTCCTCAAAAAAATAAAAAATGTACATACAGCGACATGAACGTTTGACACTGACCTATACCCGATGTATTGTCAATGGGAGAATGATGTCAAATAAGTAATCTCCCAAATGTTATTGAAAGAGTTATTATAGGGGACAGTTATGCACAATAGTATTGAATAAGTAGAAATCATGACAACTTAAATCAATGCGGCTGCTTTGATCATCAATACATTGTTTATTATACCTGAAATTTGCACCCGAAGGGCGCGCCGAAAATGGTAATGGCAGAAAATGAAAGTGCCAGGAGGTATTTTTTCTTTTTTCAGTATTCCATAACGTGCACATGCAATTTCAGCTTTGATGCATGAAAAAAGGTGACCCTCCCCATAGGCTTGCACAAAATTTTATGACCCTTCAAAAATGCTTGCGCGAAAAATGGCGACCCACCCCCAAAAAACCCCGGCCCACCCCCCCCCCCTGTAATTTGTGTCCAGTCCCTTAGAACTTCATCAGAACTTTCAGTAAATGTGTCACCATCAGGTATTGATGACTTTGGACTCCCGCAACTTGATTGGCGTATGGAAACTAGGCGTTTTGTCATCAGACGCTATGAGATGTCACATGATTCAGGGTGTCTGAGTTTAGGTAATTGCGTCATACGAACTGTAACCTAGTTTGATAGCTGTGGATATTTCCATTGGCAGGCCTCCTTATCGAGAATCATGCAGTCAACTAGACGTCATAGGTATTAACCAATGGCTTCCTAGATGAAGGAATCGAGGGCGGAGAATCTTTGACCAATCAATGAATTGCGAAAAAAACATGAGAACCGCCCCTCGTTAGCCAGCTTGCTTAGTTACATTATACTACGGTTACAAGAACTTTGATATCAGGGCAGGAGACGCCCGACGAGACGGTAACGGTCTGTAGCAAGCAATTGCCTGTAAGAGAATGTTGTCGAGAATAGGTTACGGGATGTAAAGTAAATGATCGGATAATATTATAACTCGAAACTTACAGTTTCCTGAAGATGGTACTGAGAGGGATAAAAAACATCGCGTTTCACAGTCTGGTAAAAGTTTTCCATTTTAGAAAATTGAATGCGGCATGACTTTACTCACTGTGGCAACATATATTATTTTAAGGTCGAACTTTGCAATTTCCAGGTCGCTGTCGTAAATTCTACAGCACGCATCAATATATGAACTTTTTATTTTTCTGCTGTTGTGTCAATACCTGTAGACATTTTAATCTTGTACTGGTAACATCATGGTACAACAATGGTAGCAATCATCATGACAGGTTTCAATCAAGATAAAGGTATTTGAATACAAAACCAAAAAAGTCACCTTGGCCTGCCTCCAATCTGCGCATATGAAGACGACTTAATTTCTGCGCAGAGGGTCTTACAATAAAAGCAGGATCAAAAACTGGATCAGATCACTTTGCGCGATCCTTGACGAGCATCTTATACTACAGTGCACTGCACGTAGTTCTTGCCTCTTTTAGCTAATTTTAATAGCTAAAAATTAAGATGGCCAACATTGATCCGTTGCAAAGCTTGTTACTTGATGTAGCTAAAGAGTTAACGAAAGATGAGGTGGGGCAATTAAAATTTTTGTTAGAGGGTGAACCGATCGCTGCTCGCGAGATTGAAGACGTCCACAAAGCGGAAGAAATCTTCATCAAGCTTGAACGAATGGGGCGTATATCGGTAAAGGATCTGTCATTGCTGAAAAAGCTTCTTGAAAAGCTTGAACGAAGACCCCTCGTCAACATGGTTGAAAGTTTGAGGCAGGGCAGCGTGAAGGGCCTACAGATAACGGAGACAGGCAACAGCAAGACCAGAGCAAAGGTAAGCTTGGGTCGTTTTCTCGTAAATATCAGAATGACATGGTGCATACTGTCTTAACATTACAAAACATGTGATTTTACGCCATTACTTTATTTGCATCGTTGGCATACCGTATGTTATGGTACTATACCAGACGACTACAGCGGAAAACTATTGGTCACTAACTTTACAAGCCGAAAGGACACGGAGGTATAATTTCCCGTAAGCAACTGCGCATTGCACTCTGTATAGCAAACCAAGCATCGCAATATTCGACAAATAAAATGCAACGGGGAAAGATATGGGCTTTGCATTTACAAATGTAATTATTACAAGTAAGATCATGTTCGTACTTATGTAAATACATTCGTTACAGACAGCGATAAAGCCCCAATAGTTGCGAATGCACAATAAACCGATCTCAATATATCCTCAGTTTTCCAAGAGTTTTCTTTGAATAAAACCAATGATCAAAGACTAAAAAGTGTATAACACTGTCGTGTCGAAAATGGCATGTAAATGCAAACGTTTTAACATCATTTTAGATTTCCCGCCATTTTAAAAAACTAATCATTTGACGGAGAAAATAAAAATGACAACAACAAAATGTTGGCCATCGTGTGTTGTGTATTCCAGTAAATAGCATTATTTCTGGTATGATCACGATGTGTATGTGCAGGAAATACTCTTGTTTTATATTTTTCCGAAGGGACACCATTTTTGAGCGCGGCACCAATATCAGCCTGTTAAAACGTGCTGGCATGGTCCAAATCAGCGAGCAGCGATACTTCAATACATGTCCTTTAGTTAGAACATTTACACGAACCAATTTTGGTTTGAAAATAAAATCATGAAAATTATGCAGCTATTCAGGAAAACTATTCAGCTAATTCGCAGCTATTGGGGTTTTAAAATTTATGAATACTCAGGCACTTTTATTAGCAGGAAGGCAATCTTCATAAACATTGATTTGACAACTTTTAAGGGATGCAATTCACATTTTAATATCTACGCGAACGAATTACAACTAAAACAAAATTTACACTGCACAGTACAATTTTAATAATTATTCATAATTCCTGTCAGTCACATGGTGAATACCAAGATTGTTTTCTCAATGCTCCACTTCAGTGAAAAATGCCGTTATCGTGTAATACCTGAGTGTCTGATCCTCATAGGCGAAAATGTTGTAGCACAAAATTAAGAAGTCAACAAATGTTTCTCTTTTATCTGGTGTAATATTGTCAGGGAAATTAAACGGGTATTCTCATTATTGTCAAGGGGGCCGATTGTTTACTATAATTACAGTTCGTAAAGTCAGGAAATGGTCAATGCATGGAGGGAAGGAAAATTACCATTTGTGTCTCATTGATCAATGGATGACGGTTTATTTTTCTGTCTCAATTTCACCAATATGCTGATATAAGGGTAAACAGCCTGAGAATTTTCATCGGTAGCCCAGTAATATAACGTGTTACCTCCGTCACCTCTAGCACGATGTAATCGAAGACTACAAGGTATATGAACAGACACCACGCTATAGGTAGTAAAGGGAAAGCAACTCCACACATCGTTCATATTTGGGTTGTTTGCGTTTTTTTGTATGATATCGTGTATAATATAAGTGTATATCCTGTTTGGCTGTTTCATGTAAATTGTTGTTTTAACCATGGTTAGTTAGTAAAGGGAAAGCAACTCTCCACACATCGTTCATATTTGGGTTGTTTGCGTTTTATGTATGATATCGTGTATAATATAAGTGTATATCCTGTTTGGCTGTTTCATGTAAATTGTTGTTTTAGCCATGGCGAGACGTACCCGTAATCTATGTGTCTTGGGGCGGAGAGATTACTTACGATCCTTTGGCGCTACGTTTCGAAACAGAGTTTTCTTCATCAGTCGCTTAAAATTCAGTTTTGTTCGGTGAGACGTGTTAAATGGTTGATTGTTTTTATTTTGTAATATGTTGTTCCATTTGAGTTTGTTGTTCATATAAGGAAGCTAAAATATCTACTGTTTGATCTCGTTGTGTTTGTATAGGTTCTTGTGAACCTGAGTTTGAGCTATTATAGTTTTTGTGAAGTCTGGCGCTTATAAGTGTGTCGCCTATATTTCTGTTCCTTCTGTATGCGATTATTGGTTTGTTTTGGAACAGTTTTTTTAGTGTGGAAATGGAACTCAAATGGAACAACATATTACAAAATAAAAACAATCAACCATTCAACACGTCTCACCGAACAAAACTGAATTTTAAGCGACTGATGAAGAAAACTCTGTTTTCGAAACGTAGCGCCAAAGGATCGTAGTGTCACAGTAATCTCTCCGCCCCAACCCGGAGTAACACAAGACACGTAGATTACGGGTACGTCTCGCCATGGCTAAAACAACAATTTACATGAAACAGCCAAACAGGATATACACTTATATTATACACGATATCATACATAAAACGCAAACAACCCAAATATGAACGATGTGTGGAGTTGCTTTCCCTTTACTACCTTCGCCATGGCTAAAACAACAATTTACATGAAACAGCCAAACAGGATATACACTTATATTATACACGATATCATACATAAAACGCAAACAACCCAAATATGAACGATGTGTGGAGTTGCTTTCCCTTTACTACCTCGCCATGGCTAAAACAACAATTTACATGAAACAGCCAAACAGGATATACACTTATATTATACACGATATCATACATAAAACGCAAACAACCCAAATATGAACGATGTGTGGAGTTGCTTTCCCTTTACTACCTATGCATCTTTTCGCGTCGTTACCGAGTATGAATCAAAAAGGTCGCTGGCCTCTCCGTGAGAATAACGAAAAGTTTGAACAAGTCATGACTGTCAAGAACATAGAGAATGTGGTCATTCAGAGTCCGTTGGTTAAAAGTGATCATTTTGGCAAAATGAACCTAAATATTCCGAAAATTCTTGTCGTACTGGCTTTTTTTTGAACCTTGAATAAGGTCGTTCAATTTGAGTCTTCAACTTATCGTCTATCACAAGCATAACCCGTAAAAATGTGTCAATCGGTAAATATTTATGACCACAGTTCAAAATATAACGAAAACTACATTGATTGGCGGTACAGGTAGACTGGAAGATCCGTCATTCGAAGCAAGCTGTGTACCCTTCCTCGAGCGATTCGTAAGCATCCTCCAGTCAACGGTAAATGTGGTTTGGCAAGAATTTTAGTCACTCTACCCATCTGATTTACTTCTTGTTGTCTTGAAGCTTATAAGGCGGTGTCTACGTATGTGCGAATATACCTCGGACCAAGAACTAAATTGTGTTCAAGTTCTAGTATGTATTGACGAATCAAGGTTGTTGGTTCAACGATAAATATTCACAAATTTCGCCGAAACCAAAATATCGCGAGGATGAAGTTTAAAAAAACATCACAATTTGGCGATGGCCGACAACTGCCACACTATACTAACATCCTTTACGGTTCCCATAGAGTTACACACAGTAGAATGGTAACCCTCAGTCGCTGCGACGCAAAAAGAAAAGCAAATCAGAATGTAGCGATGGCCCAGAACTGCCAAACTTGTCTAAGTATAGGTTATCATTCCATGTGATATTCTGAGCGCATTTTTGCTTGCCTTAGTAGGAATATTTCTACATCGGTGTAAATGTGCAGACATGCATGTGATAAATTGCCGATGCGTTTTGATTGCCTGGCGAGCACGCATGGCAAGCGTCCGCTCTTTGGTAACAGTTTAAACTAGGCCGGGCTGCAGAGAGCGCCTGGCCCGGCGCAAGTCATGCCGCCCAGGTACGTTCCGCTTCCCAAGTAGCCTAATCCCTAGAGGAAATATCTTTGCCTTCGAAATGTTTTGGCTTTCGCCCATACTCCGGGTGAAGGCCAAAATTCTCCGAAGACAAATATACTTCGTGTATGGATTAGGCTACTGCCAATAGTACAAGCAAGCCTCTCGCGCCTTCGACACTCACCCTCGGGCCATTAGCTCTCGGTCGTTGGGAAAGTCTTATTCCTGGACCCTTGTCACAGTAGCCGCGTTAGTGTTTAGATTGACAAACAGGGCACAGGGCCGGCTGCAGAGACTGTGTTGACAGTTTAGATCGGGCCTGCAGTCGCTCCGAAAAATCAAGCTTATTCAAACATGTAGAGTGAGCGCTCTGTAACCCTGCAAGGTTTCACGCTGATTATTCTAATTCCATCCTCAATTTTATGATTTCATTTGCTCATTTATTACTTTTAGCACTTTTCAGCCACACGGCGTCCAGAATGCGAAATTACTTACGCGAGCCTCGGCTTTGGAAACTTTGAGTCCACTTGTTGTGGATAGGTCGGTCATACCATGGTTCAGTGTACAACAGGGATTAGAAGACAATATAGTTTCTCAGGCCCCTTTCTGTACCTTCACATCACATTTTAGACTCATTTCGGTTAACTAAACTGCTAATAGAAATAAATGTGCCAATGAAATAATAAAAGTGGCAACAGAATTAGTATAAACACGCGACACAGTCGTAGGCCCGAAGTAGACTGTCAACAGTCTCCCTGAGTGCCCTATTTGCCTACCACTAATATACGGTAAACACCGAGGTAGGTGTCCAGGAATATTAGCAAACCAAAGGTAACGGCCTAAGAGCATGCGTCGAAGGCACGACAGGCTCACTCGAAACGTACGATTGGCGTTTGCTTTGCGCCAGGCCAGAGCCATTTTCAGCAATCGGGCCCAGAGAGCGGACGCTTGCCACGCACGCTGCACTTCTTATGTGGCCTTCAAGACGCATTGGCGATTTATCACTCTTTACTGTAACTTCACATTTACTTACATGAAGAAATATTCCTACTCCGACATGACAAATGGTGGGCTTTGAAAATGATAACCACACAGATTTTTTTGCAGCTACATTCTGACGTTTTCCCTTTTTTCTTGTGACCGAGGCCATCCGTTCGACTGCGTATAACTCAAAGGGAACCGAAAAGGACGCTCTTCTACTGTTGCAGCTGTCGGCATTGTTGAAATGAATTTCATTTCATTTGCATTTTACTTTTAATTTACTTTTATTTTAATTTGATTTACATTTTTTTATTTAACATTTTCCGTTTTAATCTTACATGTAATATACTTTATATGATTTTCATTTAAATTTTGATTTTATGTTTTTGTTTGTACACCGATAAGATGTTTTTAATGAAATGTTCCCCGTTTTTTTAATCAAAAGCAAATCATAATCAAACAATTTTGGTTTCCGATCTCTATAGTTTGATTTTATTTTTACAAAACACACAAAAATGTCCAAATTATTTTATTTTATATGCAAGCGTTTTTTGTTTTTGTTTCAATATTACTTTGAATCATTTCCATTAAAATAGCTAACATAAAACTAAGCACACGATTAATTTTGACGTAGTTTCATCCGTGGCAGCTTTAGACCATCATAGATTAGATTTATGTTTTAGGCCAACCCGATCCTTCTTGTCTGACTGTTGCAATGAAAAGAAAGTTAAATTTGTCAACTCATCACCCTCGACTAAATATTAAAGCACTGATGTCTCATAACATGTTTGAGTCACTCTCGTAATCAGAAAGCACACCCAAGACATACCCGGAATAAGAACACATATTCAAGTCAAGTGTAACGCGCGCTTAACCCTTTCCTTTCTATATTATAGAGAAACCCTGTATACCCTTATGGCCTGAATTAAAATTAGCATATCAGACCTGATCACAACACAGTGCATATCCCTAATTCTTTGGGAGTGTTAATGATTAAGTTACATATCATCATAACCGGTATTACATTTTCTTTGGTTTTAACAACAATGTAACAATTTTTTTGCAAATTGTAACAGGTCTTATTTGTATAAATGTATCAAAGTTTGAATTTAAGTACTATATACCATGGAGGTATAGGGTCTTTCTTTAAACCTCCATGTATATTCACATAAAAATGTCTGTTGTCATCTTGCAAGTTGTCTTTTTTATCTCTCTGTCATCAAAAAACTCATTGTCACAAAACATATCAGCAATTTGATGCCTAGCTGCACATTGTCCGATTTGATTCCACCATTTTCAAAGTTTCTTCACACATCTGTTGCGTGGGCATAAGAAACCAACTAGCTGCCTACTATGAATATTCAGTTACAGCTGATTTGTATATTATTAGAAAGGCCAGGACATCCCCTCTCCAATGATCATTACATTATACCCCGTATTGTGTGGGATTGTTTACGAATCAGGATCTTTTGAGTTCAAGTGATGGAGACAGAGGCGTCGACTGTATTTCTTCAAACTTTATTACTACAGCTACGATGAACTACTGCTACAATAATATAATGTATCAGTGGGTGGATAAGTGACGACCAGATCCAGTGGTGAGCGATGCGCTCTGAGTATACGCATACACATACACTATACTGTGCGTAAACATATACTAAAGTAAAGTGGCTAATTCAGGCTGTGATATAGCCGATTTTGGCGGGAAAGTAAGAAGCGTCTTTGACTTTGATTGGTTAGAGATGAGTCACACGTCAGAAAGAATTAAAACTATGTGTAAACACAGGATATTGGAAGGAACTGAAGAGATTACAATCTGTCTTCATTGTCAAGGAATTAAGAAGTAGCTATCTTTGTATACGTTTCTCGACATTCTCCCGCCCGACAGAAAAGGTATCAAGTCTAAAATTCGAAAAATCATCGTAAAACTAAAACTCGAGAAAATGCAAAAATTGAAAGTAATCGAAATACTGAGTAAAATGACTAGATATCATATGGTGAGTATATATGAGTATATAGGGTCCATTAAATAGTGTCCAATATATATTGTCCGATATATAGAGTTCACTTAGTGTTCAGGTCATGTATCCTACAACGTGCGATGGCTGCTGCTGTACGTGTAGAACGTCGTTGACCTTTACTAGGGTCAGGCAGAATTGTGTCCGTGTCATTGTTGCTGCTTGGTAACAATGTAGAAGTGTCTGCCTTCACTTCGAGGGGATAAAGTTTCACAATAGGACGATTAGTGAGTCCGGTCGTAGTCTTGATTTCCGCAGATCGTATCATTCCATCTCTTCCGTAGTTTAATTTCTCCACGATGGCTAGTGGCCAATGCATTCGTCGTTCAGTGTCACTGTGAACTAGAACAACATCTCCGACCTTGATTTTGTTGTTGGTAGTTCCGTTTAATTTGTGATGTTCACGCAAAGCAGGTAGATATTCTGAAATCCATCGACGCCAGAATTGTTCTTGTAATTGAGCAATGCGTACGTACCGTTTGTTCAAGCTGCTGCTATTTCCATAGGTTGGGTCCAAAAGTTCGTCGTCGTCGTATAGTGGGTGTGGTACGCCTGTAAGTGGTCGTCCCTGCAGAAGGTGAGACGGTGATAGGGGCGTCGTGTCTTCAGAATCCGTGTACAAGTACGTGAGAGGTCGGTCGTTCAACATGGTTTCAATCTCTGTAACAATAGTGTTCAATTCGTCGAATGTAACGAAGGCGCGACCGAGTACTTTCTTTATCGCGTTTTTAGTCAGTCCGATCATGCGTTCCCAGAAACCTCCGAACCAAGGGGCGCGTTTAGGTATGAAGGACCATTGTACACGTCGATTAGCTAAATAGCGTTTCACATCTGGTGCGTAGAATAATTTCCGTATTTCATCCGCGGCGGATAAATAAGTAGAGGCGTTGTCCGAAATCATCTTCGAGGGTAGCAAGCGTCTTGCTGCGAATCGTCGGAAGGCGAGTAGAAACGACCCCGTAGATAGATCAGGTACCAATTCGAGGTGAACGGCGCGAGTCACGGCACGGGTGAACAAACATATGTAGGCTTTTGTTTCCTTACCGTTAGGCGATTTAACGAATAGCGCTCCGGTGAAATCCACTCCAGTAATTGCGAAGGGAGGGGCGTCGTTTACGCGATACGATTGAAGCGGAGCTTGTATCGGTATTTGATAAGGTTTGCCGTTCGTTTTCCGACAGGTGACGCATTTTCTTAGCAATTTTTTCACGGTCTGGCGAATCTTGGCTATCCAGAAGCGTCGTCGAATGTAGGTTACCGTTGTCTGTAATCCAGAGTGAAGTGCGCGTGCGTGTGCGTTCAAAATCACGAGATCGGTGAACCGATGGGCTGGCGGTAGTAGAATCGGGAACTTTGTCACAAAGTCCAGGGGAGCATTGTGTAGCCTCCCCCACAACGTAGAATGCCGTCTTTATCGGTAAACAGTCCGAGTTGTCTGCTTAGCAACGTCTTCTTCTTGTTATCGCGTATTTTCTTTGCGATGTCGGCGAATTCTTGTCTTTGTACATCTTTAATCCACTCTATCTCAGCGCGATTGAGTTCGTCAGCGGTTATCAGTCCGGTTTTGCGAGTTGCCTTTTGTTTTAGGTTTGAGATAAAACGCAGGACTAATGCGGTTACGCGAAGTAACTTTGTGAGACCGCTATATCTGTTGACGTCTATGATTAATTGAATTCCGTTTACAGAAGGTTCGCTTCTGTCATCACTAGGCTTATTGTAATCCTCACTGAGGGTACCGACATCCTCCTCAGTAGATACATGATATATTGAGCTGTCAAACACGGGGCAGATAGGCCAATCACCTTGTTTTAGCCAGGGTGGGCCTTGCCACCAGAGGTTGGATTTCTCTAACTCACGGGTTGAGATTCCACGTGTTAATAAATCGGCTTGATTGTCCTTGGTTGGACAATATTTGATCGTGCATGGCACATTTCTAATTTCTTGACTCGGTTTGCAACGAATACCGGAAGTTTCTTGTCTCTTCGTGTTATCCAATGTATAACGCATTGATTGTCCGACCACAGTGTACGATCTGTGATATTGACTTTGTCTTGCAAGGCGTTGTAAACGAAGCGTAGTAGTCTAGAACCGACTAATGCTGCCATAAGTTCGAGGCAGGGCAGTGATAATTCCTTGATTGGAGCGACGCGTGTTTTTGCCATGACCAAAGACGTTTGGTCACCGCGGCGAAGGTATGCGGCTGCACCGTAAGCTTTACAGCTGGCATCTGCGAATACGTGTAGTTCATGATCGGCGCTCGTATTCTCGGCGAAATAACGACGGTCGATCTTGATTTCGGTGCTCGCGTTGAAGTCCGATGCTATGTGTTTCCATCGATTTGCGAGGTCGGTTTCTAGCGGTTCGTCCCAATCTAAATTTCTCTTCCATATGTCTTGAATAAATGTCTTTGCTTTCACTTGAACGGGTGAAAGATATCCGAGGGGGTCGAATAAACTTGCGGTTACTTGTGTGACTTCACGCTTTGTCGCGAGATAGTCCGATTTCTTCACATCCTTTTTCTTAGCGTAAGCGAGTTGATCAGAGTCCATTAACCAGCGCATTCCGAGAACACCCACGTTGGTGTTCGTTTCCAGCGTTTTGTCCTTAGCGGCTAATTTGCGTATTTCATCATTGTTCGATGACCACGAGCGAAGGTTAAATCCAGCGGATTTCATGAGAGAGTTTGCGTCAGTGTAGTATTTCGTAGCTTCCGTAGTATTGTTAACACCCGAGATGACATTATCAACGTAGATATTATCTTTAAGATCAGCGGCGATTGGAGTGTTATTGTTTGACTCCAAATGTGTTTGTGACGACTGCATTTAATATGAAGGGTGAACAGACCGCGCCAAAGAGAACGGTTTTAAAACGATAAACTTTGAACGGGCTCTCGGGGTCGCTTGGGTCAGATAACCAGAGAAATTTTGTGAATTTCCGGTCATTTTCGTCAAGACGTACATTGAGAAATGCTTTCTCGATGTCACTGCTGAGCGCGATGTCATGCACTCGAAATCTGAGTAGAATCGATGAGAGATCGTTAAGAAGTGGCGGTCCAGTCTGTAAACAGTCATTTAGACTAGGTGAATCTGATTGTCTGCAGCTGCAATCATATACAACACGAATGGGTGTAGTCGTCGAGTCTTTCTTTACTGAGCGATGGGGAAGATAATGTCCGTTTGTTTTATCATCGTCGTCGACTTCCTCGATAAAGTCGCGAGACTGTTGATCAATTAAGATGTTGTTGTATACTTTCAATAAATCGGGCGTTAACCGACGCACCATAGCGCGTGTGCGTTTCTCAGTAATATGATAATTGGTCGGCAATGGCGGGTGGTCGACCTTCCATGGTAACTTAGCAACGTATTTTCCGTCTTCAACTCGTAAATGCGTATCACAATATAATTCGAATTCGTTTACCTCAGTGTCCTTGGCGTTTACTTGGTCTCTTATTCCGATTGTTTCCAAGTCCCAGTAGTTTTGAAGTTTCATTTCCTCTTCAACTGTAGTCGTAGCGATGTGTAGAGTGGTCGCGTCGGCGTTAGGCGCGCTTCGTATACCAGTGGGTCCCGACAATAAGTATCCACCGAATTAAGAAGTACGGCGGTCGGGCCTGGTCCCCTTACAATGTCTTCTTCTTCGATAAAGTCCCAGTAATAATCAGTTCCGATTAATAGCGATATCTCGAATGATTCGGCGTTAGAGGGTGGGTGCGCTAATTTTAAACCCTTTATGTGAGGTAAATTCAATACGGAACGTGAAATTTTGTTTTTCACGCTGATTGATTTCTCCGGAACAATTAGCGCGCTCATTGACTTCGGACCGTCGCGTGTCTGAAGCACGAATGTTACCATTTCAAATGATCTGGCGTTAGCAGTTTTGTCACCGAATCTCTTTAATCCGTATACGATCGAGGTCTGTGGCTTCATATCTAGCTTTGTTACTAGATCCCGTGTGATGAAGGAAATGTCCGAGCCTTCATCGAACAATACCGTAGCGTTGATTGTATTTGGACCATAAGTGATTGGAACTTCGGCAGTTTTGTGTATTCCTGGCTCCATTTTCCGTTTACCCGAGTTACTCTCCGTTCTCGCGAAATTTACTCCAATCTGCGTGGCAGGTTGAGTAGATGAGGTAGGCTTGTCGTTGCCTCTATTTCCCGTAGCGTGCGTTTGAGTGTCCATAACTTGATTGTTGGGACTTGGTCCGTCGTAGTGTGACTCGATTCCGTGGTACACAGCGAGGTGTGATGCTTTCTTCCGCAGCGAAAGCATTTCCCTTTCGATTTACAATCTCCGACTTTGTGTTTCCCGAGGCAGTTGAAACACATTTATCCCTTTTAACGATTTCGTGGCGTTTGCTTCGATCGGTTACTACCGTACAGTCATTGTGTAAGTGTGGTGCCTTGCAGTACGCGCAAGTTTTCGGCTTTGAGGCTTTGAGGCTTGGCGGCCCTTTGCGTTCGTCTCGGCGTTCGCGAAGAAGGTCGCGGTAGCTATTGGCGTTTCCGTAGATTCGGTTTTTTCGTCCACGTAAAGTATGTGTCTCCATAGTGCTTCGCGAAGTTCGTCGATTTCCCAACTTTTGTCTCCGTAATGTTCGTTGAATACAGCGATTATCTTTTTCGGTAGTTTTTATCCGGATTGCCCTTTCTAACATAACAGCGTATTTGTCAACAGTAATGTCGAGGTTTTCTAGCTCGCGAATGTGGTTCTCTATATTATCGTAGAATTTTCTCAGACTTGTGCGATCGTAATTTGGCTTCGGCATAGTTAATAGCGAATCTATGTGCGCGTGGATTATTTTGTGTCTTTGTCCGTAACGCTTTTGAAGCGCGTTAATGGCGCGTTGGTAATTAGAGTCCGAAATACTCAAACCAGCGACTACGTTCGCGGCTTCGCCCGTTAATTGACCGCGCAGGTAATGAAATTTCCGAACGGGTTCTAGCGTAGTATCATTATCTACCATGGACTTGAAGCTATCGTAGAAAGTCATCCATTGATGAACGTCGCCACTGAACGTAGGTAGTTGAAGTTTTGGTAGACTTACCGTCTTGTGAGGTGCTGAGACGGGCGGTGTGCGAGCTTGCCTGAAGGTTGAACTGGGGTTGCTTCGATGGGTTTGTTCTCCTTCTCTTCGATGAAGCGCTTGATTCTGAATATCTTCTCGTGTGTCTCTTCATTGTATTGCTGGAGGTCGGCAGATATGTCGTCGATGTCTCCATCTTCGGCGTTAGTGATGATCAAACTGTCGAGTTTTTGTACCTCTTCGTACGTTTCCTCTACTCTTGCCAGTATCATCTCCAGTATGAACAGTTGTTCGGGGTCGCCCTGAAACGCAGACATTGTGGTTTCGGCTTTCTTGAGTTGGTTCGTCACTATTCCGCGGTAGACTCCTCGTGTCCTCTTCAGGTTGGTCGTAGCTGGAGTTGCCATTCCCTCTGCTTGCGCTGACTTCGGCTTAGCTTTCTTCTTTGAACTCATCCTGGTCTCGGCACCAAAATCAATGTGTGGGATTGTTTACGAAGCAGGATCTTTTGAGTTCAAGTGATGGAGACAGAGGCGTCGACTGTATTTCTTCAAACTTTATTACTACAGCTACGATGAACTACTGCTACAATAATATAATGTATCAGTGGGTGGATAAGTGACGACCAGATCCAGTGGTGAGCGATGCGCTCTGAGTATACGCATACACATACACTATACTGTGCGTAAACATATACTAAAGTAAAGTGGCTAATTCAGGCTGTGATATAGCCGATTTTGGCGGGAAAGTAAGAAGCGTCTTTGACTTTGATTGGTTAGAGATGAGTCACACGTCAGAAAGAATTAAAACTATGTGTAAACACAGGATATTGGAAGGAACTGAAGAGATTACAATCTGTCTTCATTGTCAAGGAATTAAGAAGTAGCTATCTTTGTATACGTTTCTCGACACGTATAAGAGAAATTGAGTATTCTAATTGGGTTGAAAGTTCACCTATACATATATGTGCCGTTCTATTTCCTACACATTTATTTTGCAGTTAGGAAGGAAAGGGTTAATTAATAGCTTCCCCTCCTCGACGACCGCTATTTTTACATTATGGATGGCGCGAAAGGGTTTTGGGAAGTGACCGTCCACGAAGGAGATGAAAAGTTCGCAAATATAAAATGTAATGATTTTAAGAGCATAGAGACTAATGTGAACAACGTTCGTCGGTGAAAAGTGATTATTATAGCAAATTGACCGAAACTCGGAATATTTTCGTCAATCTGGCTTGTTTTAAACTTAGAACTGTCGTTACGTTGTTCAACACGCTGTCTATCACAGGCGTGACGCTTTTAAGGGTGTTAATGGGCAAAATGGGCAAAGGAGAAATGTTAGCGGTGTTCAGGAATGCATTGATTGACGGTAGAAGTAGATGGAAGATCTATCGCTCGAGGCAGGGCTTTACCCTCCCTCAAGTGAATATCTTTAGTATACGGTAAAGGTGGCATAGCCAGGGATTTTGTCGTTCTACCCATCAACATTACTTCTCGTTGTCTCGAAGCTACAAGGCGGAGTCGGTATATCTAAGACCATAACATATCGTTTTGTACATTCGGTTACTTTCAGTACCAACGCTTAACTGGATTGAAGAGTACAATCAAACTCTTAGACTATACTGCGGTAATGTTTGTCGATTCAAAGATGAAAATATGTAAATTTTGGCCAGACTAAAAAGTCATCATCTTATAAAGGTTTTAATTCTACATAGGTGAAGAATGACGAATTGAAAAACTGAGAAAAGCATGTTTTTCCATTTGATGACTGTATATGATTATCACATTTACTAGAATATATATTTGTCTGTCTATACATTTTCGTTTACTCGAAAAACACTGTTAAATATTTTTCTACGAGACTGACGTAATATGACAGAACCCATGGCCGGCGAGTGCAAGCGCGCCATACTAGCGGTATTTGCACCAGTGCTGCTGTGTACTCGGCGGCAGTCCTTTCACTCGCTTCGCTCGTGAAAGGACAGCCGAATACACCGCAGCACGAGTGCAAATACCGCTAGTACGGCGCGCTAGCACTCACAGGCCATGGGGTTCTGTTATTATTACATATGCATCATTTATCGAGAGAATCGACGATTAGTCGTGCGTACTACTTGTCTACTTGTCTAATATTATATAGGGCTCAGCCCTTGGTGTCGCGCCAGGGCTTAAGATTGGCAATGTTATTTGTATTGATTCATGATAACTGTAATTGTTACTTCATAAACGTTTATATGACAACTATGCCCAGTTTCCCTCTGATGAAAGCAGTTCACGTACCTACACGACGTCAAACCCTGCAGCAGGGCAGGTATAGATTTTCTGTAGCGTGTAAAAATTTTGGACAAATTGGCAATTTTTACAATGATAACAGCCTATGGCGTTAAACAAGGGACGTACTATGCAATAATTATCATTGCAATGGTAACCGCACTGCCCACCTTCCACTTGCAAACTGAAAACTATAGCGTTGGCGGAGTCTAAAAACTTGCAATTTTTGAATCTAATTATTGACACAGGGGGCGCTCTTCTATAATTCAATCCCAGCATTCTTTGCGTATGCCCCCGTTCATACGCACGACAGTTTTCTCTGTTTATCTATATCAACGATACTTTGTATCAGCGACAAGGTGTATAATAACATTTACTGGCTAATAAAAGAGGTATATTTTATAAAAGACATATTATATCATAGTAATTTGTTTCGTATTTGTTTATTTACGAGTACTCAAAAAAAAAACCATTGCGGCGCCAAGAAAGAAGGGTACACTTCAGGTTACTCGCATAGTATATTATGAATAAGCGCATGCGTAGTCAGTAAGCCGCTGGCGCGACTATCAAGGCTTCAGGGCGACCCTGCGTAGTTATATAACATTGATATCACTGTAATGAGGCATCGAATCAGCTTTCACTTTTCATTGGTCAACGCTGCCACACCATCTATTTTGATTGGCTTAACTATTGTTTATTAAGGATGACGTAAGAGGAACGTCGGAGGGCTTGTATTTTGCGATCGCTCCCAGGTACGTAGCAGCATGCTACAGTTAGCCAAACGAAGAGAACTTTGAACATGGAACGCTTTCGATTTTTTTCACATTTGAGCTTGAAATTCTTCTAAATGATCGATACAAATAACAGTACGAAGATTCTTACGGGAATTTTAAGAGTAAGATACGGCAAACGTAACTTGTCGAACGATCAAATTTCAGTGGTCACCGTGGCACACAAGCGCTCACTGTTATCAATAGCGTGTAGGACACACAAGCACTGAATAAACTGCATGCAAAAGTGACTTTCGATTGTAAAGAGGGAATGTCCGGTTAGAAAACTACTGGCAAACACGTCTCTGAAAATGTTAACTGTTTAATTGGCTCCGCTACGCCCGCAGTTACGTGTGTTTCGATGTATGATGGCCGCCGTGGTACGGCGGCCGCGGCCACCGTGTATCCCTGGAGCTAGAAACGGACGTCGCCCGCCCGTTGTCAATGTTTTTGCTTCGCTGACAAACAAACTGCTCTTCCGGATATTAAAAATCATCCTCACACTATAATAAGTACATGCAATTTTCTTTGTCGTAGTTTTTATCGGTAATGTCATGCATTTTACAATAACGAGCATCGAACCAAGGTGAAATGAAATCTTGTAGACGACATTTTTTGTGTTTACAAACAAAAATAGTTCCGGGTCAAAATTGGTAAATACTCATTAACATAAAGGAATGCATAAATTTTTTGGTATTGCACTGCAGTGTAAATATCGGTAGTACGCGCGCGCTTCGATGCGAGTAAACTGTGGTACGTATGTAATAAGTTTCAATATTGTATTTTTGTCACAATGAAGCAATATATCCTTGTAAAATTCCAAAAATACGACACTATTGAAAATCCTGATATTTCGAACTGTAGCAAAATCAATTAATTCTTGATTTTACAATTGACAGATTCGCCACCACCTGAGCGTCCCAGATACCGTATTGAATTACCGGAGCCGGAATATCCAGGTGAGTAAATATAGTATATATTTAGTTTCCTTTTTCATGTTGGTAATTGTATTTTGTGTGCTAAAGCGACGAACTAAATATATAGTCACCCGAATTTTGCAATGTTGGTCGCAAATATCGTAGCATTCGTAAGATTTCCTTTTAATATTCAATAGCAAAATTATGGAAAAATATATGGTTAAACAACACAAAGGGAGTTTTTATTCATATTAGGAATATACAAGGTTTAAGTAGTTAAATATTTCACACGTTATCAGATTATTGAATAGTCATGACATTATTGCCTTCAACTTTTAAAATACAATCCTGGTTCTTGGGAAACTCTTCTTGTAGAATAAATTGTCAATAGAAGTATTTCCACGGTTTTACATTAAATATTGGCATACCTCTGAGTACCCTTTCCCGCTATTTGAATAGGCGCGATGAATACATTTTGTACGCATTATAATTGTGTCAAAGTAAGGTATACATATTGTTCCTCGTCCTTCTTAAAGTGTCTACGTCGTTCAAAACAACAATTTATAAAATCAATCCGCATGCCTCGGAGTTGCGTTCTACCCATACCTCACATTGAGAGTTGCACGCTGTAGATAAGTTAGTAAAAGCTGCAGATGGGTGTGTCCCCTAAAGCCCAGTATGAAGTTCACACAAAGGTTTATTTCACACCTCTAAATCTCTCCTTGAAAATAACTGCAAATTGCGACAGGATTCTGTTTACCGCTGAACTACCTCACTCGGTACAATTTCTGCACCGTTCGTTTTATGGCTGCGAGAACGAAGGCGATTCGGTGGTGAATTTCACCCAAGTCCCTCATCGTTACTTAACTTGATGCCCCCAAAATCGAGTAATTTGACCCACGTCTGTCTCGGCAAGAAATTTAAAGAGTATTCGATGTAATTGTTTTCTATGTCGGATTTACGCCTTTTTCAACGTACAACTACCACTGCAGGGATATAAAACATTGTATTACCTGCATGAAATTTCGTAGTAGCCAAATAATCACACTTTACTTTTGAAACTTCGTGAATTGCCACTAAGTTATGATTAAGGTGACTGTCAGTGTTCGTCTATGACATTAATCATCGCGACACGTTTCAATCAAAGTATTGATATTTGAATACAAAACCAACCGAATCATCTTGGGCGGCCCCCAATCTGCGCATATGAGGACAACATAATCTCTGCACAGAGTGTCTCAAATTTAAAAGCAAGATCGAAAAGCTAGATCATACCAGTTCGGCGCGCCTCTTGACGAGCACCTTATAATACAATGCACTGAACGCAAGTTCTGCCTCTTTTAGCTGTTTGTAATAGCTAAAGAAAACAAGATGTCCAAAGTCATATCCACTGTGTAGCTTATTCGTTGATATAGTTGAAGATAAGCCAGAGACTTTATAACAGCTATTGCAGGGTAAATAGATCGCTGTTCGTGAGATCATCGAAAACCAGATATGAACTGAATTAGCTCACGTGTTTTACAACAGGTTCATTAGTGGTAGTACACTTCACAGAACAATCGCATATCTGTTACATCACTATATGTACCAGGTTTTATCAAATTCGCACTGTACTCGCAGAGTTTAATCACGAATTACAAAACTTTATTTTATGTGCAAATGAGCTGTTAATTAGCTTGACACTACTCAATACTTACTTCATGGGACAATTAGATATCCGTCAGATCACCATTTGTAGCACGTTTCATTTAATTTTATTCTGTAATGTCATAGTAATATCACTAATTACAAAGTTCCTTTAAATATGCAAATGAGCCTTAATTAACTTGACACTGTTCAATGTTTCATAGCAAAATTAAATATTTATCAGATTAATAACTGTAGCAGGTTTAACCAAATTTGTGCCGTAATTTCAGAGTTATATTCCTAATTACAAATTTATTAAATATGCAAAGGAATCCTTAATTAGCTTCAAACTACTAAATGCTTTACAACACAGTCAGATATATGTGAGATCAGTAAGTTCACTCCGCGGATAATCCTATTCAAAGCAATGCACAGATTTGCACTCACATCGAGGCTTGTAATAAAGCTGCGTTAGGGTTGAGATAGACACACAGGGCAAAGGGCCAGCTGCGGAGACTGTGTTGACAGTTTACCTCGAGCCTGCAGTCGTTCCGAAAATCAAGCTTATACATACCTGTACAGTGAGCGCTCTGTAACCCTGCACAAAATTCACATTGATTATTCTAATTCCATCGTCAATTTTATGATTTCATTTGCTCATTTATTACATTTAGCACTTTTGTCAGCCACACTGGGTCCAGAATGCGATATTACTAATGCGAGCCTCGGCTTTGGAAACTTTGAGTCCACATTTATAGGCTAATCTATTATGAGATATCCTTCAGTAAACTGTAGCAAGGATATTTTGACATCTTAGTGAAGCACTTTTGAAATAATGTTTAACATTTATGTCGTGAGCCATTTTTCAAATGCAAAGGAGCAAAGGAGTCCTAGTGTACGATTGCAAGGGTACCATAGAAGATAAGTATGGTTAAATCCCTCTCCATTCAATCATTAAAAGGCAATTGACTTTAACTGCTAAAGAGACAGCAAGCATTTCTATTGACAATTTTAAAAGGCGTCAGTTTTTTTTCGTTTACATAAGAAATAAGCGCTGCGCAAAGGAAAATTGGTAAATGAAGGCAGTTTTGGAAAGAATAATTTGAATATAAGTAATAACAGAAAAAAATCACACTCATAATGATGGTTGATTACTTAAATTCATTTAGGAGAAAAAAGTGTGACAACTATCAAATTGTCAGTATTGACTTTTTGTGCCTTTCTTCATCGTAGACATTGTCTCGGAGTGCGCGGAAAGACTCAAGTCTTATTACATCACTTTATCCCATATTCTACCATTTCCATGGTGGGACGGAACAAACAGATTGAAGCTTGAAAATGTCTACACTGAATTAGAGCTGCAAACAAAGGAGGGAAATAAGAGAGACTTCGCTAGACAAGAAATCTTCTCATCGAAAGACGACAGGGACAGCCACTCAAACCCGAAAAGAGTGCTGATTGAGGGCGATCCAGGGTATGGCAAATCAACATTTTGTAAAAAATTGGCCTATGATTGGGCAAAAGGCACTGTAGAGTACCTAAATTGTTTTAAGCTACTGTTTTATTTCGAGTTGAAGGATTGTTAGAATGTGATGTCAAGTATGTTCCAGATGCAATTTTTAATCAGTTATCATGGCCTGTCAGGGAGGAAGGAAAGAGACAGGAACTTTGGAATTACATTCAAGACAATCAAATGAAAGTATGTTTTGTCTTCGATGGGCTCGATGAAGTTCCAACCAAAAATCTGCCAGAATATTTTAAAAAAATGATTCAAGTTAAAGTGCCTCTCCTCCCTGATTGCCAAGTCATTGTAACTTCTCGCAAAATTAGGGACAAAAACTCAAAACAAATGTATGGCACGCATTATTGATCAAAGGATTTGACAGTGTTAAGGCATGGGACTTTGTTGAGAAACATTTTAACGCAATGAATTCAAGTGGGGAACTTGAGACAGAGGTAAAAGCTTCAGACTTTCTGAAAGAATTGGAGGCGTCTAGTCACAAAAACGTTTTGTTTGATTTCATGCAGAGTCCATTGAATACATTGATGTTATCTGATATATGGATATATGCAAAAAGACTGCCCCACACAATTACTGAATTCTATGAAGAAATCATTCAGCATGTTGTAAGAAGGTATAGAGAAAGTCACGATTGCAACTCTAATTTTGATGAGGAGATTAACACGCTTTGTTTTTAATAGGTGAAATGTCGTACCGGGGTTTAACAACTAGAGAACACAAAGTTTATTTTAGCAAAGAGGAGATCTCAAAAATCGATACATACGTGAGTTAGGACTCTTGACTAAAATACCAGGAATACCATCCAGGTATGGTTTTTTTCATTTAACATTCCAGGAATACTTTGCATCACTGTACGTGGCAGAACTCTTAAAAATAGACAAATCAAAATTTGCCGATGCAGTATACTTATTAAGTACAGAAAAATCTTTAAGATATACAGACACTCTGTTTGCATTCATCAGTGGCGTGCTGAAAGGTAATGTACACGAAATATTTAAGGTATGGGACGAAAAAGGCTTCAGCCCATTTGCCCTTTGATCCAAGACCAATAGTCTATAAAAAGTTGTTGTAAATGAACTGATGTTATCAAACACTGTGCCCGATTCTTGCCAAATGAGCCAAGAATCGAATTAAGCACAATGATTGATGAATCTGAAAGTAACGAACTTAATGTGAATGCAACCATTTTACAGTGCACTGGTCCGAGTTTCGATAAAATTTATCATCATACCCACATCGAATGCTGATGCAGTTTCAATGTATGAAGAATGTTACAAAGCTCTCCACAAAAGTGAGAAAACGTTCGGGAATATTACTGTACAGATAACTTGTGAACTAAATAAAAATAATACTAGAGGTAAAACTTGTATTGAAGATTTCACATTCATAAGCAAAACTCTTTGTGATTATCTTCCTGACTTAAAACCAGTAACTGTCCACAATATCATTCTAAAAATGCCATTATTTGAAAGGCCATCTCTCGTTTGTTTCGATCATTACATCATACACATTGTAAAAGGATTCTCTCGCGTGTCTGCCGATAATATTCACTTTGAAGGAATTCCCTTTCGAAACTTGAAATTCGTGGCAGATGTACTTAGTTTTCTCAGTGGCGATAAGCAACTAAAAGCAGACAATGTGACATCCTGCAGACACTCTCTTGAAATTCGGCGAGATGTTAAAGTACAAATATTAGCAACGTTGGAAAAATTTGAAATTTGTTTTACAATGAATACCATGGATTTCAAGTTAGTGGATCTGCATAGCTTACTTTCAAATTTGCGCCTGTTTATAAGAAGAGAGAGTATCACAAGATTTTCAGAACAACTTTTATATGAAGGAGAAACTAACAAAATTAACAACAAACCACGAAATGAGTACCATGCATTTTGCGTTCATTTCGCTCGAGGCTTGATTTCACCATTTTGCTCTATTGATAGTGACAGCGTATCACTACGTATTATAATTGAATCTAATTTTACGGATGAAATAAAAAAAATGACAAAACTGATATGTTGCACAAACTTGAATAGATTGATATCAGACTAATAACATTAACAATAACACAGTGAAATCTCTTGAGCAAATGAATGAAGAGATTATTAAATTTGGGGTTGGTAAGCTTGCAACATGTTACAAAATGAATATCACAGGTTTGGTGAAGTTCGAGTTATTGGATCTGCATAGGCGGCTGTCATCATTTGAATCTGTTGATAATCAGAGGGTAATGTCACATGTCCAGATTAAGCGTGATATGGAGGAGAAACTTAAATCCTACATAACTGATACGTTCAAAGATTTCAAGCAGTTGACATACGACTGTCATCATTAACCAGATATGAACTAAAAATGCTCACGTGTGTCATTATGTATTGTAGTTGTGTGTGAATTTGAACTTTGACCACGCATTTTTTGCAACTTTATTTACATGTTAAAGTGTTATGATCAACATCATGAATTTTACAGACTATATCCGATGACATGAGTAGCGTAATCGCGAAGCTGAAAATTTACTCCAACTTTTGTAGCATTTTAAATTTTAACAAAAGCTATTTCTTTTGTCCTCATAGTATTTGATAGTTGTTGTATTAGCTGTTGCAAGTTTTACATGATTTACCAGAGTTTCTCTACTGTCTATGGATTTACCAAGACATTTTACAAACATCGCCACGGATCATGGTCTGGATATTAGAATCCCTACTCTGCTTAAAATGAATGATTGTTAATATGATACTCGGAAAAAAATATTATTGTCAACTAATTGCACAATTCAAAAGAAAAAATCTGACAGCCTGCGCGTTATTCTTAGGTTGTGAGGCGATTCTACCAATATTCCTAATACAGTCAAATTACTTTGGAATCTCATACGACACGGAAGCTGTCTCTGTGTACCCTCATTTTCAGTTAGGTTACTTGACGCTGCGAATACTCCAGAGAATTTCTAATGAATATAATTTTTGACAAATGTTTAAACAATTTGTTGTTAAGCTGCTATGCTTATTTAAATCAAAGGTACAGTCAAGTACAATTTCATTAAAAATGTGTTCATGAGGTGCTGACATTGTATAACAGTGAATGTAGAGACATTATAGCGAGAACTGCGTATTTGAAATTTTGAACTTAATTTTTAGGTACAGTTCGGGTCAATTGATGTTTATTTCGTTTAAACTGCACCAAGGACACTTGAGATTATTGACAGTTGGGCAGTATTTCAGCATGTTTCAAGAAGTACAGCAGCCCAGGCTACTTTCATATTACACAAAATTTATGAAAAAGGTAGAAAATGAGCGAGTTTGTTAGCCCTGGTTGTCAGATTGGTAAGGCAAATTTGGAAAGTTCATTAAATATGAAATTTACCAATAAGCTGAAAACAAATGTGTGTCAGTACTATTTGATCATTGCGTATTTAATTTACATACGATAAGCATTTGTAAGCTCTTGTTATATAAAATGCATAATTGTAAATACAAATGACCCAGTAGTTGACATGAAAATGGAAACTGTATTTCAATAACATTGTATTATTATATGGGCAATACCTTTTTAAAGTTTATTTTACAGTGCAATCCGTATTGGTTTATGATCACTATAATATAACTCAAGTACACCACTTTGCATCACCATTTTGCATGCAATGAATGTTATATGATCAAAACAAGATCCATAGTCTGTTGTTGATTGCTGAATAAGTTCTGTATAGTTGAAATGCTTTGTCATAAGTTCAGATAGTTGTCTTGCACATTGTTTTTGTTTTAGAAAGTCAACATTGAAATCACCAATGATCACGCTTGATAGATTTTACTCAAGTGTATCAGTAATCTGAAGGAGAGCATGTTGTAAGTTTGACGTAGGTGATGATAATAGATGGTAGATGACCAGTTTATCAACGGGGGTGTATGTGTTCGAAGACTTGTTCATCAAATTTTTCTCCAAAATTATTGTTTTTTTTTTAATCCACATTCATTAGTTACCATAGTATTTTTTATTTAAGTGTGATGATACATATACATGTATCTGTATGTAATTTAAGCCCATACATATCAATCTATATTATTAAATTTCTTTCTATATCGGATGTGTGCTTACTTGTTAGGTTTTCAGTTTTCTCTGACACTTCTCTGTAAGGCTATATAGGCTGGCTGCAAGGTCACTTGTAGTATGATGACAAACTCCGTCTTTCAATTTGAAAATAGCGTAGTGGGTCTCCATTCTACACTTAACTTTGTGGCCACCAAGTTTATGGTTCATCATCATGTATGAAGACCGTCAACCTACAATGATAATTCAAAGACACTAAAAAATTGCAATCGATTGCTAAGAACTATATGGTATATCAACTGCTTTTACCAGTCAAATTCATTACAGTAGCATGTATATGCAATGTGTTATCTGTTGAGAATTAGTTGAAAGCATTACTACTAGCTATTGCTAAATTATTGTAATGTTCAAAAATAATAATTTGTTAATTGTAAGGGGGAGGGTTGAAATTCAAAATTAAGACTGTATTCACAAGCACCTCTGGAGGATGGGGCAGGAGATATCAGGGGAGACTTGAAAAAATGTAAAACATGCCAGGGAGACCGTAAAAAAATAAAATTGCAAATTGTCGGAGACTTGAAAATTTATTGAATATCAAAGTCCTTTCAAATACCTTCTGGCACCTTCATTTCCAGCCATTTCCAATCGTGGCGCGACACAGTTATATGTGCTTATGAGTATACGTACATGGATTTTTAAGTACTCATAAGCACATATACAATGTAACTACCATCTTCTACTCAAGTATAATTATGTCAATTATTCAGGGTCCATATATGCACAAATATTGCAATTTTATCTTGGTAAAAAATATTCACAGTTTTGTCATAGACTCCAATGTATAGGGATCAACAGTCCTTGTACACATATGCACTTTTTGCCTGCCAATTCAAGCAAAGAACATTAAATGAGTTATCACAGACATATAAATAGAAACATATAGCTTGTTTCCATGGGGAAAATGTTAATAATTTTCCCAATAGACTCGCATGTATTATGATTTGACATTTTCGAACAATGCAGTATATTGGCCACATTTCGCCTTCCTTTGGGAGTGACTTCAAAATTATAGCAAGTCAGAAGGGAGGGGGTTGAACACATGGTGTTTGTAATTTAAAATTTGTTAGGGGTATTTGAAAAAATCTGAGAACTTTTTAGGGAATCTCCCCCAACTTCCCCTCCAGAGGTGTTTGTCAATGCAGCCTAATGCTTCAGTGTAGAAAAGCATTCAATCCATAGTCTAGTGTATACAGTAAGTACATGAGGCAAATTATAACTGTAATTTTGAAATATATTTTGTTTGAATATATTTGTACATGATTTAACATAAACATTGACTTTTGTTTCAAATCAGATGCTCTCTTTACATAATGTAAAATGTATGTGAGTATTTTAATATATACTACTACTACGTGTACACATTGAAATGCAAAATTCCTTATACATATGTCAATAAAAGGTTATGAATTGTAATTAAATGTAATTTATGCCTGTCACTTTCATTTTTGCCACAAAGAATTTCACTATCACCTTTATCTGTGCACACATTCTATATTTACACATATTGTCCTCTAGTGATGGTGATTCAAATACGAAATTTTTAAACAGTCATAACTGAGTATTGCAAATAGCATTATAATAGATAAGTTCACCTTGTGAAGTGTCCTCAACGACCGTTGAGATTTTGAACTGAGTATAATCAATAGTGTTGGAACAGACCAGTTCACTTTAATGAAATGTTGCAATTTTTCGACAATCGTTGACAATCTGAATCACCTTACTCTGAAATTGAAATTTTTTTATCATATAAGGCAAGTACTGCTAACCACGTATGTGATGTATGAACGTTTGCTTTGAAAAAATGAATTTCATATGCAGTAATTTCTCGGGTCACATTTTTTATCAGAAAATGTTCCATGGCCATATTTGTATCAAGATGGACTCTCTTTTTTCAAAAAAAAAGAAAAAGAAAAATGAAACAACATTAATTTGTTATAGGATTTTCAAGCACTTTTCGTTGAAAGTTTGAAAATAAAAATGATTCCTTATTTTTTTTAGGTCCTGTATCAGTAGTTACATCAGCGTTCAAGTCACCGATAAAAAGACATTTGCTGTAATAACATCAGAAACCAAATATGAACTGAATGTGCTCACGTGTTTTACAACAGATTCATTAATGGTAGCACGCTCCACAGAGTGTTGGATATCAGTACACAGACTAGAAAATTTTAGCACTAACAGAATTTGACCTACTAATGTGACAAATGAATGGAAGGAATGACCTTGAGTTTGACAAAATTACAAACTTAGTTATCAAGCATTGAAATGACTGCTGATGACTCGACATGTCTTGCCATTTATCACACACTACTGGACGCATGACAAAATACAATATAATATGAAATACTGCATACTTTTTGAATGTTATGAAGTTGTTTAAAACTATTGTACCTTTGACATGTCTCATATAAACTGACAATATAACGAGCAAGGAGATGTTATGCAACATTTGCAGACCTCAGGATAATCACTTACCAAAACACAAGAACAAAATCAGACATTGTATATTCTGACAGCAGTTCAATTGGAGCACACGACGCGGAGTGGAAGACAGATTTCTGATAAGACTAGAGGTGTATACGGTGTACTGCTAGTGTGACTATCTCTGAAGAGGTGTTATTGTATAATGCATTTTAATCTTCCTGTCAATAAACCCAATTCATATCAATATAATCAACGTCCGTGTGAGGCGTGTAATAAGAACAATCACATATCTGTTATATCATTAAATGTAGCAGGTTTCATCACTTTCGCACAGTATTCTCAGAGTTAAATCACAAATTACAAATTTTATTTTATATGTAAATGAGTTAATTATTAACTTGACACACCCAATACTTCTCAATACAATTAAATATTTATCAGATCAATATTTGTATCAAGTTTCATCAATGTAATGCTGTAATTTTGGAGTAATATCACTAATTACGAAGTTCATTAAATATGCAAATGAACCCTTAATTAACTCAATATAACTAAATGCTTTACACCACAATTAGATATCTCTCAGATCAGTATCTGCAGCAGATTTCATCACATTTGGTGCAGTTTATATAGCTAATTACAAAACTTCATAAATATATGCAAATAAGCTACTTGTTAACTTGACATTGCCAAATGCTTGTCAGTACAACAAGATATTTATCAGATCAATATCTGTACCAGATTTCACTGACTTGGGTGCCGTAATTTCAGAGTTATATACCTTATTACAAAGGATATTTAATATGCAAATGAAGCCCTAATTTTCTTGACACTACTAAGTGTTTTACACCACAGTTAGATATCAGTCAGATCAGTATCTGCAGCAGAATTCATCAAATTGGTGCATTTTTATTGGAGTTATATGACTAATTATAAACTTCATAAATTATGAAAATGGTCTATTTATTAACTTGACATTGCCCAATGCTTCGTAGTATAATTAGATATATATTAGATCAATATTTGTTGCATGAATCATCAAGTTTGGTGCAGGAATTTAAGAGTTATGTCACTAATAAGAAAAGTTCATTAAATATGCAAATGAGCAAATAATTGACATGACACTCACAGCATCAACGTAATGTTCTGAGATTGCCATCTATGAATAGTTTCATGAAATTCTGCGCAGTATTTCTTGATGCACAACCTCACTACCATGCAAGCCACACAAACCAAAATCTAATCAGTTTTTGCAAGTAGCATATGGTACTGTGTACCAAATCTGACTTGAATCTATTCATGCGTTTTAGTTATGTGTAAACAGACAGAGAGACAGACAGACACAACACACACACTAACACACACACACACGGACAGACAGACAGACAGACATCGCTATGACATCAGCCCACGTGCAAAATGTGAACTAAAATTGGAGTCAAGTTTCACCAGATAATCACTAAAAATTTCAAAATTGTCATTTGTAGTAGTAGGCATATAACAATTAACAATAACATGATTGTTTGATGATTTTCATGATTGTCTGCGTCGTTTTCTAAAACTAAACCAAGCAAACGACTGTCATCAAGTCAAGAATTCTTGCAAGGCTATCTAGAGATCTTCGCCAAAGAATTGCAACACCCTCGTAAGGTCTACTGATATGGAGTTCAGAAGAATCAAATGCAGATAGCCATATGACATAAAATCAGGATAAATGTCGAGCAAAATTGACAACTCCTCTTTGGCAAGCCAATGCTCCTGTAAAAGACAGATATCATGACTTTCACAAAATTCATACACTGAATGAAAACGAGATTTCACGGATCTACGATTATATGTTACAATACGTAAACTTCTTTTGTTTTCTAAGACATAATATTTTCTTACAAGAGTGTCCTGAGGCCAATTTAACGGATTTAGCGCAGCATGAATGTCCATATCCGACAGTTCAACCATGAAGGATGCATTAGTCAGTCTCATATTTTTTTTCATGTTCGTACACTTAACACTTATGCCAAATTTATCTGTAGCGTATCGTTCAACATCTTTTATGGTGTTGTTGGATGCAACCGCGACACGAACACTGTACACAACCACGTAGCCGTATGCCTTTCAAGCCACCTGCTGTACTTGGTGCAGTGCCTATCACAGGTTGCTTTCTCTTCCACTTTCTTCGCTGGACAAGGACGAAATCCTCGCTTTCAGCCCCGGAGACTTGTGAATTGTCACACGTACGAAGACGGTGGTCAGGTACTGGTTCAACCACAACTTGATAGTAAAAAGCCTTCACAGATGTATTCCCCTCAAAGTCGGCATTTGTATTGACGTTGCTCGTAAGATCGATCTCGTCTTTGTCCGTCGTGCGCTGGGATTTAACACCTCGCATCCGAGGTTATCACCCTTAGAGTCATGACATTGTCAATTAACACCATGACTGTGTCATCAGCTTTTTGAATTTGTGACTGCTGCTGTATCTGGGGAACGTGATGGTATAAAAGCCACATCACTGAGCAATATTGATACGCAGACATGAATATTCATAAGTAAGGTTATAAAATAGACCCACACAAAAGGTATCCAGCCCCTGGCGATAAGTCGGAGATGCAGAACAATAGCTCAACCTCTACTCCCACCACGTGCACTGTAACCCAGTCCTTTGCAGCTGCCCATGGCCGTCCGCCTGCAGCTGCAGCTACAGCACAGCAGCATGCACGACCAACTCCAGCACCACAGCCAAATCAGGCTATAGACCTACAAGCGGAAAAGACAGTTCCATCCACCAGCAGCAGTACTACCTTGCATGCTCCAAGTATGCCAACCTCAAATCCACAGTAAAAAGAGTCAGAAACTCAGGTGAGCCCCTGTAACACCCTATGACATTTCCTTCTCTAGTTTGCTGTTGTTTCACTTCCCTTTTCCCGAGCTGCAGGCAGCTGTTCTTGGTTTGCCAAGCAATGTACTTTTCCCTCTGTGCAACGCTTTCCCATTTCGCTGCCTTCTTTAGGTAATTGAGCCCAATGTCTCCAGTAAGCCACATGTACATATTTGCATATGCCAGCTGTCAAAGGTGAAAAGTGTTTGGTATGCCGTTTTAACTTCAAGCTCAGGTGTTTTACGTTTAAAGTATTGTAGTGGCGGGCTGTCATCATCCCGCACTTTGCCTCTCTGATCTGTCTCTGTCTGTCTCTCTGTCTGTCTGTCTGTCTGTCTGCCTCTCTCTCTCTCTCTCTCTGTCTCTGTCTGTCTCTCTGTCTGTCTGTCTGTCTGTCTGTCTCTCTCTCTCTCTCTCTCTCTCTCTCTCTCTCTCTCTCTCTCTCTCTCTCTCTCTCTAGCTTGAATAGTTCTTTCCCTCTCTCTGTTGAGTGAACCAACACCCCTTTTGTTCTTGCATACTGCAGTATTTAGTTAATTGACCGGGTCACCACCCGATGACACCTTCGCTTAATAACGTAGCCGTAAAAGATATCTTGCACCCAATACTTATAACAATAGGCTATATTATTGAGCGAAGTTATGAGGCTTTAAATATTATACTATTGACCTCATTGCGTAATTCTCGAATTTCTCTCAGCAAACCAGAAACATCAATGTGCGTAATATAAACAGGGGGAGATTCGGTAATTTTTTTGCAACAAAATTGGGCGTTTCTTTTTTATTTAGCTGCTGCGATAGATTGTAAATATCTTGCAAATTGTTCTGCATTTTAATGTTGTCCTTGCTGGTGAATATATCTATTATCGGTTTCACAAAGAATGGCCGTAGATGGACCAACACAGCAATTTCTTTGCAGACTCAACATCGTTGTCATCATAAAAATTAGCATACACTTTCAAAAGTGGCTCCATGGGCATGATGTCCATTTTGCAAACTAAAAAGCAAAGGAGTTCGTTTATCAAAATGGCATGAGTTTGATTGATACCTGCAACAACATTTGGCTGGCCACCATAACTTCAAAGCAAGACTCTCATATCTGAGCAATAAGCAACACCACTGCAGCCACTCTGACGCTCCCGGTCACCAACCTGGTTATCATTTTGAGCGATACTTCCACCAGAACCAAAAGGTTTTCCTTACATTTTGGACACAACAGTAGATCCCCTTGGCTTAGTTCAACACTACTAGAGGTTACCTTACAGTCTTCGCACTGTCGTGGCATATCTATGCAAATTGTGATCCAACAAAGAAGAACGACTGGTGCCGAACTCAAGAAAAACTAAATCTTCAAAAATCCTAACCAACTCTAGAAATCCCAACCACAGGTACCGTACTACTTGCAGCATGAATTCACAATAATTCTATGTTCTCGTTATAATCGTTTTTTTACTTTATGCTGTCATTTGGTTTGCATTTTCACTTCATTATTTTTGTATTTATATTTAATTTTTTTCTTGAACGCTCGAGGGTCAAGCTAACAAAAGATACCCAATGGTAGCCTCGTTCCACACGATGTCCAACACAGCCTCGAATCCGCCCCATTTAAATTACAATAAAACAAGTATTATTGCACGCTTAACTGTTGGCTACTATAGCACTAAACAACAACAATAACAAAGTAATACTAATAACAAAGAGACACGCAGTGTTTGGGGTTCATGGTCAACTACTTTAATACAAGTTGGCAGGCTGCAAGCCAAAGTCCGCCATGATTCCCCCAACACTGGTGCTTGGCACTAGCCCTCCTCCTGAGTACATAATGCGAGGGCCATGGATTTTGTGACTTTGCACTTTGTTTCATGGGACAGAACTGTGTATCGTTCGAACACATTGGATTTCCGATCGCCTTGTAGCTTGATTAATAAAGGGGGGCTTCCAAAACTAAGGGCAAACGTGGCTCCCCCACGGCGGAATGAGTGATCGGAGTACTCGGGCGGCTTAAAGCCGCAGTCAGTAAGAATGAGTTTGAGTGTCCTAGTGAGTTTCACATGCATGAGGACCAGGGGGTGGTTGCCGCAGCTTCCAATGGCATATAATTAAACAGATGATCTCTGGCTTGGTGTGTAGGGGAGAGTCGTATCATGTTCATGAGGGCACGAATTGGACAAAGAGGAGAGTTCTCGATGAGAGGGAGAGGTAGTGCGAGTAAGCGCTGACTGCACTGGATTGTTTTGGTGTGTCTTGTCGTGAGGATCGCCGACGTTCCGAGTAGGCAATGTCGTCTCTACGTAAGTATTTGTTGGACTCCGACAAAGTTTGTGTTTGGAGGTGCAACGTTGATTTCCTAGCAAATGTGAAGAATGCGAAGAGGCAGGCGCACCAAAATGTAGCGTTGAATGGTATGGAAAGGTCGAGCTTCACGTAGATTACCTGAAGTATGCATGGTGTGATGGGCAGCTTTTGCGCGGGTGTTTTCCCGTGGGTCCGGGTGATGCCTCGTCGAAGA
Source organism: Ptychodera flava (assembly GCF_041260155.1). Lineage (NCBI taxonomy): Eukaryota > Metazoa > Hemichordata > Enteropneusta > Ptychoderidae > Ptychodera > Ptychodera flava. The sequence continues at coordinate 15,944,991 of NC_091929.1, read as the reverse complement.
ACAGTTAGTAGCCAGTTGTTTTCCAGGGGGTGGGGTAGCCTGCCTTGGCATGGAGGAGTCAAATGATATTTAGGTACCTGGGATGCTCGATGGTTTTGAGTGTTCTCGTGAGAAAAACTGCGTACCGGCAGACTGTAAGCTGAGTGCATGGCACTGGGTGGAGACAAAAGTAGAGGCAGAACCGGAATTAGGCGATGCGTTGGGAATTATCTCTAGTGTTGACGTATCTTGCTGTAATATATAAATTCGAAAGGGCCAAAAGCTGGAAAAGTTTGCAGAGCCAGGTCATGGCTGTAGTATTGCAGGCATGATGGAGTTGATCATATACATTGTGGTAGTATTGTCTGTATATACTACGATGTGGCGCTGGTCCCAGAAGTGATGCCACCGCTTGCAAGCGAGTAATATTGTGTAGAGTTCTTGCAAGTTGATATGTGTGTCTGCAATCGTGAGATGGTCCGTGGACCATCGCGTATAAAACCAGTCGTTCGCGTAAATGCCCGCTCCTGCCGTAGAGCACTCGTCGGTGGTGAAGATCTGGTGGGGCAATAGTACTTCCTCGATGAAGAATGCCGTACCATTGAACGTTTTGCTCAGATTTGCCTATCAGCTGATGTCAACTCGCGCTTGCTTGTTTAGGCATATGTGATGTGATTGACGTGAAACAGAGTTGGTCAAATCGATGAGACGACGCAGAAATGTGCGACTGCCGTGGATAACTTGTGCCGCCCAGTTGAGTTTGCCGACTATTTGTTGAAACTCACGTTTGGTTGCCCGCCGTTTTGGCAGCCAGCATGTAAGGAGATTGCTCATGTCCTGCAGTTTGCTGCTGCTCAGGACAATGTCCAGTTGTGTGTATTTATTTCAATGCCGAGGAACGTGAGGCATTGGGTGGGTGCGATCACTTTCTCCCAATTAATAGTGAAGCCGAGTTGTTGTAACAGTTGTAGTAATGCTTGGAATGTTTGCTTGCATTCCAGTTTGGAGTCCGCAAGTATTAGGAAATCGTCGAGGTACACTATCACAACTTGGTAACCTTTTCTGCGCATCATTCTAGTGATACTCCTGGTAATGCGAGTGAAAATTTAAGGGCTTTTTGCTGCCCGAAGGGCAGTCTCGTGTCAACCATGTAGGTCCATGATTGATGCCCTGCGAGCGGTAACGGAGACCGGTAGCACGCTGAGAGTCTGCGCTTATGGGTACATGGCGGTAAGCAGATTTTAAGTCAACTTTGGCTAGGAAGGCTCCCGGTTTGCACGCGGAGACGGCGTTATCTATCGTTTCGTATTTGAAGGGAGTGGTCGACGTGTATGAGTTCACGCTTTTATCGACGGGCTGGCTGCAGTCGTGGATGAGTCGAACTTTATTTGAGTCTTTCTTAGGTATGGTGCCTAGGCTGCTAACGATTCACTGTTGGTTAGAGGTAATTTTGTAGTTACCAGCGTTGATTTCGTGGGCGATCTGTCGCTCTACCACGTCGCGATAAGCTGGCTCGGCGCAGGAGGCATAGTTGGACCTTCGACTTTATGGAGGAGTGTGCCAGGGTTGATGATGTCGAAGCCATAGGTAATGCCGTGCAGAAGGAAGTCGCGGTCAATATCGTTCTGTAGTTCATTTTCCCATGTTGTCAGGCAGTCAGTCAGAGGGCTTGCCACCTTATGCTATGCTTGGCTGTTGGAGTTGTTGCTCCGGAATGCTTTGTGGCGATACTGTGGTTGGTCTTTGAGACAGCCCTCCTCGATGCACACATGTGCAAAGCGACAGGATGACCGTTGGCAGCCAGTTTGATTTGGAAGTCGAAACAGATCTCCTTGCAATTTGAGTCGTAATGCCAGCCTTTTGTTGGTTTCTTGGAAACGTTTCCTTTTGTCTGAGTAGTGTTTCTTTTATCGAGATGATATAATGAAAGGTGCAGGTCGACAGAGCCTCATGCATTGAGTCAGTCGCTTGCTTTTTCCGATACTCGTGATCATATCGCAGAACTGATGCGGATGTGAAGGATTGCGCGTGATCCCCGATGTCGATTGTGTGATCGAGGTAGTTAATGTGTCCTTCGGAGACATACCTCGGTTAATTAATGTCTTTAAGATGCGGGCGTTGGCCGATATCCACTGAGGGAGGAAACTTGGCCCTGTTTTGGTCTCTGCTTGGATATTCGCATTATTAGATACTGTATAAATGGACACACTAACTCTGACGAAAAACTAACTGGGAACTAGGAACGATAACTAGAACAACTCAGAGAACTAGAAGCTAGGACCAACTAGGATTCAGACAGACTCATGTATCAGTGGCAGGGTGGGAGGCCCAGTCATGGTTCCGTATTCAAAAAATAAGTTCCAGTTATACATCAACACTCGTCGTCAGTTCCAGCTTCTTTCTTTCCTAAAAGATATGGCACATGTGTAAATAAGTGACTGGTCAGTTTCTTTGCCCTGGTCGGGGGGCGGTGGATTCAAAAGGGGGTCACCCTGTTTTTGACTTTGGTGATAGGGGTCACCATGTTTTTGAAAAGCCCAATAGGGGTCAGTGTGTTTTTGAATTTTGACGTGGGCTCATACTTGCCTAAAATGCATCATACCAGCCACAAATTTAATCATTCAGTTGCATTTTTCTGTGCGCCCTTCAGGCGCGTAACTTTAATAATAATAAGGCACATTTTGTAGAGCCCCCTCCAAGTGCAAAACTTTCATATATCAGACATATATACGGTATGTCAGAGATATCTGTATGTTTAAAATTTCTCAGCGCGCCCTTCGGACGCTTTACTTTAAAATATCAAACATACAGGCCTTTGCTGCTTACCTCCCTGTTTCGATGTCTGGTATGCAAAAATTGTGAAACAGGGAGGTATTAGCAGCAAAGGCCTGTATTTCACAGCACGGCCTTCAGACGAAGGACTTCCATCAGATATATATCAGAGATATCTGGATGTGTAATATTTTTGGTGAGACCTTTGGTGCAGTACTTTAATATGTCAGAAGTATATGTCAGAAATATCTTGATGTCTGTAAATTGAAAGTCTGGTTAGCAACGTTTACTAACCATTATGAAATCTGCAGTTCATATGAAAAACGTGACAAGTTCTTGATACTTTTCTGTTTTCTCTATGAGAATTAAGTGTTAGAAGCAACATGCACTGAAATTCATAATCACATTTTTTGCATAAAAAGTAGAAAACATTCACAGCTTATTCAAAATACTGTATTCAAACTTTAGAATCGACACTTTTAAATTCCTATCTAAGAACTGACATGACAGCAATTTCATTAAAACACAGAATGACTGAATGTTTAAAATATACCCCAAAATTATACCTATAATACATATATATATATATATATATATATATATATATATATATATATATATATATTATATATATATATATCATCTGAACACGGTAAGGCATATATACATGCCATTCCAAATTAACTTCAGCTTGCCAGTAAGCAAGTTAGTATTAAACAGTGGTTAACAGGCAATACCCTACAGTATGAGCAAGGCTTGCTAGCAAGCCATATTTAAGGTACTGTGGCTTGCCCATATACCAGATAATGCTAAACAGTGGCTTATTTATAATCAATGTCGCACTTCTCTGGCTCAACGTCAGTAAGCCAATTCTAGTTGCATCTGGTTTGAAGATAAGCCAATATTAGTGCAATGGGGCTTGTTGACAAACCAATTTCTGACTAATTATGGCTTACAGACAAGCCGCTTTGAGGATTCCTCTGGTTTACCAACAAGCCATTACAAGCTGGCTTGCAAACATGCTACTCTAGGGCATTTGTATGGCTTGCTGACAAACCAGTTCAATATGAACCATATTGGGGGGGGGGAATAATTATTTCTGACCATCCTTCAAATTTAAATTTGATATTTCTTCAAATTTTTGCAGACACAGGGGAGGATTATCATCCCATGGAATGGCCTATGAGGTCCTCTATGAAATGGAGCTACATAAAGCAGGATTGTAAAACATCTAAAACAAAAACAAAAGCTGAAATAGTTAGAAATCCTGCAAACTACATTAAAAAAACCAACAACAATTATCAAATGAATTTCAAACTAACATTTATTGCAATTTTCGAGAAATGAAACAGTAATTGTTGCAACATACCGGTAATCAAATACTTACAAGGGTATACTTGCTAAACATGACATTCTTATGAATGCTACTTGTAAAATCATATTGATAAAATAATTCGATGTTGTAAAGTTTACCTCATGCATCTAATGCAAAATTGCTAGCTGTTTCACTGGGAAATCCCCTGCACACAACAGACCACACATAAAGTCAGCCAATTTACCTTGCAGCCCAGCTTTCTAAAGCCAGAAGTACTCTAAAAATTGACAAGTTCCTTTCACACATCTGATATAATCAAAGTTTAAAACCCCAGACAAATAAGCAAACCTAGCACAACATCGTGCTCTTTCCATGCAGCAGAATGTAACACCTTCAAGAAACAACACAAACTGCTCGCTCCTTCATAGACGAGCATGCCTTAACAGGGCTGCTGTTGCTTTGCATCGGAAAGTGAGTGTTTCAGCATCCTGGAATATAAAAGATGAAAACATTCAAACTTTAAGGTACAAGATTAGCTCCTGGTAAAACGCTCAGTGCCCTGCTACTAGTACAAGAAGGGAATGGCCTAGCTACTGGTATGTGTAGGGAATTTGTACAAGTATATTGGAAAGTTCATAGCATTCTAAATTACAGTCATGTTCTTAAACAGATATTTGACTGCAGGAACACAATTATCAAGTGCACCAATAATCTGACAAGACTACTCAGGGTAATGTCTCTTAGCATGGAAAAAGATGACTCTTACAAGTTATTGTCAATGTCATAGGCCTTGCTGCATCAGTGCACTGGCAAAAAATGTGTAAAACTATGGTTTGAATGTCATGATAATGAATTTCAATTCCAGAATATCAAAAAGAATTTATTACAAGGCAAGATATTATAGAGTCAGAGTGCAATGTCCTCTTTAGACTTGCAAAGAAGTTGAAAAGACCTTTTAGAGAGACTTTTATCGCGTTGGCAATGTAACAGCCATTGATGATATATTCACATGTATGATGTAGTTCGAAATGTGTAAACAACGCTCTATTAACTGTAACGTTTGGCTACATATTCAGTATTTAAGTACTGTTTATCAACTACAGTTTCTTGGCCTACTTTACACAGCATGCTAAAATGCCTTTTTATTTGATCATTTTATAATTGACAAATTAATTCTGGTCCTGCCCTTAATGAAGTTTTCAACAATATAATGCTACATGTACATACTCTTCTCAGAAGCTAAGCATTCTGGATTTCATCATGCTTCCATGACTTAAATGGGAAATTGCAGTTGATAAGGCGAACAAACATGCTGGAAGAACCCCCCGCCCCGCCCCGAGTGTGGCTAATGGAGATCAGAACAACAGAACTAAGCCACAATCTACCAAGTGAACATATGATTCATGTGAATGAGGGTGTGATTGATGACCATATTGGCCTTTTATCTTGAAACAAATTGACAATGCAGATTTGGCATGGCCATGTCCTGAAACTGTACTATATCCTAGCACAGCTTTGAGGAGCACATCTGTGTACCAGCTATGTACTTGACAACACTGTAGCAGGGGTAATTTTTACACAACCCTGATATAGGAATGTGTGCTGTAGGTATGTAACGTGCCTAGCACTATATATATATGTACCAGAGGTGCTGTTTACCTCCCAGTACCAGGGCCTGTTCAGCATTTCAGACACAGTGCTTAAAATACCCGCATACCAGCCCTGTTGAATTTTCAGCCCTCTTCACCCTTTTAACATGAAAGCTTACCTCCCTGTACCGGCCTTATCGTAAAAAACGGTGCAATTGTGCCTATGCAGACATACATGTATCGGATATGTCGGAATTTCTCCCATTATAGAACTGTACACATTGCTTCTACAGGGTTGATTTGGAAGCAGATTTTCAAGCTCATTTTTTCAAACCCATATTACATGTACTATTTGCAAAACTACTGTACAGGACTGTTGACACACTAGGTACGTGGATATGAAATGCACCTGTGCTAGTTAATTTTCAGACTATGCTATACTGGGGATATTACTTAATAGCTATCTCTGTAGCTACTCAGGGTTGGTACAGCTATGTGCACATCCCTGAACAAGCCCTCAGAAGGTAACACGGCTATGAGAGTTTTCCAGGGTAGCGTTACACGGAAGTCCTTGTACTGAATCTGACAGAAATCAAATCTGGTATGTTCAAAGCTCCATCAGCTGTAACTTTTGGCAATTTCCGAGTAGTTTTGTTTTTTGTATATACTGCAGTTTCTTGTTCTACTTCTTAAGGCATGATGAATGTCCAACATACATTATCACATGAACTGGCCCGAGTCGCCACCTGTGTGACGTAGAACAGGACAGATAAGAAATCTGAATTACTCCTGTTGTATGTCATCAACCGAACTGTTTTCATGCATGGTACCATTCAGGGGCTTCAGTTCAGTTCAGTTCAGTTCAGTTGAGGGATTAGATATCCGGTCTGGATAATGACATCCCTTTAGGACCTTTGTGCAGACGGTCGTATTGATGTTTAAAAGCGTTCACTGACTTGGCATTAACAACAGTGGCAGGCAGGCTATTCCATTTGTCTACAATCCTGGATACAAAGAAATATTTCCTGGTGTCTAGCTTGACAGTTGGTTTGCTGAGCTTGTAGTTGTGTCCGCGTGTTACTGATGAGATAGCTGGTTTAAGTGATAAATTGATACTGTCATAGTTGTTCATAATCTTGAAAGTCTCTATCATATCTCCTCTGGTTCGTCTCTCTTCTAGTGTTGTCAAGCCTAACTGGTTTAGTCTCTGTTGATAGCTCACGTTGCGCAATTCTGGAATCATCTTAGTAGCACGCCGCTGTATTTTTTCTAGGTTTGCAATGTCTTTTTGAAGCCAGGGGACCATGCTTGGATGGAGTACTCTAACCGTGGCCTAACGAGATGTTAGTATAAGTGCAACATAATGTCTTTAGATTTCAGTGTCATTGTTCTCTTGATTAGCCCCAACATGCTGTTTGCTTTCTTTGCAGCTTGAATACACTGTTGTGATGGCTTTAGATTTGAGTGGATGATAACACCAAGGTCCTTTTCTTCACTGGAATGCTTGAGTGGAATATTATTCATGGTATATGTATGGGAAGGGTTATTGTAGCCAATGTGCATAGATGAACATTTAGAGACATTAAAACTCATTTGCCAGTTCTGCGACCAGGTACACAGCTTATCGAGATCACGCTGTAATTCTTCAGCATCAGAGTCGTCATATATTGGCCGGTATAACTTTGTATCATCCGCAAATTTCTTTATTGATGAATGTATTCCACAATCAATGTCGTTTATGAATATCAGGAAAAGCACAGGACCCAATACAGAGCCTTGAGGCACACCACTTGTGACATCCTTCCACTCAGACGCGTTGCCGTTGATTACTACTCGTTGCTGTCTCTCTGCAAGCCATCCCTGTATCCACTTTAGTACAGAACCATTGATGCCATGACAACGTAGTTTATTTATAAGCCTCCCATGTGGTACCTTGTCAAAAGCTTTGGCAAAGTCTAAGTAAATAACATCCACTGGTACTCCATCATCAGCATTCTGGGTAATGTCATCTAAGAATTCCAATAAATTTGACATACATGATTTCCCTTGGCGAAAACCGTGCTGCGAGTTGCTGATCAATTTATTTTGTTCCAGATGCTGAACAAGTTTATCCCTGATGATTGACTCAAGAATTTTACCACAAATTGAAGTTAAGCTGATAGGTCTGTAGTTGCCCGCGTCAGACTTTTTTCCTTTTTTAAAGACAGGTGTAACATTTGCTCTTCGCCAGTCCTTTGGAACTTCACCAGTTGAAAGTGAATGATTGAAAAGCAGAGTTAGTGGTTTGGTAATTTGCTGAGCAACTGTAATTAAAATTCTTGGAGACACTTTATCTGGTCCAGGTGCTTTGCTTGGATGAAGCTGTGACAATTTCTTTGCAACATCATCTTCAGTAACATTAATTTTCACAAGTCTATCTTGATCCTCACCGTTGAACATTATTATTGATTCAGGCATATGTGAAGTGTCTTCATTAGTGAAAACGGAGACGAAGAAAGTGTTCAGGACATCAACCATTGATTCAGCTGTAGAGTGGATTTTGTTGTCATTATCAATCAGTGGGCCTATAGTTTCCCTTGACCTTTGCTTGGAGCGAGCGTACGCAAAGAAAGCTTTTGAGTTTTCCTTTACATGCTGGACAAGGTTTTTTTCATAAACTATCTTCGCCTTCTTTACTTCTCTGATAACTTTCTTTTGTTGATCTTTGTAGTTTGAATAACTTTGTTGGTCTCTCATTGATGAATATCTACGCCAGAGTTTTCTTTTCTTCCTTATGTCACATAGTAGATTTCTGGTCATCCAGTGTGGTCTGTTACGGTTCTTACGTGGTTTCATAGGAACACAAATATTAGTAAATCTGTTTAAAGTCTTGAGCATGTAACACCACATATCACTGGCAGACTTTCCTGAAACTCCGCTTCCCATCCACATCCTTCAACAGGTTTTGCAGCTTGTGGAAATTTGCATTTTTCACATCTGGGATGAGACCTGTTACTTGTTGTTTATCAGCTTGTGCAGTAATGTCAAAGTCAATCATACAGTGATCACTATTCCCCAAGCAGCCAATAGAGGTTACATTTTCAATTATACATGCAGGCGTCGCGACACAGACAGATTTGTTGTGATCGGGAAGAGCTAACTCTCGCAACATTTTTACAAAAAGGTGACTCAATAAATCCAGGAACATACATGTAGAAGGCATACTTGTCCAAAAAAAATTTTGAGTACCTAAAAATATAGCTTTTCCTCATAGCTCAGTAACGTCGCGGCTCCAGTCGAGTCGTGGATGTTGTAAGCTTACCTGGCGAACCCGGTTCGTGATAAACCAAAACCTACTCCTCAACGTAAGTTCAACGAAGACATAAAAGCTTAAAGATGTCGAGCTGTGTTCAGCACTGTGGAATCCTATATACCTCTAAGTTGAATCAGACAACACTCAAAACAGTTCCCGTCAAGTAACAAAATTAGGATTTATGCAGATGCGAGATATGTGTCACTGCAACATCAAAGTCCCGAAGACAAAACATTGACGACTGAGATCGGGATTGACGAGTTGACACCAATTGATGAGTTGACACCAGCAGAGACCGATGACAGCATGTCAGCATGTTGGTGTGGACACCAACATGCAATGACTCACACAATAAGTGTCATCAAACGGAATCTTTCACGCTCACCAAGATCGTAAACTTGTGTGATAATTTGAAAAGCCACGGCATCTCTGAGAATGAGAATTACTTTTTCGATTGTGTCGTTGTATTTACTTCATAAATCTATTTGTATGTATTCTGAATACTCTGAATACTACGGCTATCCGTCGCTAGCACAGTAAAGCTATGTCGACTGATGGCCGACTTGCCTTGGCATCGGTTCGGCGCGAGACAAATATTGATACGTTCACGTGACCGAATACGTATGTCTGGTTGGTGGAGGAACCATTCGATGTATCAAAAGTTCAGCTTGATGGGATTTATGAATGAAAGGATCTTCTTGGTGACAGGCCGCTTTACTCTTAAAATGAAAGTAATCCGCGTATGCAAAACACAAATCGCGATGAAATCGATGCAATTTGTTACTATAATTTTGATCCATCTACGTCAAAGGAAAAACAAGAAGATTGTTCATGTGATAGATATATAATCCCAAAGTATTATTCTCTGCTGGACGTCATCGTATACTCGTGTTTTTCGCGGAATCGCACGAATTTCAGTCTGGAATAGAATTAATTTGTCAACAATAACAGTGGTTGTTAAACATGTACACAGTACATTGTCAAGCTGAATATCGGTATTTAAGAGGTTCTTATAGAGCTATCGAAACTGTGGTTAATACACACAACAATGAAGATTGAAAATTGCTTAAAGTTGCAGCTTATATGCCTTTGCTAATTTGCACTGTATGACAGTAACACATTTTTCAACAACAAGTACAACTTATGTCACAACTGTAACCATTTTCCACCCGCAGTTTTTCAACCAAAGACACTCTTGAGAACCAAAAATTTGATGCCTGTTAAAAATTGGGAAAATGGCAAATAATGTTAATTCTACTCTTGATGCATCAGGCTAAGTTTCATTATCATAAAACAGGTGTATGCAAGTGGCTCCCCTCATTTGATTGATTATTACAATAACAAGTGTAAACATGTATGTATGCTGTGTGACCATGACAAAGACGCGTCACAAATATAGTTAATAACAGCTGAAGTTTGAAAAAACCCAAAATGTTAGTGTTATATGTGGAAATATGAGGAACATTCGACCTTGCGTAATTATTATCGCTGCACACGACGATATTTGATCATCTTTTATGAATCCACTTTCTGAATTCCACCATATCTAAGGGCAGTCTTCATTCTGTTTCCACATTGTACTCAGAGAATTCATTGTTAATTTGTGGAGCTGAAGGCAATTTCTGTATCAAGTATATCATGTCCGTTGAAAAAGAAATAAATAAGTATCTATTTCTGGTAAGTGGAAGTCATTAGTCAACATTTGTACATGAAGTTATTTACTGAAAATTAATCATTTTAGTACATGTATATTTACCTGTCTTGAAATTCAAGACAGGTATATCTTGTCATTAAAGTTGAATGACAAGATGACTCACAAGATTTGTGTAAGCAATTATGTTGATGGACCCAAGTTCAATTCATGCTGTTGAAACATAAATTTGTCTTGAATAACTGAATCAACCATAACGTCATTTTGGACAAATGATTTGTGAGGTATATTAGATATTATAGATATTATTCCCTAATATTTTTCTTCAGCGAAGGAAAATACGAGTGACGTAATGACCGTGTCACCACGAGTCGAAGACGAGTGGTGACACGGTCATTACGTCACGAGTATTTTCCGAGCTGAACGAAGAAAAATATTAGGGAATAATATACTTATCACATGCACAAGCCAAGAATTCGTTATTTTTTGCAAAATAAAATAAGTTTTCCATGACGATTCCGCGTTAAACTTTTGAACTACTTTAGAAATAAATATCAGTACGCCGTGCACGAGTTGTCAATCATTTCCAGTCGTCCGCCGTGTGCGTTAGCGCTCACGTTCGTTCGTGTGTGGAGCAAATGACAGCTCTCGGTCTACACGTAGGCACAGTCCTCCACCAGAGGGAGGACCGTGACGTAGGCTACCTTCCGCAAGTTACACTCTATTTCAAAGATAGTATAGTCCTAGAAATTTATCACAGACGAAGATACGCTATTTTTCGGGAACAAATATCGACTGAATCTCGACGGGGCGCGAACACTGTAAACGTCGCGCCTGACCCTGTTTGCAATGCGTACGGAACCCACGGTATACGCGACCAGCTTCGAGTTCGTTGTTTCCGCAAATTATTCACGTAATTCCTTCGGAATATACAGGCGGTACACTCTTGTGTTTACATTGTTCGGATTAGTAATGTCGTAGTCTGTGAAAATATCGATTTCATTACATGACTTTTGATCGTGGGAGAAACATCGGCCGCCATGTTGTTTGTTTACATATTTACGAGCACACCGAAGATCGACAAAAAAAGGTCCGACACACCAAAATTGATGACATAGACGCGGGTTGTCGTGACGTAGAACGACCAGAGAATAAATCCCGTATTTTTTGTTCGGAGACGACAAACTTGGCTTGTGCATGTGATAAGTGTCTGTATTAAATCATCTGAGTTCCCGGTTTGGGGTTATTTATCCCATAAACAAGAAAACCAATCATGAAAACAGTGTATGTTAGTTTATTGAAAGAATGGCATGGTGGTCCCTGTATCAAAGCCTGGCAAGTTAGTTCGCCTGAAGAGTTCCAAATAAGCACATCGAACTGGACGAGGCATGTTGATATAAAAATGCTACATATTTACTGCATTTGATTGTACCGATTTATCACTGCTGAACACTAAACACTATACTACACTTACCTTGTCGTTTATGGGGTTTGGAATTTGTTCAAACACGTCGATCGCGTTCCGTGAACATTTAGCGTGGGGCATCCGTGTTTCTGGAGCCGCCATTACCGGAAGTTGGTATTGGCGGCTTCCATAATTGTTTATGGAATGCGATCGTGCATAGCATAGCTGCTGGTGAGCGAGGTCGCAAAAACCAAAAATCACCGACCACCTCAGCACAGCGCTACAATATTTTGCAGCTAGTACTAGCAGTGCTATCAATTTTCGCTGTTCCACCATAGTGTAGCCGTGAATGTCGAAGAGAATGGCGAATAGTTGTGCAACGATTGTTCAACAATTTTCAACCGCATGCATGTAACTTAAACATGGCTCAAGCAAACGGATATACTTAGAGGAAAAAACAAGCCCGGTTAAATTAATGATTTTGCACGCCTTACACGGAATATGCAAAAACAAATGCACGCATAAGCTTATGCTTGACTTGTACTTGCCTTCAATTTCAAAGACGTCGGTTGCATCATGTGGTAGCAAATAGTTATCGTTGAGATACATAACCAGTTCTTCCGAAGTCATTCTTCGTCGGTGATGGAAGCCATTACTGTCGACTTGTGCGGGAAACTAGGTAATCTGACAGACTGCCGAAATACGGAATCGGAGAGGTGGGACTGTCGCCTCGGCTGTGCTGCAAAGGCTAAGAACTACGGGACTTGGGCGTGCAATCGTTAGTCTGTGCTATAGAAATTAATACACAACTCCCTATAGAGTGAAGTGGTGAGGATTCCACCAGCCAGCGGTCCCTTTATGAGCACGATCAATCAGCAAGTACTATCTTTCTTACATTTGTCATCGAGATATAATATCTATAACGAAGTTAACATTTGCTCGGCGAATCATTGTGTAAAAATTGAACTATTTTAAAGCGTAATGTTACAAAGGGTGCACGAGCACGCTGTTTTTGTAGACCGTTGACCTTTATTGACATACGCTTAGTCTTAATATCACTCAGCTGTGTTATGGCCTGTGTATTTTTGGCACACTTCAGGAGCATAGAACATCTATTTCAAAGATGTCCTTAATAATAAAATGCATCGGACATTTCCTAGATCAAGGCTGTGCCCGGAAAAATTTAGTATATATATGCCTACAAGAGCGTGATCGCGATTTCAGGTTTGTTACTATATATGTAGCTGCATGTGCATGACATCACTGCCTGTAATTCGGCCAAAGTTTGTTCCTCCATGCATGGCTGTTGTCGTAGCTTTTAGTTTGAGCCGTAAATTATTATGATTTTTACTTTTGTTGTTCTGTCGGAAAAAATGGAGAATTGGGCATGTAGGCCCTATATTTATTTTTCCATATTAATGAAGAAAAATGATGTCATTTGCGATCAACGCTATTTATTGTCAGTTAATTCCTCTAATTAGTTGTTTTGATATTTATGTGCCCATAGACGTGTAGCAAGTCCATGTCTTCTGTTAAATTGAAAAATTTGAATAATTGTATTGCACAAAATTAAAGCTTATCAATACGTCGCACTAATGCACCCATGGATGCGCATGGTCCTCCCTGTCCCTGTTATAGGCCTATTAATGTCCTGATGTGATGTAAAATTCTGGTTTAGATATTAACCAGTGACTGTCATGACAATGGCTTGAATACAGGCCGACTAATTTCAAGTGATGGAATGGTTTAAACTTAAACCATACCCACAAAGTTGCCATTTGTTGCCATTCATACTCTATGTGGTGGCGTGACTTCAAACCAAAAAAATCTAAGTGGATTTCTGGCAAACCGAAATATTTCAAACATATACACACTGGTTCACAGGCAAGCCACCTACAGACCAAGTGGTTATATTTCAAGCCAGACGAATTTCCAGTGTACATACTGAATTGTTGAATTTATATTCCACCTTTTGTTTTACCCTTGTCGCACGCAGGGGGGGGGGGGTCACCTTGTTTTCGAAAGTGAGAATCGTGGGGGGGGGGGGGGGGGTCAACCTCTTTCCGAAAGTTGAAATGGGGGGTCAGCCACTTTTAAACGTCTGCAAAAATAATCCACCGGCCCCCAGGTCAGAGATACTAATCAATCCCTAAGGCTGTCTCAACATTCGGGAAATAAACGAAGACGCACACTTACGATTAATAACATCGTCGCCCTCTAACATGAGACAACAAGTATCAACCATTTAATAATTTCGGGGCAAGGATCGAGACATTTTGTATTTGTTTTATGTTTTTTTATTCTGTATCAGCTTCTATCGCGTGTTTGCACTACGATTTACAAAGACGCAAATATTCGACGTAGCTGAACTTTTAAGAATTCATTGATGCATTTGAAAAGTCAGACAAGTGGAATGCTGGGGGAGTAATCTTTACAGTACCAAAGTTGAAGAATGACTGAAACAAAGAACTTGAGAATCAGTCCTTTTAAGTTTATATTAGCTAGCGGTTTAATGAGCCGTATGTAGAGATGGGTAGACTGAATCACAATGTGGTCTTCAGCTTAGAACATAAGATTAGGAGTAATAATTTGATGGATATTTGTAAAAGAGCTGCGAGTTTTTAAAACACTATTTTCTTAAAATCAAAGGGTTAAAAAAAAATTACACTGAATTTTAAATCTTGTACTTATTCACGAAGATGTCACAGTTCGTCGTTTATTGAACCTTTATCTTTTCTGGTTGAACGGAAGGAATAAGATGAAGTCCATAGAGTCTGATTAATAAGAAGTCCGACAACAGAAGCAGTAGTTAGGTCCATTTATTATTTGTACTTGGGCCTCAGCCCAAGTACATTTGTTTTCATTCCGTGGGAAAAAAATCTGTAAGGTATAACCATGTCTGGCTGAGACCAGGGAGGGCAAAATGTCTTGGCTTCATCTTTCTTGGCATAATAAATGGCGTAATGATGTTAACTGAATGGAAGTGCTGCTCTCAGCCAGTCTTGAATAAGTGAGATGTGAATATAATGCTTCT
The DNA here is from genome assembly GCF_041260155.1 of Ptychodera flava. NCBI lineage: Eukaryota > Metazoa > Hemichordata > Enteropneusta > Ptychoderidae > Ptychodera > Ptychodera flava. The sequence continues at coordinate 15,929,954 of NC_091929.1, read as the reverse complement.
CTATCTGAGTTTTTGCCACAAAATCTTCTGAATATAATCAAAATGTGCATCGAAATGCAACAATTAATGCACCCTCCGTTTACTAGGCGATGGCACGACCCTTGCTACACCCACTGGACGAGCCAAGTGGGAGGGGTAATTTCGGTTTGGTCGAACAGGAGGGCTCGAGACCAGAATTTAACATTTAAACTTGAAACATGTTTAATCACTGACAAGATGTGGATTAGTGTTAATCAAAGAGAAAGTTTGAAAAGGAAAGGTTTTATATCCCGGACACAATGAAAAACATTACGACTGGAAACTGTACCCCCGGTTGAGAATAGTAATGCCCACAGCGATGGAGAACACTTATCCTTGAGCTGAGAAAACCAGACCATCATTTCGAAATAGAGCTGCAGATTCGAGAAGCTCGTTCAAAATAGCTAGGTACACCCCATAAAGGGGTGGTTTCGAGTCTTGAGGGCAAATTTCGCCTCCTTCATTTAGAAATCGTACGTTTGTTTTTCCAGGGGAACACATCATTTGACACAAAATTTGCATGTAAAGGGGTCGCCAGTAAGCACGTGGTCAAATCTGGCATAAGAAACAATATGAAATGTTGGGTAAAGCCAGTCCAAAATAAACTGATTTGAACTTTTTACAGATTTGTGGTGCGTTTGGTCCTGGATGGTGCACGAAGTTTTGTCGAGGTAGCTTGTGTATTTATTTCCTAAATGGGAGAGATTAGGGTCGATCTAAAAGAAGGCCGAAGAATGTTATGATACTCTAAGCGAGCTGAACTCCAATGCGAATGGTTGGATAATTTGGAGGATGTCTAGACTGATCTCGTCTCATTAAGATTATTTGGCGGTCAGTATTGAATTTCAACTGCGTCACAAGTTTGCGTTGAACGGTCAACGAACGATATTTTAGAAATCTGGAGACATGGCACATCGCAGTTTTATTTGGTATTTCATATTTTACAAAAGATGTAAGAAGAAGCAATGATTTTGTTGAAAATTCTGAAAAAAATATAGGAAGATTTGATCGCGAACACATTTTCACTTGGGGGTCAACTAGCCCTGCGTACGATGCTGTGTGTTCCGCTACAGCTACCGCCCCGCTCACCACAGCCCTGCAAAGACCCGTACGTTGGGTCGGTGACTTCAATCCATTTTGGGACTTGACGTAAAAGCCAAATTACTGCCGAAATTCAGCTTTCTTGGGCCCAAGTCGTATCCCAGCCTACCTCAGCTACTCGATCGCTTCCAAAAATGACAGTCTTTTATTTACTTCTCGTAAATAACCGTCGATGTCGGCAACTCTCTCGCTGGCCCTGCGTACGATGCTGTGTGTTAGCTGTAGCACATAGCATCGTACGCAGGGCTAGGGGTCAACTTGTACAAATTGTTCATGACATCGGAGAAGTCTTAGATAAAGGAGGACAGGTGGATATGCTTTATCTGGACTCCTCAAGGCATTTGACAAAGTACCTCATGACAAATTATTAAATAAGTTGCATTCTTTTGTTTTAATGGTATGCTGCATAATTGGTTCTCTAATTATTTGTCACATCGAAGACAGAGAGCGGTAGTTGAAGGTGAATGCTCAGATTGGTTGCCTGTTCCTTCAGGAGTTCCCCAGGGATCCATTTTGGGTCCTTTTTTATTTTTATTATATGTCAATGATATGCCCGTCTGTGTATCTCCTAAGACTCCCTTAGCTCTCTTTGCTGATGACTCCAAGTGTTTTCGTGTGATAAAAATTCACAAGATTGTGAAGCTTTACAGAGAGATATTCATTCTCTTTATAGCTGGAGTGTCAAATGGGGTATGACTTTTAATACAGGAAAGTGCAATGTCCTCCACTTTACACGATGTAAAAATTTTCTGAATTTGATTATATCATGAATGGTAATGACTTAGCATCAGTTAAAAAATACTGTGATTTAGGTGTTGATCTCACTTTCGACTTGAATTGGAATACTCACATTGATCGTATTTGCATGAAATCTCATAGATTGCTTGGCATGATCAAGCGCACTTGTGGCTACAAATGTGACTCTAAAACACTTAAAGCTCTTTACTGTTCACTAATGCGTAGTCATCTGGAGTACGGAAGTGTCGTTTGGGCAGCCCAGTCTAAGCGCAACTTAGTAAAAATTGAAAAAATCCAAAGAGCAGCAACAAGGTATATTCTTAATTATCCCACTGACATTGATTATAAACAAAGATTAGTTGCTGTAAACCTTTTACCGTTGTCATTTCGCAGGGAGATTCTTGATCTGATTTTCTTTTATAAATGCACTACTGGGAAATACTCTTTAAATGTTCATAAGTATGTCAAAACTCACTCATCTAAAATTAATACACGTTCTAGTGCTGATACAAATGCACTGGATAGAAACCATTGTAAAACTGTCACTTCCAACACCTCTCTTTAATAGAATTGTCATTCTCTGGAACAATTTACCGGCGACAATTAGAACCACTGCTTCACTTTGTACATTTAGAGTAACATTGACGAAATGGTATTGGGATAAATTTTATAACTGTTTTGATCCAGACAACACTTGTACGTGGATTTCTCGTTGTCTGTGTAGCAGGTGTAGACCTATGTAGATTTTATTTGATTTGTTTTAGACTTTCTTCATTTTTTATCTCCTGTATGTTATTGTTGTTTGCTTTTATCATTTGTACATATTTCATTTCATTAGGGTGACTGGCTTTGTATAGGTGGTTCGCACCTGTTTCAGTCATCCTATCCTATGTCGGTACATGTATCGTGTCCGCTGTGGATGAATATTATAAATTAATAAATAAATAAAAAACATGGGGTCGCAGCCATGTTGCCTCAAAACTTATTTCTGTCTGCACTCAAAACTCAAAAATGTCGCATATGAACCTGAAAAATCGATGTAATTTTGTCAAACTTCGGCGAAATTTCAGCCTATAGACAAATTTCATCTAGGTAAGGTAAATTTACTGAAATTTGATCGACAAATAATCCTGAGCTTGAACGTGACAGCTCGCCTTCTCCGGGAAGTCATGCATCCGGCCAGCTGCCCATATGGCCGGGTGCATGAGATTGTTTTCAAGCAACGGCGGCAGACCGTACGGGGCTCTGGATATGAACCTACCGCCGGTGTAGTTGTAATAACTGTTGCGTTGTTTTTAATCACCACGGACGAAGTCCGAGGGGACTTATAGGTTTGGTCATGTCCCTGCGTCCGTCCGTCCGTTCACGCCTAGTACCCAACCCCATATAGATGCACGTCGATTTGTTTCACAATGCTATCAAATTTGGCCGCGTTAGAGGACTTTTTAGTTTACACCTCCATAGACTCCCATGTATAAGGCAGTTCTCCATAGACTCGCATGTATGATGCCAAGAAAAATAAAAATTTAGTTTCTCATCGTATTCATATTGCCTAAAGGATGCAGTGACAGTTTTTTTGTCCCCACGGATAAAGTCCAGGGGCTTATAGATTGGCTCATATCCGTCCGTGAGTCCATCAGTGAGTCCATCGGTTCACGCAGATATCTCAGACATTTTGACAAAATATCATGTGACCTTGGTGACCTTTGACCTCAAATATACATTATTGTCCATAACTCAGTATGGTAAACCACAAGTGCTAAACCTTTCATATTTGGTATGATGGGACACCTTTTGATGCCACATATTGTTACTCATTAATTATGTGCATATCTAATTATGAGCGAGCCAATAGAGCAAGAGGTCTGATTTCTGGTATATAGGGATAAGTTAACAATATAATTTGTTTGACAAAACTTCACGTGACCTCAATGACCTTTGACCTCAAATATACATATTTGTCCACAACTCAGTAACCACAAGTGCTACACCCTTCATATTTGGTATGAAAGGACACCTTATGACACCATATATTGTACCTCATTAATTATGTGCATATCTTATTTTGAGCGAGCCAATAGAGCTAGAGGTCTGATTTTTGGTATATAGGAATAACTTAGCAATACAATTATTATGACAAAATGTGACGTGACCTCAATGACCTTTGACCTCAAATATACATATTTGTCCACAACTCAGTAACCACAAGTGCTACATCCTTCATATTTGGTATGAAAGGACACCTTATGACACCATATATTGTACCTCATTAATTATGCGCATATCTTATTTTGAGCGAGCCAATAGAGCTAGAGGTCTGATTTTTGGGTATATAGGAATAACTTAGCAATACAATTATTATGACAAATTTGACGTGACCTCAATGACCTTTGACCTCAAATATATATATTTGTCCACAACTCAGTAACCACAAGTGCTACATCCTTCATATTTGGTATGATAAGACACCTTATGACACCACATATTGTACCTGTTTAATTATGCGCATATATAATTTTGAGCGTGCAATAGAGCTAGAGGTCTGATTTTTGGTATATAGGAATAACTTAGCAATACAATTATTTTGACAAAATGTCACGTGACCTCGATGACCTTTGACCTCAAATATATATATTTGTCCACAACTCAGTAACCACAAGTGCTACACCCTTCATAAATGGTATGATGGGACACCTTATGACACAACATATTTTACCTCATTAATTATGCGCATATCTAATTCTGAGCAAGCCAATAGTGCTGGATGTCCGATTTTTGGTATATAGGGATAACTATAGGGTAGAAAATCTAAATATGCCCATCTAAATATTAGACATCTACCATCGAGAACAAAAGAAATTTGCTGTAATTTTGAATATTTAAGGAGTTTAAGCAATTCCCGCTATAAATAAAGAACCCCTGCCTCAAACTCCACAAAAGTTGCTAGACATATTTTGCCGTTGTCATGTCATTGCTTCGTTTAATAACCATTTAATCAAATGCCTCATTGACAGGAGGAAATTCAAGACCATATTTGAATAGTAGTATATATTGTCCTCAAAATTACTCTATCACGGCCCAAGTACTCATTGCCTTCAGCAATACTGCCTTGTTATTATTATTATTATTATTATTATTATTATTATTATTATTACAAGTTTAGGGCTATAAGTATTATATAGAAATGTAATAACACTAGTTCATTGAAGCTCTGGGAATTCTGAAAAAGAGGTGTTGTTTATTTTAATTTTGTCAAAAGGGGTGACTTCTGATTGTTGTACGTGCAGCGCAGAATTATACATAATACTGTACGGAGAGAGGGATATCATTAGGCCAAGGAGTAATTAAATGCTTGTCGGAAAAGTGACACTAAGCAGTTTAAAGCGATACCCAGCAGGCCCAGACTTTTAACTTGTGTGCGAACTTTATGGATACACATTCAATCGGAAGCCACAGAACAGCGCCACAAACGGCAAAAATTAGAGAGGCACCTTTTTCATCATATAGGCAGAAATCAATGTATTATTGCCTTATTTGTATTGTACGGTGATTGTTTTAACAGCACAATGGCAAATTAACTGTAATGTTATTAAAATTACTTCAAACCATAACATAAATGATCAAAACAGACACGTGCATATAAATAAAACATATTTTTTTTATTTCTTGAAGTGACAAGACTCAAATAAATTACATGTACCGGTAACAAAGTTTCGGGCAAACATCTTTTACAAACTCTCTGAATATCAAAAGTAACTTATCCCACAAAGTTGCATTTTAAAAAAGGGACAAATAAAGAGCTAAACAAAAAATATAGGAAACGAAAAGGAAAGGTACACAGAAACTGAAAAAATACAAATTGAAATGATCAAATACCTTTATTTTAAATACAATCTGAAAAAATACAAACAAAATTAAAAAATGAGAAATACTTGAAATCAAATGGACACCTTGCAACTTCCAGGGTCGTTGTATTCTGTAAATAGATAAGCAAAACAAGGTTATTTACATCTGTACTTGTTAGTATATATACTAAATCATAATGAAAGCATTTAGAAGTATTTCATTCTTATTTTCATGCTAAAATTTAACTTTTCCATGATATTTCATGTAAGATAAAACTGAAGGAAGTTTCATTTGAACATGTGAAAACATCCGAAAATAGTAAGTTTACATTTAATTCATCATTACATATACTGGACTCACCATAAAGATGACTTTTCAAGCATCAATTTTAAATTGAACAAGTCGTTGATGACACAGTCCCTACTTGTTCATCGGTACTTTAATTACAAGTCCTCAGAGAGGACATAGTCCTCTTCATTAATTAGGTCTATGATAAAAATACTGTGATACAGATGGCGCTAAATGGCCAAGAATGAGTTCCACGTTGGTGAAAACATAAAACCAATGTAGGCCACCATCCTAATTACAAAAGGTCATTAAATGAGTCAATTAGTAATGAATCAACAGGATGTTGCCGAACATTTTTGCATAGTATCCTAACACTAATAGATTATCACCGGTACCATATTTCATAAAGTTTGATGCAGTATTTACCAAACTATGAGATCAACATCTGTACCGAGTTTCATCAAATTTGACGCAGTATTTGTGGATATATAACTCTAATTAGGAAGTTCATTAAATAAGCAATTACAAATTAATTAAAATGACACTGATGAATGACTTTTTCATTGTTAAAGCAATGTAAGCTTAACATCTGTACCAAGTTTCATGAAATCTGATGCAGTATTTCTCGACATATCAGTCTAATTATGAAACTTAGGTAATTGACATGATACTGCTACATGACGTTCAACAAATCTAGTGTGCATATGTGTGACATAGGTCAATGTTCTTATACCAACTTTGAATGATACTGGTGGAAAGATGTCTGAGTTATGGCTCTGTACATGAAAAGATGTAACAAAATGGCCGCCATGCAGCCATATTTAATCTTGCTGTCTAAAAAATATATATGCATATGTATGACATAAGTCAATGTCCATGTACCAACTTTGAATAAAATCGGTTGAGACTTGCCAGAGTTATGGCTTTCGACATGAAAAAATAACCTTAACAAAATGGCCGAAGTGTGGTCATATTGGATCATATCGTGAAACAAATCGACATACATATGTATAACATGAGTCAATGTCCTTGTAATAACTTTGAATAAATTGGTCGAGATATGATTGAGTAATTGCTCCGTCATGAAAAAATTGTAACAAAATGGTGGCATGGCAGCCATATCGACGTGCATATGTATGACATAGGTCAAAGTCCTTGTACAAAGTTTGAATAAAATCCATTTAGACGGGCCTGAGTTATGGCTAAGGACATGAAACAATTGTAACAAAATGGCTGCCATGCAACCATATTGGATCATATCATGAAACAAATTGACGTACATATGTATGACATAGGTCAATGTCCTTGTATCGACTTTGAATAAAATCGGTTGAAATATGCCCGAGTTATGGCTCCGTACATGACAAAATTGTAATACGATTGCCGCATGGCAGCCATATTGGATAATGTTGTGAAACAAATTAATGTGCATATGTATGATGAAGGTCTATGTCCTTGTACCAACTTTCAATAAAATCGGTTGAAACATGTCGGAGTTATGGCTCTGTACATTAAAAAAATTGTAATAAAATGGCCGCACGGCGGCCATATTGGTTCATATCACAAAACAAATCAACGTGCATATGTACATGTATGACATATCAAGTAATCCTTGTACAAAGTTTGAATGAAATCGCTCCATGTATCTCTGAGATATCTGCGTGAACGGACGGATGCATGGACGGACAAACGCACACACTGACACACGCACGGACATGACCAAACCTATAAGTCCCCCCGGACGGTATCTGTGGGGACTAAAAATACAAGCATCAGTTCAGTAAAAATATGATTCATAGAAAGAACCAGATTTCATATTTTTATTTACACATTGGTTTGTAATTGACTTAATTAATTTGTTCTTTACATGTTTATTTTATCATGATTTATCTTTACTTTTATCACTATGGCCATCATTATTTCACGTTGCTTATTTGGTTCTGTATGAACCCCTTTGTGTTTTTGGCACTTTCACATGACTGGGATTGGTCATCACATGATGCTCCCTTACCATAAGTTCTAATTTCTTTAAACCATTATGGCCAGGTACTTTACTATACCGGTCCATTCCCTTCCTAATCTCATGATGGATACTCTCTACACCGTTCTGTGAGGAAACCAAAGCCAAACCCTGTGTTTGCAATCTGAGGGATGACATGATCTTCTAACATATGCATTTTGGGGGGTACACTTTCATTAGGAAAGTGTTCTCTGTAATATGCCATTAAATGTGATATGTTTGAACTGAGAATGCTAATATATTCATCAGACATTCTATTCCTTGTACTTCTAAAGATTATGGCAGGCTGCAAATTTTGAAAATATTGGCTTATAAAGACCACAAATGTGTGCAGCCTGTTTATTCAGCTATGGGCATATTCTTGCTGTGGTCCTGATGACGCTCTTGCACAACGTTTGAATGTTTTCTTCCTGAAACAAAAAAATAAAAAAGGATATGATAACTTTCTTTCAAAGAAGCAAACAGAGTTGTTTCACTGAAAGTAGGTCAAAATAATGTAGACGAAATACATCTTCTGTAGTATATATATAACACACAATAAATGTGACACTGAAAGCTTGAAAATCATGACAAGCAGAATACTGAACCTTTTAATGACTTTAGCAACAAATAAGTGTACAGTTGTAAAACACATACTTTACAGCACTTGTTCACATGATTTCCGATGAATGCCTGCCCGTGGTAAAATGACGTCCAACACCAAATGACTGTAGAGCCTGGTCAATACCGCAGACTACAAAACCACATTGTTTTGGCAGTTTCGCTTTTACGTCTGTAGCTTCAGATATCTAAGAAAACAAAGATAAACATTGTGTATGTGTTGTATGGAAAGTATTGACTGCACTACAAATGTGCACAAGCCAAAATTCTGTAAATGCAGCATAGACATGACTGTGCACTTGAGATTTATAATGTTATTGCTTATCATCGAACAAATGATCTTACTTCTTGTATCAATATGCCATTTTCAAAGATGAAGAAGACACTCTAAGATTTCACTCAGGTAGCTAGACAGGTAATCTGTGGGTGTTCTCACATGATACAGGAAATTTCACACCATGCTAAACATTACATGTTTATTTAACATGGCAACTGTTCCAGTTTGATAAAAAGTTTGACTTGGCTAGCTATTCAATGCCACTGAAACTAATTGTGTCTCACAAGATTTTAAATTAGCACACTATCATGTATTTTCTTTCTTAATGCAGTAAGGTCTTCTATTCATAAACACTAACCTCCCTGTCAGCTTTTTCACTGAGTTCCTGCACTTTCTCCTGGGCTTTTTAAACTTTGCCCAAGGTCATTAGTGGCGGTCTGCCATCATCTTCACTGTTGTCGTCATCATCATCATCATCGTCACAGTCATCATCAGCAAGGAGAGCCTTTTCAATACTATCAGCCAAGGTCTTAGCTTCTTCTTGGAGTTCTTTCGCTTCACACTGTAATGTCTCGACTTGTTTCAACATGGCCACATATGTGTCAAATCCAGCAGGCTTCAGCACGGGTTCATCAATGTCATCATCTCTCTCCAGAGTCGTGATGATCTTGATATCCAGTACTGACACAGCTAGCTTCCATCATGGTTAAAAACTTTTAAAACAAGCCAGGACTGATGTGCAACCCTGGGACTGCAACCTGTGATAAAATATAAGGGTTAGCACATGTATCTTTTACTTTTAATGTATGAAAATATCTTGTAACGTTCATACCTACCTATTTATGAAGAAAACACTACATACAAATATACAACAACTAGATTGATCACAAATGCTGACATATGTGCTGGCTTCATTGTCAACTTGTTTTCGCATATAGCTTCACTAATAAACTTCTATTTGTGCACACCGTTATGGACATAGTGGCATGCGTACTTGTAGATAGGTCACAGTGTGGTCTGTTGAACTGTTCAGAGAAAGGTAAAGTGAACTGATTGAAACAGAACAGAGCTATATGTTTAGTTGGTCAATGGAAGCAAACAACATAGTGGATTGAACTGATTAGTACATACTCTGTGCAGTGGTACATTGAAAAGTGGCTTTCTGACACTATTGTAGTGCTGCATGGCATGCCTTAGGTTTCCACCAGTTGAAAGAAATTCACTGTGACATTTTCTGATATCATCAAGGTTCTCTTCTTCATTGATGACAATGGTTGTTCCTCCTTCGGCAACTGTGCTTGTTCCTTGCTGATCACACAGCATGCGCAAAATATTTCCTAAAATATTTCAATGTGAGGAAGACAAGGAACAAAACAGGTTAAAATACTTTGTTTTGCTTCCACTCAACATTCTGAGAGGTTGGCAGATAAGCGATTGTAAAACACACACAAATACAATCTGTCTTCTCATACTACTGGTATGCAAATTCCTTATATGATTTGAAACCATTAGGATAATACATGGTTCATAGCTACAACATGACTGCATATAGACATACATTGCTATGATAGAAAAGTCATAGCTTATTTTTGTGACACAACACTTTTGTTGTAAAATTTCTACTAGAAAATTTTGTGCAGCTTTCACAAAATATCTGAAAACCTACACATGAGTTTGCATTGCAAAGACTTTATTTACTTGGGCCTACAGTGATATACATTGTTATAAGGTTGAAAGTGTGGCAACCCTTTTAAAGCTACAACAGATAATATACACTTACAACTGGTTTATTGGAAAGGAGTATATGCTTTAAATTTGTTGCAGTGTTGATGGTCTGAAGATGATGGGTCGCTTGGACGATTTATAAATGATGACCATAACATCCCAACCTGCAAAGTACAAAAGTTGTTATCAATGGCAAGCCCAATGTCTGTTTCTTCGCTCTTCGAGATATTGAGATCGGTGATGAAATCACCTACAATTATGATGGTGATGATTTATTTTGGCGAGACCAGGTAGGAGGGTAATTCAGGGTATTTATGTGTATTTTTACAGGCTGATAGTTCACAAAATATTTCACAATTGGTTCAGTGTCGAGAAATGAAGGGTGCATATACAACCAAAATCACAAGTGTATGGAATTTGCCCACTCATGACGTATGAAATTATTCTAATTAAGTAAATTTAGCTGTCTTGAACATGTGGACTTATAACTTCTGCCTCGCAAATGCAGTCCACGTGGACAAGCCAAGCACACCACTGTGACTTCAGAAACTGAAGCAAAACATGCACCTGCTAATAATGTCAGTCCACTAATGATGTATGGTTTAGCATTCTTGTACCGGTAATTGCATTTTATTCAGACATCCCTCTATACTAATTACTGCAAGCAGATTTTACAGCACCATGTAGAAAGTACACTGTTGTACCTTTACTATGTATGTATATGAAACTCTGGTTTCGAAAAGGCGTGAATTTATACCGGAATTTCTGATGTTTATTGTCTTGACATGTAGATGGTTAATCATCTCTCTTTTCTTCATATATGTGTTGATGGTAATTAAATGGCAATTGTGATGCTAGATTGTATTCTGCAACTTTTCTGAGCTTTTTTCCGCCATCCTAGCAAGGTCAAGTTTTCTACCATGTTGTCTAATATGATCTACTGTCAAATATTGAAAATCCCTTGTTATTGCATGTCTGCCATGATGCATGTGACAGGACGTTTTGGTGTTATATGCCAAAACATAAAACTTGATACAGTTTCATTTGTTGTCAGAAAGTAACAGACATTGTATTAGTTTCTGTACTGTTTCTAACTGCTACAGGTACAAATTGCCTCCCATTGTATGTTGATCCACATTTGCATGTATGTTAATTCTGCTGGCAAAATGTAAGTTCCAGTCTACAAGCAGGGATCTATGTTAATCTATAGACTACAGTTCAATTAAAACACTTTTATACTTTTATACTTTTATACTTTTATACACTTTTATACTTTTTTGACCTCATTGTCCCTTTCAGGTTTCCTATTACTGCAAAAGATGTGACCCAAACTGTAACACACTGCCATTTGATAGTGACCAGGTTAGTTTTGAAAATAAACATTTCACAAATAATTATATCATGTATTGGACAACATGTCTGACTGTTTTTGTGATCCACAAGATGTATAACTGACGTTTACTTTTTGGTGAACATAAAGCGAAAACAGTTATTTAAACTGGATTACTGCCTTTGTTCTCACTATGTGGTTGCCATGGCTTTATAACAGAACATCACTAGCAACAGCTCCACAAAATCTGATTTATAGAACTTACCAGAAACAAATGGTGAAATGGTTTGGTCAGCTTAACTAATAATATATTTCGAACAGATTGCTGTGTTTTTTTCCCTAAATAACTAGCATAACCAGGGTTCTCCACAAAGGGATTTAGAGGGATGGGCCATACCTATGTTTTTGGAGTAGTCTATTCATATGTTATACCCCAACAAAAGAATACATTATCAGAATAAATAGTGTGTAAATAATGCATTGTCATGCGAATTAGCCGCCCCTGGAGATTTTCAGCTGTGGAGAACACTGATAACGTTTTCAGATTCAAGCATTTCAGGACCTCAGACTTTGTAAGTGCTGCAATCCATGGCATTGAGTGTTTCTGCTTTAAATTGATTTCTTGTACTGAAATATGAATAAAAAATTGATTATTGAGTAATTATTAATCTATTTGTGATATATGGTATACTATTAGTCTGCATGACTTCTTGACATTTATTATTATCTTATTCAATTTTTACTTTCAGACTAAGGATAGCAGGCCTGTAAACATCTCCAGATTGTAAAATTACTTACCCAGGCAGACAAGCCCCAGTTCATTAACATGAATCATTTTTAGTTATTCTAAAAACACTGTAATTGCTAAGGGTTCTTTTGGAAGTGTTATTAGTCCCCACGGACACCGTCCGGGGGGACTTATAGGTTTGGTCATGTCCGTGCGTGCGTGCGTGCGTGCGTGCGTGTGTGCGTGCGTGCGTCCGTTCACACAGATATCTCAGAGATGCAAGAAGCGATTTCATTCAAACTTGGTACAAGGATTTCTTCATATGTCATACAGATGCACGTCGATTTGTTTTGGGATACAATCCAATATGGCCGCCAGGCGGCCATTTTATTACGATTTTTTCATGTACAGAGCCATAACTCAGACACGTTTGTAACCAATTTTATTCAAAGTTGGTACAAGGACATTGACCAATGTCATAGATATGCACGTCAATTTTCTTTGTGATACGATCCAATATGGCCGCCAGGCGGCCATTTTTATTACGATTTTTTCATGTACAGAGCCATAACTCAGACATGTTTCAACTGATTTTATTCAAAGTTGGTACAAAGACATTGACCAATGTCATAGATATGCACCTCAATTTTTTTGTGATACGATCCAATATGGCCGCCAGGCGGCCATTTTATTACGATTTTTTCATGTACAGAGCCATAACTCAGACATGTTTCAACTGATTATATTCAAAGTTGGTACAAAGACATCGACCGATGTCATAGATATGCACCTCAATTTTTTTTGTGATACGATCCAATATGACCGCCAGGCGGCCATTTATTATGATTTTTTCATGTACAGAGCCACAACTCAGACATGTTTCAACCGATTTTATTCAACATAGCTACAAGGACATTGACCAATTTCATAGATATGCACGTCGATTTGTTTTGTGATACAATCCAATATGGCCGCTAGGCGGCCATTTTATTACAATTTTTTCATATACAGAGGCATAACTCAGGCATATCTCAACCGATTTTATTCAAAGTTGGTACAAGGACATTGACCAATGTCATAGATATGCACGTCAATTTGTTTTGTGATACGATCCAATATGGCTGCTGTGTGGTCATTTTGTTACGATGTTTTCATATACAGAGGCATAACTCAGGCATATCTCAACTGATTTTATTCAAAGTTGGTACAAGGACATTGACCTATGTCATACATATGTATGTCGATTTTTTATGTGATACGATCCAATATGGTTGCTAGGCAGCCATTTTATTACGATGTTTTCATGTACAGAGCCATAACTCAGACATATTTCCACCAGTATCATTCAAAGTTGACATTGACCTATTTCATACATATGCTCGTCAATTTGTTTCACGTCATGTAGCAGTAACATGTCAATTATTGAAGTTTCGTAAGTAGGCTGATATGTCAAGAAATATGTACTGCATCAAATTCATGAAACTTTTATACAGATGTTAACCGATGTTAAGCTCACATTCCTTTAACATTGAAAAAGACATTTATCAGTGTCATTTTAATTAATTTGTAATTGCATAAGTAATGAACTTTCCTAATTAGGGTGATATAGCCACAAATTAATACAACGTCAAATGTGATGAAACTTGATACAGATGTTGATCTCATAGTGTTGTAAATACTGCATCAAACTTTATGAAATATGGTACCAGTGATAATCTGTTAAGTGTTAGAATTGTATGCAAAAATGTTTTGCAACATCCTGTTGATTAATTCCTAGTTGACTCATTTTATGAACTTTAGGATGGTGGCCTACATTGGTTTTATGTTTTCATCACCATTGAACTCATTCTTGGCCATTGAGCGCCATCTGTATCAAAGTATTTTTATCACAGACCTAATTAATGAAGATGACTCTATCCTCTCTGAGGACATGTAATCAAAGTACCCATTATTAACAAGTGGGGACTGTGTCATCAACTTATTTAGGGTTTCTGAAAAAACCAAAAGAACGTACTGCAGTAGCAATTAAACGGATAAATTTAGGAGTTCATTTGAAGATAACAAGTTGGTCAATGTTTTGATGACTTCTAAGGCAGCTGAACATGTGTTAGTACCTCTGGCAATTGAAAAAACAGATGATTGTATCTCTTTTATTATGCCACTCATGGAGGTACAACTTAAGTGAGGTAGTTGAAGATAGACTATCTTCATTTTATCCAAGTGATGGAGTGCAGCTGAAAATGGCAACACAGCTTTTGACAGGGTTACTGGAACTGCATCAACTTGGAATTATACACAGGGATCTCAAACCAAGTAATATCCTCCTAGGTATGCTACTTTCAATCTTTAGGCTGACCTATTCATACATGGAAATTGAAACTGCAAGTGCAGTGTTACATCTGGACAGGGGATGTGGGGATTCCCCTCTCTTGGCACCCTAGTAATTTGTCAAGGGGGAAGTATATAACCAGCCAGCCCCCTGAAATTGTGCAGTCACACCTTAGACAAGTAGAAACAGAGTAGAACACCAAACTGGTTAAATCCCCGTTAAAATGTTCTTGCAAAGGGATAAATCTCCCTTGTTACTGGCATATCCTAGATGGACACTACTACGAGTGATAGCCAACACAGAATAATGAGATCATTGTGACGAATGTACAGAATTGTCTCATGGAAAGTACAGTATATTTTCTGGTTGACATTGCAGATAAATTTAGAAATACTAGTGTTTCTCCCAGGATTTCAAAAGTGGGACACGGTGACCCGTGGTAGTTAAAATAAGGGATCAATTAGCCATACTGACTGGTGGAACCGTGTTACGAATAGTAACCCCCTCCCAGAATATTTTGAATTTTTTCAAACTATGTGACTATTTGATGGTTGCCTCATAACTTATGGCAGGTATAAAATTAATTAAATGTTGACTTGAATGGTAGGAATAAACTGGTGATACATAACTGATTTGCCATGTTGATGCAGGACAACCAACTGGCATCTCTATTAGGCCATGCGTCAAAATCAATTTGAAGATTACTTGGAATTTGCTAGCAAGGTTACATATTTTGCAACGTCTCAGAGATGGCATGTTCTGGTCAATCAAATTCAAATTGTTTGTGGTAGGAAGCAGTTCATATCTGCAAAAATTTTGCAACTATTTGTTACTGAATACACAATGTTCTTGCCACTTTCTAACAAATTGGGTGCATTTTTGTGTGTTGCACAAAGATTACACATTGATAATGGCGTGAAAAAGAAAGGACTCTGGGCCATTGAAACGTGAGTGTCCTAAAGTTGTCCTCACGTGATAAATACCGTATATTGCGACCCCTGTGACCTACGCCTGGTATATTGGCAGGTCATTTGTTTTATTTTTGGGTCAAAGACACGAGGTCCAGCTCTTGGGGAACCCTGAAATACACTGTGTGGTGCTTATGCATTTGTGCTTCCTTCACACAGACATACATGGTGATCTGAAAATTGCAGACTCTGGAATTAGCAACTTACTACGCCATGATATGGCTACTTATCAGACGGTTGTACAGAGAGGAACGCTATCCTGGATGTCTTCAGAGATGATTAATAAACAAACTAGTGTAAAAAAGTCTGCAGATGTTCAGGTAAGTTTGTGTACTTTACTCAAGAGGTTAGATTCAGCTCATTCGGGATCTCCAATGACTAGTTTGCAAAATGCATGCAGGTGTGAAGAAATTTGATGACATATGCTTTTGATTGTTACCAATTCTTGCATTGATTCTGATGACTGTATATCAGACCATTTCAATGATGTTTAGCTCCCATATGCTATATATTTATATAAAGCAATGGAATCTGTTCTTATAAGCCTGGATAAAAGTCTGTATGTCCGTATGTATATCTGTCAACATCAAAAACTTGAAAACCGCTGCACATTTCATCTTGATATTTGGTGTGTAGATGGCTGGTTGGTTGTAGATTGGATTTTTTCAAATGAATTTGTCATTGCCAAAATATACAAATTAAGTGGCAAAATGAAAAAATGATAAAATTGAAATTCTCAACAAAAACAGGTCATTTTGATTTAAAATTGCTCTATAAGTACCTTAAGTAGACCGTATACAATTTTCTTCATCTAGAGTCAATATCCGGAATTACATATTTTTCATGTCATTTTTGTTTAAAGTCTTCTTTTCTGAAACTGCAAGTCTAATTGATTTGAAAGTCGGTATGGAGGTTCCTAGTGGTGATCTCAATCATTGGTTGAAAGTGTGGTGCAATTAGAATAATTGTATTTGTGGGGCAATTATGCCATTTTTGGTCAAAAAACATCTGTCTCCGAAACAAAAGTGTGATGATAGAGGTTCCTAGGGGTGACCTCAGTCAGATTTGTTCTAATTGTAGTAAATTTGCGTAATTGTATTTTTGGTCTATTTTCCAATTTTTGGCCAAAATTTCTTCATCATTTAAACCATGGGTTGATGGTTTGAATCTTGGTATACAGAGTCTTTAGGGGTGAATTCAAACATATACATTCAAATTTTGTAAAATATTCATATTTCTTTTTTATATAATTTTTCCCATTTTTGGGCCAAGAATTTTAATATCCCGTAGACTGATTGTTTAAGCACTTCACCATGGCCTATGTTACTCAAATTTGTTTTGGTTATTAGAAAGCAATTCTGATCAAATGGGAGCGACTCATCTAATTGGTAGTATTTTTGACAAACAAAATGATTGTCTGGACAGTTTACCTGCTGGTTGACTATATCACAACTCATGTTGATGTCATCATTTCGATTCTTGTAAGTATCACAGTAGAGTAATATTGGCTGCTAGGTCTCTTGTTATTGAATGTCATTCTCATACTCTTTCAGATCGCAGGCTGTATACTATACTACATTTTTAGTGATGGCCATCAACCTTTTGAAGATAGCGTTCCATGTCATTTGAGACCAGAGCTAATTATGATAAATATGTCAAATGGTACTCCCAAACTTATCCACTGTGTACCTAACCTTCAATGGACAACTGACTTGATTGTTAAACCTATGATTCACAAAGATCCTGAAAAGAGGCCTTCGATAGAAGCTTGTCTGAATGCATTGGGTAAGTTGATAGACAGACCTGCAAGTACAATGAGCTTGTGCAGTTGGTGGTGAAAGCACTGTGTGTCAACCAAATATAAATTTTAATAAAATTATAAAAATATGAAAGTGGTCAACATTCTATGTGGAATAAAAAAAAAACAAAGGCATTGCAGAGTTATAGCCTATTGACTGTTTTGAAAAACGATCCAACTAGGAAGAAGTTAGGGAGTCCTTAGTGTATTAACTATGGCAGAGGTCCCCTAGGCCTTTGATAAATGTTTGAAATGGGAAAACAGTTTTTTACTGTATTTCAGGAAAGTTTGACAAGGCAGTGCTTTCATTCAGAGTGAGTGACTGCTATTGTGAATGTTTTTTTAGTCCCCACGGACACCGTCCAGGGGACTTATAGGTTTTGTCATGTCCGTCCGTGCGTCCATTCATGCAGATATCTCAGAGATGCAAAGAAACGATTTCGTTCAAACTTTGTAAAAGGATTATTTCGTATGTCATACAGATGCAAGTCGATTTGTTTTGTGATATGATCCGATATGGCTGCCAGGCGGCCATTTTATTACAATTTTTTCATGTACAGAGCCATAACTCAGACATGTTTCAACTGATTTTATTCAAGTTGTTACAAGTACATTAACCAATGTAATAGATATGCATGTCAATTTGTTATGTGATATGATCCAATATGGCGGCCAGGCGGCAATTTGTTACGTTTTCTTCATGTACAGAGCCAAACTCAGACATATTTCCACCAGTATCATTCAGAAATTGTACCAAGGACATTGACCTATATTAGATATGCTCTTCAATTTGTTTCATGTCATGTAGCAGTAACATGTCAATTATTGAAGTTTCGTAAGTAGGCTGATATGTCAAGAAATACTGTATCAAATTTCATGAAACTTTGTACAGATGTTAAGCTCAAATTGCTTTAACATTGAAAAAGACATTTGTCAGTGTCATTTTAATTTATTTGGCATTGCATATATAATGAACTTTCCTAATTAGAGTGATGTAGCCACAAATTAATACAACATCAAATTTGATGAAACTTGATACATATGTTGATATCATAGTGTTGTAAATACTGCATCAAACTTTATGAAATATGGTACCAGTGATAATCTATAAAGTATTAGGATTGTATGCATAAATGATTTGCAACATCTTGTTGATTAATTCCCAATTGACTCATTTTATGAACTTAAGGATGGTGGCCTACATTGGTTTTATGTTTTATCACCATGGAACTCATTCTTGGCCACTGAGCGCCATCTGTATCAAAGTATTTTAATCACAGACATGAAGAGGATTCTATCCTCTCTGAGGACTTGTAATCAAAGTGACCATTAACAAGTGGGGACTGTGTCATCAACGGTGACTTGTTTTGGATTTTTTGAGTGTCAAAGAGGGTATCAAAAGTGAGATTAACCAAAAGGGCTTCTCTATGACTTAAAATGAGGGTTAAAAATATGGCTTGTTTTCAATTTTTTTGACTAAGTAAGGGGTTTCCTACATAATGTTATACCAATGGTGTAGAACTTTTGCAATGAGATATGGACATGCAATTTTTACAGCCTATTAATAATGTTGAAGACAACATATTTATGGGGCAATTTGCTGTATTTGGAGTACTTTTAGAAAAAACATTTTGAAAGTCGAAAGCATTTTAACAATTTTCTTCATATTAAACCCCTGCAAAACCATTAAAAAAATTATTTGTAAATCCTCCGGTAAAATTGTTACAATTGATAGTGTTAACATATTTATCACAAATTCAGTAATATTAGATACCATCCAATTATTATTCAATTTGAAAAATATGAAAATTAAATTTGAATATTCAATGGTGTCAAATTTCAAAATCATAATTGGAATTACACAATTTTAATATTCTTTTGAGGGAGTCCTAAGTAAGGGTGTTCCTAAAAATTTCAACTTGATATCTTGGTTCTAACAGTTGTAACTGGATGTAACTCTAAGACAAGTTTTGGTCAAAAAACAGCCTTTCTAGCTACCTAAAATGCTAGGATTGGTAATGAATTGGACCAATAACTCATGGTGAACCTATATCATTTGCCAATTCTTGATATTTGTTGCAGTTACCCAAGTTAGTGTAAGGGGACAGTCATCAATAATCACCTCGCCCGATTTTGAAAGTCAAGACACAGTTCAAACAGCCACGTCATCTCAACAGAATGAGAAGCCAGTGCCATTGGATATAAAAGCCGTGTCATCTCAACAAAATGAGAATCCAGTGCCAAGAGCCATGTCATCTCAACAAAATGAGAATCCAGTGCCAAGAGACGTGTCAAATCAACAGAATGAGAGTCTAGTGCCAAGAGACGTGTCAAATCAACAGAATGAGAATCTAGTGCCAAGAGCCGTGTCATCTCAACAAAATGAGAATCCAGTGCCAAGAGACGTGTCAAATCAACAGAATGAGAATCTAGTGCCAAGAGCCGTGTCATCTCAACAAAATGAGAATCCAGTGCCAAGAGCCGTGTCATCTCAACAGAATGAGAGTCCTGCTCCAGCAGCTGTGTCATCTCAACAGAATGAGAATCCAGTGCCAACAGCGGCGATATCTCAACAGAATGAGAGTCCTGCTCCAACAGCCACGTCATTCCAACAAAATGAGAATCCAGTGCCTCAAGCTGCGTTATCTCAACAGAACGAGAGTCCTGCTCCAACAGCCACGTCATTTCAACAGAATTAGAATGCAGTACCAAGAGCCTGTCATCTCAATAGAACGAGAGTCCTGCTCCAGCAGTTGTGTCATCTCAACAGAATGAGAATCCCGTGCCAACAGCCACATCATCTCAACTGGATGAGAATCCAGTGCCAACTGCCATCACTATATCATCTCAAAAAATTGAGAATCCAGCCTCAACTCCTGCAAATAACATTCCTACTCAAGTGAATACGAACCCACATCTATCAGGCATGCTATCCGGACAAGAAGACTCTGTTTTACCTTTCTCAATATTGCCAATGAAAGGTTGTAGGGCTCTGAAAAGATATTTGAGTGTTGCTGTTGTTTCTCCCAGTAAGAAGCCTAGTGTGGTATGTGTGTTACTTATTTTCAATATTCCATAACTTGGTGAATTTAAAACTAAATCATGTATTTGAATAGTAATTATTTATCATCCTCCCAGATTTGACCAAGTCTCACTGTCATTAGGCCGAAAGAAAATAATTGTGTGTTTCCTGTAACATGCTCTTTACAAATAGGGTAGTTAGGTCGGGGAAAAAATTGGTTAATTTTTTTTCTCGGCGGAAAAGAAAATGTGAAATTTTTAATGTAAATATTGTGAAACGTAATGAAGTCAATCATGCATTCTATGCTTTTTGCACAGTCTCGCGGAATTTCTTTTCAAGGTCCAAAAAATGTTTAGGGGGAGGGGGTGGAACTAGGGTAGGTTGGGTTAATGGAAACCGACAATTTATTTTTTTTTGCCTTACTGAAAGAATAAACACAATTAAGTCTTCTTTTTAAGGTCAGGCCAATCCTGATACATTCTTTATTTGTCAAATACCAAATTTTAATCGCAATTCAAGCAAATTTTTACCCAAAGTGTGATTGCCATATGGCATGGGACCGTATGTTTGCTCTAAGAATTGAAGCTGAAGATTTAAAATAAAGCAGTCTTTATCAGCTGTGTAACATAACATTTACTGTCCCAATCTCTACTGTGGATATTACAGTAATAGTGACAGCAATTTACAAATCTACCCAGCAATGTTGATAGCCATACAGCAGTATCCCTCCTTGATTTGTGGGTGACTGCGATTTAAATGTCAAGCTGCTACCTTGCAAGCGCCCTTATGGATGTCATGTGCAACATGCAAACATTCCTCAAATTTGAATATGATGAATGTCTAAGTGGAGATAATTATGATCATCTGGCCAAACACAATCAACTGCCTCACTTATTACTGAATGAATGCTCTTTTTTGCATAACATTGCTTGGCATTGTGGTAATTACCTGTGCAATCAGTAGTTGAAAATAATAATAAACCTGCTAACAACATATTCACCCTTATTAGTTTTAAGTTCTTACCCATAAAGGGGAAGTTTGCCAAGTGTGATTTTAATATATGCCTCCTGGGGAATCAGTTACCAAACGCAAGTCATTTCCACCAACCGTATTAGTCACATAATTTCACAAAAAACTCAAGAAAACACCTGTTATTGTTTTAGGCCTTCCTCAACTTTCTTTGGTGAACCCGGGACTAAATCGTCATTAAACAGCTACATACACTGTTGACCCACTTGAAATATTTATGACATGATTTTGGTAAAAAGAAAGAGTAAAGAAAGAGAGAGGTAGACACTTTATCATCTGAAATGTTTATTCAGCAGGCGATCAGAACAAAAAAGATATGTTTAAGTGGAGGTTAGTCACAACTGTTTATTGGTTTTGACACATTTATATACTAAGAAGTGCTAAACTGAGTTGAGGACGCTCTAAAAATTAAGAAGTTTTTATTGGATTTTAATGAAATTGCATGACTTAAGGTAAGTGGAATGACTTGTGTTGAGTAAGATTCCCAAAAGGTATATGTAAAAATCATACTTGACAATCTTCCCTTTAATCAACTTTCTTTAAAAAAGGCAAATAAAGTTGCTGTGAAGGACTCCAGTGCTGACGATACTGACATGGAATCAAGTGCCAATGACGTTGTCATGGATTCCTGTTCCGAAGATGCTGATTATCAAAGGGACAATGTAAGTTTTAAATTTATTGACTGGCCATTAGTTTAACAGCATATGTTTGTTCCCTTTGGGACTGTAAGTCACCCCAATACAGTCTGTTTCCAGAGGCCGATGGCTGTTTATGGCAGCTCACAGGCCCAAGGTGGCACAAACATATGCTGTTAATCAAATATGGTCAGTCTATATTTATTTCATAACACCTAATTCAACAGTAGCACAAATTGGGAAATTTCTCCACGGTTGCCAATTTGCAATAGACTGAGATGACGTTGGCATCCTAGTTTTTGTGAGTGTGCATGTGTATGCTTTTCAACTTAGCCACGTAAGAGTTTTTGGATATTGATTGACAATGTAATACCAGTTCAAAAACTGTTAACTCTTATATGTAAAAGTGCCACACGGACACAACCCATGTGACTGCACATCAGTGAATCATAACACAGATTACTGGTGAGAGGTGTTGTGGTCCAATTTAACAAGAGCAATATTACAGTGCTGTTGCGTTACACTTGACATATTATTTATTTGTTTATTTATTTATTTATTTATTTATTTATTTATTTATTTATTTATTTATTTATTTATTTATTTGTTTATCTTTTCAGCTTTGATATGATGTCAGATGAGTTGCACAGGTGACCAACCCCTATAGTAAGTGACCCTCCACAAAAAAACTTACAAATATAAAAAGATGGGAAAAATACGAAAGACCAGATAAAGAGACATAAACACTAAAACAAAAGCAGAAAAAAAAACAAATGAACTATCAAATGTTAAAGCTATAGTGTCTGCAATTTTTGTTAAAAATCCACTTAGCCTTCAATTGACCCATCATTTGTGCTCAGTTTGGACATGTGTTTTCCTAACATTTGATCACATCACCTTATGATCGAAAACCTGAAAATCTGACTTCCAGTGAACCTATAGAAACAAATGAGCAGTTCCTAAGGCATACTATTTTTGCCAATGTTTTACCTCACACAGTGGAGTTGAGCTGGAGAGCCTTGTTTGCATTTCCTCATCTGTGCTGTGTAACAGTACATAAATAAACAGACTCCCTAGCAAACTGAACAAGTGTAAACATGCCGATTGTAGCCAAGGATTTAAAAGTATTGGCCCAATACTTTATACTCTGTCTCCATGTCATAAACAATTATATCAAGACACTATAGCTTTAAAATATATATTAACACAAAAAGACATACGAAAAGTAAACATGCTTTCATTAAACATCAGTAATCTCTTGAGATGTTCAAATTATACTGGCACAGGTACTTTGTATGTGATGCAGTTTTTGTTATTTTTACATTGTCTGTTTGCACACAGTTCCTCCTTACACTAGTTTGGCAACAGAGGTTTGCTTTTGTCCCAATGCACAATGCTGATAAACATATTTTTGACACTTATTCTGATAACCCCTGACACAAGTTTGCTTACAGATGTGAGTGAACTACAAATATTCACTACAAACTTGCTAATTTTTCACGACCAAATTGCAACATGATAGTTCTTACTGTGCTAGTGCAGTCACTTAACTTCACGCAGACCCTCAGAACAAAAAAGTTCGGCATTGAATATTCAACTGTTCAGCTTCTATCGCACATGTTAACATTTTGGATGGCTTGCTGATAGATTGGGAATTCATTTTAGAAGAGGCCAGTGTTATTGCTGACCCTAATGTCATTTATGATGCAACTCCGGATTTTGCCCAATAAACACGATTAATGTGAGCAACAATCATCTACTTCCACAATTGTAGGCTTTATACATGTATGTAGCATAATTACAAGTATGTGCAACTGTGACCTTTCTAAAGGTCGGTTAGTGTGCATGCACAAGTGGAAACAAGCAAGCTCAACAACTTTACGCTGTTGCTGTTGAGAAGTGTTGGTCTTAGAGAGGTGTCTGACACTATTTCAGATCAATTTCAGTGATGGCTACGGAACAAACAATTAGGAAACATAAGCATAGGCCAGCTGAACATCAACGAAAGTCATGTCCGATGTTGTTAAAACAGCACTAAGGAATCCAACCATTGGTCTTATTTCAGCCAGTGTAGCGACACTGATTCACCTGATTCAGAGTCTGGTGAAGACCCCTTGTGTAACGTTACAAGTCAAACTTTCCCCTCCCTTTTTTATAAACACCTTGGACATTGAACATCTCCAAAGTTACAGTAGTGTGGATAACCATGTGATATGATGATAAAGTCAATATAGTGAAATAGTGACAGAGTGCACAAAGACTTGCCAAGAAAAAAAATACTATTTTGATTAACCTGCATTTCTGGAAATGTTCGATGACAGAACGTTTAGTTCTGACCAGCGCTTTTTGTTTCATTTTGTGAAAAAACCTAGAGCTTGTGCATAAAATACGTTCCTTGCAACATCACGACCGCCGTTAAAGTAAGCAACTAAAAGTATATTTCATGAAGTTGGTGAGTGTGTCAAGTAATGCTCATGCATATTAAATTTTCAGTTTTGAAACAGGAAGTTTGGCAGGTGTGTTATAGGACGATTGACAAAATGACTTTGATTATCACTCTGAGTTCCATAGCCTGTAGACTTATCGACATGGAGCAATGAAACCCCTGCAAACGTACTTCTAGAACATGTTCCTGTAGGAGTGAGAAAATCGGATTAAACCTGCATGGTTTCCAGAATGTAACGGCTAGTGTTGTTTGAGCAGAAATAATCAGTCACAGGATTAACAGTCCTGTGTTTCCTGTGTGAATAAATCAACCTCATTAGCTGCAGCTGTACACTGTTCATATATCGCGTCGATTTACGCTGATTCTTCCCAATGTATGAACTTTCAAAACATTCCAGATAAAAATTGTTGGATCAAAAGTCCCAAGTACTATACCATGCGATGTTAAAAGATCAATAAGTTCTATTTATGACCGACTTTTTTGGATTCCACTCTGTGATTCAGACGTGCAACGTCAAAAGAGTATAACTTGCCAATGCGTGAACAGATGGTTCTGATTTTTGGCCTGACGAAGGGAAAAATACTTGTCTCCAATACCGTATGTCAGTTTTTTTTTATAAAATTGATAGAATAAAAGAATCACAGAACAAGTGAACAAAGGTCGGTAATTTATGCAAAATTCCAACAGTTGAAACTTTGAAGACTAAGTGTGTGAAAGCAAAATCAAATTTCAAAATTTCAAGATACGGTTTTACATTAGTCCTTTGGGCCCTGTGGGCCCAAAGTACTAATGTGATGGCGAGGCCCAAAATGCCCAATGTAGTGAGCCGTATGCCGTGGACGCAGGTATCTCAAAAAAGCTTCAGTAACTTTTTCTGAAATTTGGTCTGATGGTCACTTGGGCATGTATCTCGAATGGTCTTTTTTGTTTTTTTTTTATTGAATCATTGTCAAGCAACTTTTTTAGCTTTTTTGTGAAAACCATTATTTTCAACTTTTCCTCAAAACCACTGATTTGATTATTGTGATGTTTGGCATGGGTGTTTGTATAGTTGAGAAATATTCAAAATTTGGTAATACATGCCTTGTATTATTTTTAAACAATATTTTTATTCATTTGTATTTAAATTTACTTGAAGTTTACTCACTTCTGCTAACGCTATCGTCTGCGCATGCGCAAAAATGTCGGACATAATGTGAGTTGAAGAATCGAAACGGACGCCATCTTGTTTCTCAGTCCGGTCATATTTTTATGTTTTAAACGTTTCACTGTGTATTTCAATATGTTTCATAGTCATAAAGTTGACAGTGATGCACTTTTGCAGCTTTCGTTGTTTTTTTTGGTACGAAGGGCGCCTTTGATCGACTGAAGAATGAAGGCCTCTGTAGGCGATAATCTCTGGTACCGGCAGGCATATACAGTTCTATAAAGGAAGCAATCCACTAGCCCGTATAGGTCAGGGGCTCACTTAGGGGAGAACCACTTGATTTCCGGGGGGGGTATGGAGGATTTTGAGAGAAAAAACATTGTCACCAGGTGAAATATAAGAAAAAAATTAAGCCTGTAATGGCTTGAGAAAAAAAAATTCTCATAACAGACAGAAGTAAAAAGGAATTGTCGCAATGCACTTGAAATGAGCAAAATTTTAGAAACTTCATCCTCATGTATTCTTTGCTGACATGCCGCGATAGGTGCCACAAATATTTTTACCACAAGCAAATCTTATAGATGTGTTTTTTTCAGCACTTATGATATAAGCATTCACTACTTTATTACACCTCAGTGCACTCGATGTTTTCCTCCCCTTTTCTGACCCAAGAAATCATTTTTCAGGATTTCTGTTGCAATATCTCAGTGGCATAGGCAATATCTAGGTGGGACTATTTGACTTCTGTAAATTGTGAAAATTTAAAACACAAGACAGGAGTCAATAAACTAGTTTTAAACCAATCTATTATTCTCTGAATATGAATATTTTAGAAAGATTACAGGTTGACAATGAAAAATCGAGGAACAACAAATATAATGAAATACAATGTGTGAGCCTTGTTTCTCTGACCACAAAAGATAACATCTCCCCTGAGAACTTAAAGAAATTGACTGTTTTAAAGAAGAGCAAGTATAGTACTGATCACAGTTGATTTGCCAAAAAAGTGTTCTATAATTTAAAATTGTAAATATACTTGAATTTCCTTTTTTTTTTCATTTGTTGGAATTAATACGAATTTACATAAAACCATCCTGTGATATGTGAAGACTGGCTTAAATTTGAAAAAATTGCACTGCTACTCCATTTGAAAAAAATTGATGCAGGTCTGACAGTAGAAATGAAAAATTGCTGTCACTCTGACTGAGAAAAAAATTGCTCCCATACCCACTTCCTCCATACCCCCTCCCCCGATAATCAAATAGTTCTTCCCTTAATACGCGCATGCGCATATAACAAGTTAGCATTATTTTGCAAGCTTCAAAGACTTTGAAGAATCAAACTGACGCCATCTTGTTTCTCAGTCTAGAGCGAATTTTGACGTTTTAAAGTTTTTAGCGTGTATTTGATGATGTTTTGTTAATATGAGGTTCACAGTGATGGTACTTTTGTTGCTGTCGTGTATTTTTTGGCACGAAACGCTCCTTCGATAGACTGAAGAATGATGGCCTCCGTACTCAGTACTCACCTGGTACCGCGTACCAGCGAATCCATTGCTTTAGCAAGGCAATCCCACCGGCGCCCGTACTAATAGCTGGGTGAGAGCGAGGGAACGCTCTCTCCTTCTTCGTCCGTGTCATAACTAGCGTCGTTTTATGTTGATGTACTGTCCTTTCGACACAGCGATAACTTTTAGTTTTCTGTCAGTTGTGCGTTGATCTTGACATCATTGTTGACTTCGCTAAAAACAATGTGTGCTTATGTGCTGACCGATTTACTAAGGAAGTACACGCACTTCAGAATCACGGCAAAATCCGACATGGCAATTTGGCGTGATCATCAGATCATACATGATCCGAGATTGCACTTTAGCATGGTCACGATAACTAATGTTGTTTGTTTCACTGTTGTTACATATATTTCCACTAAAAGACCATCAGAATTTCCTCGTGGCTACTTGAAATCGTGCACTGTCAACATTACAATGCTTTGATGTAGTAGACTCTTACTATGAATTACATCGACTGTCTGCATATTGCATAGGTGTGCAAGGCACTCCGTATCATATCAAAAAAATGTAGTTATTGCGACGTTTGAGCTGCCAGAAGCCAGAATTTACAGTTTACGAGAAAGTTATCTTACATGTAAAACTCAGTTCTACTGTGAACAAAGTGCAAGCTATGTTGTATGGATATTTTGTATCTATCACTGTGTCAGAAATTCAGAAGGAAACAACCAGTCAGACAAAAGTGTGGTCAGGATGATGCTGTCCAATTTTAATATTTGTTTCGTGGCACACACCATGACTGTAAAACAACATTTTAATATCGTTGTATATTCAGTTTTTATATTTAGTTTGCTTTTCACCATATTGTATGTACTACGTAATTCAAAATTAAATATTGATTTTGCTTGTACATATACTTGAGGGGTAAGCTTATTCAGTCTCATACATTAAAGATGCACTGTTGACCTACGGTGTCCAAACTTTTTTTCATTGTATTGTAGATAGGTGTACATTCCAAACACTTTAAGTACAAGTGTGGTGAGTGTAACAAGCAAATGTTTTTTAGTCAATGGCCCAAATTTATTTTTTATTTGATGGACAATAAATACATGTGTAATCAATGCCAACAATCCAGTTTAAGTTATTGGTTAAGATTAGCCATGGTCCATTATTAGTCCTTTGGGCCTTTGGCCCAAAGTACTAATGTGATGACGCGGCCTCTGTTGTTGCATACAGTGGGCCGTATGCTGTGGACGCAGGTATCTCAGAAACGCTTCAGTAACTTTTTCTGAAATTTGGTCTGGTGGTCACTTTGGCATGTATCTCAAACGGTCTTTTTTCTTTTTTTGATTGAATCATTTTAAAGTCACTTTTTTAGCTTTTTTGTGAAAACCACTATTTTTAATTTTTCCTCAAAACCACTGATTTGATTATTGTGATATTTGGCATGGGTGTTCGTATAGTTGAAATGCCGTCAGAAATGTTCAAAATTTGGTAATACATGCCTTGTATTATTTTTAAACAATATTTTTATCCATTTTTATTTTATATTTACTTGATTTTGACTCGCTTTCGTTAAAGCTACCGTCTGCGCATGCGCACAATTTAGGACAAAATCTGAGTTGAGAATCGAAACGGACGCCATCTTGTTTCTCGGTGTGGGCACATTTTTTACTTTGTGAACGTTTCACTGTGCATTTTAATATATTCTATAGTTATGACGTTGACAGTGATGCACTTTTGCGGCTGTCGTGTATTTTTTGGTACGAAAGGCGCCTTTGATCGACTGAAGAAGATGGTACCGGCAGGCATATCAGTTCTACTGAGGAAGTAATCCACTGGCCCGCATAGGTCAGGGACTCACTTAGGGGAGAACCACTTGATTTGTGGGGGGGGGTATGGAGGATTTTGAGAAAAAAATTGTCACCAGGTGAAATAAAAGAAAAAAATAAGCCTGTAATGGCTTGAGAAAAAAATTCTCATAACAGACAGAAATAAATAAAAAAGGAATTGTCATAATGCAGTTGAAATGAGCAAAATTTTGGAAATTCAATCTCATATGTTCTTTGCTAGCATGCTGCCATAGGCAGCGCAAATGTTTTTACCACAAGCAATTCTCATGTTTTTTTTTTCCCAGCACTTATGATATAAGCATTCACTACTTTACACCTCAGTGCACTCGATGTTTTCCTTCCCTTTTCTGACCCAAGAAATCATATTTCTGGATTTCTGTTGCAATATCTCAATGGTACAGGCAATATCTAGATGGGACTATTTGACTTCTGTACATTGCGAAAATTGAAAACACAAGACAGGAGTCAATAAACTAGTGTAAAAACCAATATATTATTCTCTCAACATAAATATGTTAGAAAGATTACAAGTTGTCAAAGAAAAATTGAGGAACAACAAATAAAATGAATACAATGTGTGAGCCTTGTTTCTCTGACCACAAAAGATAACATCTCCCCTGAGAACTTAAAAGGAATTGACTGTTATAAAGAAAAGCAGGTATAGTACTGATCACTGTTGATTTGCCAAAAAAGTGTTCTATAATTTAAAGTTGTATATATACTAGACTTTCCATTTTGTTTTCATTCGTTGGAATGTAAAATGAATATATAAAACCATCCTGTGATGTGTGAAACACTGGCTTAAATTTGAAAAATTGCACTGCTCTACTCCATTTGATAAAAAATTGATGCAGGTGTGACAGTTGAAATTAAAAAATGCTGTCTCTCTGGCAAAAAAGTTCCCATACCCACTTCCTGCATACCCCCCCCCCCCCGAAATCAAATGGGTCTCTCCTTAATATGCGCATGCGCATATAACAAGTTAGCGTTGTTTTTGCAAGGACCAGCTCCTGGCAAGGACTTTTGAAAAATCAAACCGACGCTGTCTTGTTTCTCGGTCTCGTGCGATTTTGACGTTTTGAAGCTTTTATCATTTATTTGATGATGTTTTGTAAATATGAAGTTCACGGTGATTGTATTTTTGTTGCTGTCATGTATTTTTTTGGCACGAAACGCTCCTTCGTTACCGGCGAATCCATTGCTTCAGCGAGGCAATCCCACCGGCGGCCCGTTAGTAATAGCTGGGTGAGAGCGAGAGAATTCGCTCTGTCCTTCTACCTCCATGTCATAACAAACTAGCGTCGTTTTATGTTGATGTACTGTCCTTTCGACACAGCGATAACTTTAAGTTTTCTGTTGCTTATTTTGGGTAATTTCGACAGTTGTGCATTGATTTTGACATCATTGTTGAAGACAGTGTGTGCTTTAGACTGTCGACAGTCCTCGTGCCTTCTTTTGACCGGATCCGGAGTCACTTGCGGTAGTAATCCAACCACGGTCCCTCCACAAACGGTCAAGAAACGCTTTTGTTCAAAGGTGCTAATCACCTACACAGTTGCAACAGTCCGCGTTGCGGTGGACGCAGGAAGCGAATGACGTCATAGGCAAGTTAGCGTCTTGTTTCAGTGGCGTCTTGTGACACGGTCCCGCTCCTGGTATCCTACGATTTTCAGTCAATCAAGCTACTTTATTTTCATCTTTCTGCACTATTTCGCATGTATTTGAAGACTTTTGTGGCTACGTGAGAAGATGAGTAAAACAGTTTCTTAAAGATCTAGGTCACTATCGAGAAATCTTGGATGATATTTTATGGCTGAGTTCAGCCATGAGGTGATCTTGACCGACGCCATGCATTTCGGAAACACTGTGAATTTTACTCCCCCGTTTGTTTTTTCACCTTTCATCAAAAAAGTAAGTCATGCACCTCCTAAAAAGCAAAGACTTCGAAAAAATAGGGAATCGTGTTGTGTTGTTATTTTGAAACCTAATTCGACAAGAAAACTAGTCTTTTTGCCGCGTTTATATTTTCAACTGAAAACAAAATGGCGTCGCTTGGGATCGACGAGTCGTATCTGCATTACATGGGAAAATCCTAAAATGTCTTCCTTAACTCCCTTTTGATATCGATTTAACATGATAATTCCTCTGTTCCAAACTTTGAGAGTTCGATTTGAAATTTTTAATCGTTTTCAACAAAATTCAATGCACGAAATCAAGGAACTCTTACGATGACCTTGTTTTTGCAAGGTGCTCCCGTCGACCGTGCGTCGACCCATGGAGAGTTGGCGTTATGGTAATAGTGCAACGTTTTTTCCCCCTTTTTTTCTCCTTTATCGATCGTTCAGAGGTGTCAAGTGCGTCCCTACCGATCGTTCAGTCTTCTCAAAAGTAGGCAATCAGGTTCATGACGGAATCTGTTCTTTCTTATAGACACAAGTTACTGCCGAACCCAATGTTTTGATTTTGTCGACCTTTCGAATTCTCAGACCGCCAAATTTAGAGAATCTAGAAACCCTACAAGTGTTGCGACATTTTGGTGCCATGACCTCCCCAAGCCTGGGTGCCAAACTCTCTGCCATGGATTTTCCTGATTGAGGATCAAGTGAGATACAAATCATGTCGTGTATGGGTTTCGTATGTTACCCACGAGAGACCGTGGTCAGCCCATCGATGGGTATTTATATACAAACTGATTGTATCGGTTGCTACACTGTGGACATTGGAAGACCACGCAAGGCTTGGGTTTCGCAGCAGTACGTGTCGACGCAGGATTTTTATCTTCCAAAATGAAGTCCCAATCAACATGGGAGTCGTCAAAATTGACGAAATCGTCTCCGAACTTGTACATAGTTCACGCTGCGTGACTCCACGGCAGGCAGATGTAAACAAACTTTGGCCTTTAGACGCATGCGCAGACAATAATCAGAATGCATTCCGGGAGAATTAAGTTTCTGCTTACAATAATTTTATGCACGTAACTGTTAACACCTCCCGCCGCACGCGCGATAATCCGGGATTATCCCCATCAGTAAAATCAACAGAAAGCCCAATCGAAACCGGTCTATAACAAAAGAAACTGGTGGCGTTTCTTGACCGTTTTGTGGAGGGACCGTGATCCAACGTAGGCGATCGAGCGCCGAAGCATCATTGTTGAAGACAGTGTGTGCTTTAGACTGTCGACAGTCCTCGTGCCTTCTTTTGACCGGATCCGGAGTCACTTGCGGTAGTAATCCAACGTAGGCGATCGAGCGCCGAAGGCGCAAGGTCGAGTGCCGAAGGCACGAGCTTGTATAAATTCCGAAAGCTACGCGAGACCAAGCAGTACAAGCGACTGGCGAGAGTCTATGTGTGCTTATGTTGACCGATTTACGCGCACTTCAGAATCACGGCATAATCCGACATGGTAATTTGGCATGATCATCAGATCATACATGTTCCGAGATTGCACTTTAGCAAGGTCACGATAACTAATGTTGTTTGTTTCACTGTGGTTTAATATATACCTATAGGGCCTATTTCCACTAAAAGACTATAAGAATTTCCTCCTGGCTACTTTGAAATCGTGCACTGGCATGCATGTAGTTGTCAACATCACTATGCTTGAATGTAGTAGACTCTTACTATGAATATATCGACTGTCATTGCATATTGCATATGTGTGCAAGTCACTCCATATCATATCAAAAAATGTAGAATTGCGACGTTTGAGCTGCCACAAGCCAGAATTTACAGTTTATGAGAAAGTTATCTTACATGTAAAACTCAGTTCTACTGTGAACAAAATGCAAGCTATGTTGCTTAACTATGGTGAATAACATAATATTTTGTACCTATCACCGTGTCAGAAAATCAGAAGGAAACAACCACTCAGACAAACTCTGGTCAGGATGATACTGTCCAATTTTAATATGTCTCTCGGCACACACTAGATACTCATGACTGTAAAACAACATTTCCATAAATTGTATATTCAGTTTTTATATTTAGTTTGCTTTTCACCATATTCTATGTCCTTCCCTGCACTACATAATTCAAAATTAAATATTGTTTTTGGCCTATACATACTTGAGGGGTAAGCTATTTAGTCTCATACATTAAAGATGCACTGTTGACCTTCAGAGTCCAAACTTTTTATCATTGTATTGTAGATAGGTGTACACTCCAAATACTAAGTACAAGTGTGGTGAGTGTAAAAAGCAAATGTTTTTAGTCAATGGCCCAAATTTATTTTCTATTTGATGGACAATAAATACATGTGTAATCAATGCCAACAATCCAGTTTAAGTAATTTGGTTTAGATTAGCCATTGTCCATTATATTACAATAGTTTGTGGCTAAATTTTCTCCCCTTCTGTATCATATAAGTTCACCGTTTCCTGTTTTAGATATTGTTGATCCTATTGAGTTCCATCTCTTATTCTTGATTCACTTTCACATTAACTTTCATTTATGTCCAAACAATTTGACTTTTTGCCAGATTTCACATTTATGGCAAATAATAAACAGTAAGGAGGCACAAAGGACGTCGGTGCCCCCGGGCCCCATGTATTACAAAAGTTTGTGGCTAAATTGTCTCCCCTTCTGTATAACATATAAGGTCACTGTTTCCTGTTATAGATATTGTTGATCCTTATTGCATCCCATCTCTCATTCTTAATTCACTTTCACACATATACTAAGGCTGTTGATACTTAGATTCCACACTTGAACTTATTCTGGAGCAGTAACTAACCAGAACAAATAACTTTCATAATTATGTCCAAACAATTTGGCTTTTTGCCAAATTTCACATTTATGGCTAATAATAAACAGTAAGGAGGTACAAAAGACGTCGGTGCCCCCGGGCCCCATGTCTGGTATAGCCAGCTATTGACTGCTGTCCTCAGATCCCTGGCGGCATTGCCTATTTTTACTTATACTCTTTTGAGTGAAAAACTTAAAAGTGGGCATTTTTAGTAAAACAAAAAAGAGAACAGAAATTTTGAAAAAAAACCCAGATTTTCATAAACTTAAAATATAGAGCTAACAGAAAATATATAACGTGTGGGGTAAAAACATCAAACCTAAAGAGAAAAAATCGATTAAATATAAGTTGTCTTAAACCTGGGTCTCAACCTAGAATACAGACTTTAATTACATGTAGTATCAAACAGACACTCAAAAGTAAATAAAGAATATAAAAAGTCTGCAAATGAACAGTTGATTGTGGGAAAGTTAATAGGTCATCAAGGTTTTAACCTAATGGTTTAGACATGTAATATGCAAAACGGCACAGTTTTTACCATATTCAAATTACATGGAGTTCAGGAAGCCCTGCAAAAACATTCATTTTCTATTAGCAAAATCGCATGATTTGAAGTTGGTGGAAAAGACCGGTCCTGTATCGGGTAACAACCTCCCTTACAGAACATTTAGACAGACACCTACCCACCCCTCCCTTTAAATGAAAATCCTAACCTGTACGTAATAAAGTTACATTGTTGGACTAAAAAAGGCTAGCTGAGGTTACAAAATATGTCAATTTATGGTGAAAACAGCTGAAAATCTGTAAACAACTGTGGCAAGATACCTTTCAACGCTTACCCACTACATGATGCTACCCTAAGCACAAGGCCAAAATGCACATCAGAACAATTAATCCATTCGCTCATTCACACCTTTCACAATAGCTTACTACAGTTGGTTGCCAAACCGGTGTGCGGAGGGACCTTGGTTTGTACAAAACTATATAATTGCACACCTTCAGACCCACAGGTGAATATCAGTGACTTGATAGGTGTAGTTGAGGTGGAAATATTTTTGTCAATAGGCCACTTTCATGACCTCTGTGTAACCTTTACATCTGGCTGTTTTGTGGTATGAGTTTACCGTTTTGAGTTCAAACTCTGAGTCAATCATAAAATTAAATTTATGCATTCACAACATCATAGAACAATTCGTGAGATGTGATCAGTCACAAGAGGGAGAAATACTCAGTGTTGTAGGATGCCGTACCATCAAAAAGACCAGGATGAGTGGTCACAAAAATGGCCTATTTATAACCTTGATTGTCCACGCATCAAAAAAATTACTTTGTATTTTTTCTGATATATATTCCTTTGTGTAGCGCTACTTGTTCCCTGCTTTGGAAGAAATGGAAGATGAGTCCAGTGGTACAGAGTATCTTCCTAGCTCTGAATCAGAAAGTGATGAGGACTATGACAGCGATGATGAATACGAAAGTGATGGCACAAATGAAGGTCAAAATACCAATGCCAATCAACCAGTGAATGAACATGAAGCTGAGTCAGTGGTCAACCTTGGTAAGGTGAAGGTCAAAGTATCAATGCCAATCAACCATTGAATGAACATGAAGCCGAGTAAGTGGTCAACATTGGTCAAGGTGAAGGTCAAAGTATCAATTCAAGTCGCCAAAAAGTGAATGAACATAAATCTGGGCTAGGTGAAGCAAGTCTAAACAAGACTGGCATCACTGTGAAATATGTTTCACGCAATGCACAGGGCAAAAGAATATAAGACAAAGTCCATTACTGCTACTACTGTGACAAAAAGCAACTCATATAGCTCGTCATTTAAAGCTAAAGCACAAAGACGAGAAAGAGGTTGCTGAAGCTCTAACTTATCCAAGTAAATCAATAGCACGGCTGAGATCGTTGCGTGTAGTTGTTAATAAAGGCAACAAAGCACACAATATGGATGTGTTGACGAAGCAGTGTGGAACTTTTGTAACAAGGAGGCAACCATCGCGTAAACTGTCTGCTAAGAGATGTTTTCTGTTCTGTGTACATTGTCATGGAATGTTTATAAATGACACTCTACACCGGCATGAACGAGTATGTCCATTTAAAAGGAGTAGTGATAAAACTACAGCAAGAGGTCATCAAATACAGTCGCGAGCATGGCAACTCATGCCTATGCCAAAGGATGTTACAGAAGACTTTTGGAAAGTTCTGACTGAAATGGAAAGAGATGAAATCAGGTCTGTTGTCATGGAGGATCCTTTAATCAGAATTTTTGAAGAGAAACTATTTAAGAAGCATGGACGACTGGAAACTGGAAGTGGTAAGATTATATACGACACTGTAAAGAATGACTACATCAGGCAACGTTGCGGGAATGTGGCCGATTGGTTTTAGCTGCAAGAAATTTTGGTCTCTTGAAGATGGAAGATATCCTTTCTTCAAAAAACTTTCGCGCAGTGGCAAAGGCAGTGAAAGTTCTTGGTGGATATAATGGAGTCAGCTATGAAATCCCCTCTCTGGTGTTGAAGACAGGCAACAACCTTAAAGCCCTCTGTGATATTGCAATGGTAAATGCAATGATTAACAACGATGATGGGAAATATAAACAGGTATAGAAAAATATCATATTAACAATTAGAAGTCAAGACTGTTCAATTGTTACTCAGGGTTTCACGCTGTAACGTTGTCAAGTGAATCTTTTGAAAATGTTACAACAGTTGCATAGAGTGAAACTCTGAGTAGCCACAAAGTCGTGATTTCTAATGGTTGTCCACTTCATTATCAAATCTTGTTCTATTAAGGTGGCACTGTATGCAACAATACACACAAATTTCAATGAAAAATTCATCATAAAAGATTGCATAACAACCCACTAAAACCATACATTTTTTAGAAAGCTGCACTAAGTTTTGTATAGTAGGAAAACTTTTTTTCAAAAACTGAAGAGGGTGAGTTCTTTGTGTAAAAATCTCAATTTTGGTATCATGTCAAAAAATTAAAGTCAAAAACTTGAAGGGTTCTTTTCAGAATTGAAATCTTATTTGAAAGTTAAGTTTGTAAGTTTAGAACGGAAATAGTATCTATGTTTGGGTTATCTGCTCTCCTTGCCGATTGGCAGCTCTCAAAAGATTGACATTTCAAAAATCGCAATAAAAGTCTTGTTACAGAAACTAAATGACAAATAAATACAATTTTAGTGTAGGATACAAATAAAATCATGTGTAAAATTTTCAAACAATTTTACCCTCGCTGAGTGAAGTTAAAGTCATTCAATTTTTTTTTTTTTTGGGGGGGGGGAATCAAACATTTTTCCACTAGTGCACTAATTTGCATAACAAGTAAATTCAAACATCATTTAGACATGTCAACATCGCACGAAAAAAAGTTTTTAGTGGTTAGTTCACATTTTTGACCAAGATGTCTTTTCTACTTTAAGTGTAAGATTAAGACAACCAATCTTGTCCGAAACTGTGAAATTAGGTTGAAATTCCCGTAAGGTGCAGTGCCCCCCTTCCCCCCCCAGAACATATGCCTCTACTTATTGGTAAAAATATTGAAGTTTTCATTGCTGCAGTGTACACTAGGTAAACATGCATAATAATTTGCAACTAGTAAGAGAGAATTTGAAAATTTAAAGATGCAACAAACAAAACATATTTTTTAGGAATAAGAGTTGATCCAAGAAGTCTTTTTGGTAGGGGAAGTCTGATCTCCTGTACACGATAGGCCATTATATTTATACCATAGTCATATTTTAATGGGCCTTTGAAAAGTCAGGATTTACCTTTTTTTTGAAAAACACTGAAATTTCTTCCTTGACCGTTCATGATAATATCCTTTAAAATCTACTGTACAAGATAGGGTTCCCATATCTGCTCTCCAAGAAAATGTATACAAATGTACTTCTGGCAGCTTTGGACTTTGATCACAATTCCTAGAAGCATCTGTTTTCAGTGTCATATCTTTAATTTTTCTATGCTTTTTGAACTTTTCCTCTAAATTTGCACAGAATTCTGATAAATGTACTTCTTCATTTTTACATACAGGGTAACACCATGTTCAGAGAATTACATTGAATGACGACCATTTGTCGATGTCGGGGCACCAAAAAATTCACCCATCCTTTGAAGCAGTCTCCAAATAAAAACATGTTTCATGTAAAATTTCACAATCGTCTCGTCTATTAATTCGACCATTTATTTCGGCAGTGTTCATTTCCTTTCAAATTCGATCCGACAATTTAAAATCATAATCATTTTTGTGTTCGAATTATATGGGTTTTTACGGTAATATTAAGATCCCGTACACATTGACAACGCTGGGTTTTTAACCCGCAATTTGGCAATTAAGTGAACAACTGAATTGCGTCCAGCACATGTCCAATTTTCAGTCTTGAGACAGGCAGCTGAACAAGCGTACGGTCCGACAAACAAAACTGGCATGAAATGGATGTGCATGTGGCTTCGAAACCTCCCTGCGGACCATAGACCCTCGAGGGTCTATGTGCGGACTAACCGCCGTGTGCTAACAACATCGAAACCACAATTTGTATATTGCGTTGATTTGGGTCACTTTAGCCTTTACAGTGGACGGTGTGAGGCTAGGGTAATAGCACCAAACTCATGACCGGTGACATTTTTGCCAGGGGCATTAATAAAAGTTTGGTTGGTCACTGTTGTGAGCCTGCTGTTGTCTATGCTGTGGGTTGGTGTTGACCTGGTTGGTTAGGCAAAAAATGAATTGTATGCATTTTTCAGGGGTTCAGGGCGGTCAAACACTGGCCACAACATTTCATCTGTGTTCAAGCAAAAATCAAATGCCAAGTAACGAATGCGTGATTTTATGGATTTTTTTTCTGTCTTTCTTTTACTTCCGTGTTTACGTAGCTCTAAAAAGTTTAGGGTCGGCAGGTAAAAATAGCGTAGGTCGGGTTATCGGAACAGCACAATTTTTTTGTTCGGCCTCAGCCCACTGACAAACAGTTTAGTGCCAGGGCCTGTACGGAGGCTGCGGGCTTGTCAAACACCTACTAGTGTCAACAGATTAGTCAATTAGCGGGCGCTTATCTAACAGGTAGCTGTTGAATAAAAACAATACATTGATTATAATAGGAAGAATGGTAAATTAGGTGGCAAGGTGGTTTTCCCACAGAGCACAGATCCGTGATGGAGGGACTCTACACACAGTGCAGACTGCATGTCTGGAGGCACATCAAAATATGATCTGAGGTTGACACAGTATAAAACACATTACCGCAACAGAAAACAAATCTGTATTGGGAAATGTGTATGCTAATTACTGTTCTATAATTATCTCTCTTACACAACTAATCAACTTTCCAGAACATTCCAAACATGACTAATTGAATTCAAGGTTATGAGGTCATTAAGGGCGGTGACCTTGAGAATGTTCTAGACTAATTGAACTCAAGTCATGATGAGTGTGGGGGAAATGACCCCCATACACAACCCCCTCTTCAAAAAAGAAAATTTTTCAAAGAAAAATCTTTCTTTTACAAATGTAATCTTAAAAGTGTGAACAACAATAAGCTCTAAATACGAGAGAGACAGTCTGCAATTAAATTGTCTCTGCCTTTGCTATGTCTAATGTCAAGATTAAACTCCTGTAACATTAAACTTTTGGTGCCCCGACATCGACAAATGGTTGTCATTCAGTTAGTTCTATGCTGTACGTCACAAATGAACAAGTTGTGTCGGCCCTTGAAAATAAACAGTAAATAGAAAATAAATAGTAACTCGTGACAGGCAGGTAATATGATATATATGAGACGTGTAGTGCATTATCTACGTCTATCAAATAATAATAAAATGACATCACCGATCGTAAGAAACGCGATGTTGAAGAACATTTTAACAGTCTGAGAAGACCATGGCGACCATTTTCCTGTGAGTATTCTAAGTTTGAAAACTTGCGAAACCAACATCAGAAGACTTCAACTTTTGGCTGTGTTCTACGCATGTTGTAATGTCAGTCAAATTTCAGGAAAGTATCCGTTCGTGATCCGTACAGCGTAATTGTGCAACCCGACGGCGATTTCCGAAAGAACATGATCGGTTCGTGGAAGCGTAAATCTCTCTCTCTCTCTCTCTCTCTCTCTCTCTCTCTCTCTCTCTCTCTGTCTCGCCGTTTCGATGTTTTGATTTTCGACATTTATTTCGGGTTCGCAGTCACCACTGTATGTTGATGTCCATTTCTGATAACGGGTATGGTCTCTGTCGTCACTTTAGTGATTTATTCCTGCCGTGCTCAATATCAGACACTTAGAACAGGAACAACGCTCATTGCGTCTTTAGTCTTGAAAGCCAGTAAAATTCGTAACTGATGACATGTCAAAGCATGGAGCAAGTTATCACCATTGGAAGAGTATAAATTTTAACGCACGGGCAAGTTCATATTGAATTGCAATATGAATATTTTACCGCTGAGAATTTGTACGGCAGTAAGAATGAAACATGACAGAGCAATGATACCGACTTCAGAGAAATAGCGTGATCTTTTTCAACGCAACAGCAGGCGAGAGTGAGTTGTATAAATTTTACAACCTTGTAGGCTTGTTTGGTCCGCAAAACTAACAGCAATATAGCGTTGACTATTCTCTATGTAATCAAGACGCACCTGACGTCATTTCGTGATTGTTTTACTGGAGGATCTTATATCTTTCTCTCACGACTGTGACTGACATGCATACCGGTACTTGGGTTGATGATGTTGTTGTGCTGTACTGTGTTTGACCTGTACAATAACTGTCACAGTGGTAACATGACTTTTGCCTACGACTTTTGGATTACAGATGGGTGTGATTGCTATTAATTTGAATGCAAAACATTCGAATATTTGAAACTCGATATAACTAGCTTCACCGCACGAAAGTTATTGTCGGAACCAGGACAGTAGCATTGATCAAGCCCAGATTTTGCATGGTAGCTTTGGAAACAGGTGGTTCTTTCTCAGAAAATATGTGATGTATTACTTACTG
This sequence comes from Ptychodera flava, assembly GCF_041260155.1. Classification (NCBI taxonomy): domain Eukaryota; kingdom Metazoa; phylum Hemichordata; class Enteropneusta; family Ptychoderidae; genus Ptychodera; species Ptychodera flava. Next base: position 15,888,811 of record NC_091929.1, on the reverse strand, counting down.
CCCCTTTGGGCTTAGACATTCGCCGTCTCGCTCCTACACATCAACAAAATCGTTCAGTTACGTGAATCTGTAAATTCATCAATTATTATACTTAACTACAGAATACAACACAAGGGTCGCAGTCACGGGTCGAAGGACGTCCAGGAAAACACACCAGCGACGTGTATGTTGTGGACTTTTTATGGTTTTTAGAACATATAAATATATCAGTTCATCTGACAGTGTACCGTCGTACATCGAATCGACAAGTATATAGACTTCGAGGCTCTACGTTTCTCACTTTCACTTTGCTATTCAAAACACAAAGACATCGCGACTGAGTCCAACAGCGGCGCAAGAAATTTTAATTTCTAGTTTCTGAATCCAATCCCAGGTCAAGTGGTCAAGAAGTACTAACCTAGTCCTGCATGTGAAGGCGAGGTTGTGTCCCGATGAGATTGCATAAATCATAATTATCACATGCACAAGCCAAGTTTGTCGTCTCAGAACAAAAAAATACGGGATTTATTCTCTGGTCGTTCTACGTCACGACAACCCGCGTCTATGTCATCAATTTTGGTGCGTCGGACCTTTTTTTGTCGATCTTCGGTGTGGTCGTAAATATGTAAACAAACAACATGGTGGCCGATGTTTCTCCCACGATCAAAAGTCATGTAATGAAATCGATATTTTCACAGACTACGACATTACTAATCCGAACAATGTAAACACAAGAGTGTACCGCCTGTATATTCCGAAGGAATTACATGAATAATTTGCGGAAACAACGAACTCGAAGCTGGTCGCGTATACCGTGGGTTCCGTACGCATTGCAAACAGAGTCAGGCGCGACGTTTACAGTGTTCGCGCCGTCGAGATTCAGTCGATATTTGTTTCCAAAAAATAGCGTATCTTCGTCTGTGATAAATTTCTAGGACTATACTATCTTTGAAATAGAGTATAACTTTGCGGAAGGTAGCCTACATGTAGACCGAGAGCTGTCATTTGCTCCACACACGAACGAACGTGAGCGCAAATGCAGACGACGGACGACTGGAAATGATTGACAACTTGTGCACGGCGTACTGATATATTTCCTAAAGTAGTTCAAAAGTTTAAACGCGGAATCGTCATGGAAAACTTATTTTATTTTGCAAAAAATAACGAATTATTGTCTTGTGCATGTGATAAGTATATTATTCCCTAATATTTTTCTCCATTCAGCTCGGAAATACTCGTGACGCAATGACCGTGTCACCACTCGTCTTCGACTCGTGGTGACACGGTCATTACGTCACTCGTATTTTCTTTCGCTGAACGAAGAAAAATATTAGGGAATAATATCTAAATGTATGGTTAATTTTCTCCCGACAGAAATCAGACATGTAGGCTAAACAATAGTTATCAATATATCTGAAAAGCGTTCATAAAAATTGACATAATAAGATAAAATGTCAAAAAAGTTCTGTTTTTTTTCAATTGAACTTATTTATCGCACTTGCTATAGTCTAGACACACATGCTTGTCTTGAAATCCATTTTCATTTTCATGCACAGACACTTCTCTTTGTCTGTGCTCACACATAGTAGATCGACCTGGTTGGGCGCTGTCGTGCTTACAAATACATTTCTTCGCCGCTTCGAAAAACATCTCGCCAACTTTCAACTTTGGGCATGGGCTACGTCTTTGTAATGTTAAAGGAACTAATGACAGTAGGCTGGATATTATTTCGGTCAAATAAGAATATAATATTGTAGATAAAAATCCTTTTTATCAAGCATGTGTCAAATATCTAATCACAGTCGGCCGTCCGGAGACGTTAGACTGTCTATGATTTCATCAACTGGGAACGAAAATATTTCGATTTATTGACTAACATATCGAGAATGAACGTTTTATTTTTCTGAAAAGTAAACTCGTCTTTCCTTGACATCTCCGTTCCGTGAGTGAATACTCGGTCCTCAGTCAGTATGAAGGTCTAGCCGCCTCCGTATTACTCACTCAGGCCATGGAATTAGTAACAGCTCTTACTAATTCCATACTCAGGCCGACACTTTGTTGTTTTGCCAAAGATCTCGTCAGCTTTCCGGTTTATTGCATGGGACACGTCCGTATACGTTCGCAAGGAACCCGCCACAGTAATTTAGGATACTATATCGGTCAAATTAACACGGCATATTGAAGATGAAAATACTTTTATCGATTGACTCAAAGAGCTAGAAAGAGTCAGTGAACTGTAAATAGACGGACGGGATAGGCACAGGCAAGTCTGTATATAAAAATTGATCCCCCTAGCCTGCTCCTCGTAGATGAATTCGAACCTGTCTCTTAATTAATCTGGCGAATCACAAATATATGGTGCATTGTGTAATATTTTTTGTCTAACAAGAGTGACAGAAATTGCATTTTGTCATAATTGAACATAAATAATAATCACTTCTAAGCAAACTCTTCCTGTGAATATTTGAGCACCTAGGGGGTCGTAAACAGTAAAACGCCACCTTGATGACTTTGCTGTACCTGTGTTAAAATTGTACCTGGTCCCTGGAATGGCTTGTCATGCAGTTACGAGCCGTCCAGTTCGACAAGCAACACGTTTTATTCAAGTTATTCTCCGTTCAACCCCAGTTTAACCATGACGAAACTACACAACCCATTTTCGAAACTTGGACTGAAGAGAGCAAACTTTTCAACAGCAGCGACATGTCGACAAGTACCTAAATCGCCTCAATCATAGTTATACAAAATCAGCTGGACAGCCGTTGTGTAATCCAGGTAGTTATCTTTGCACTCTCAACTTGTCCAAGTTTTCGATACTTTTTCTTGTATAGCTCTTTATAGAAATATCTTTATCAGGTACAAGTATCTAACATTTTAATATGTTTTCATTCATCAATAGTCCTGACTGTTGCAAATGTACACCAATTCCTAGCTCTCTGTTCCAAAGCCCTTTATAAAGGCTTTATGCTAATATGACCTTTTCATGCCATGCCCTGCATCAGACCCAGGGAAGAGTGTAAATGCCTTGCAGACATATGTACACGCATAAGCCCTAAAATGACAAAGTAACAGGAATGGTTTACGTTCTACCGTTTGTTAAACCCCGACTTGAAAAGGTCAGGGATCGTAAAAACTGAAGTCTTGAGAAGACTAGGCGTTTCTGTCTTTTGTTTCCTCTCAAGTGCAGTCATTGTATAAATATGTTGCGAGGATTTTGGATTAATATGACCAGACTCTTATTCTTACATCTCAAATTTATGTTCTATGTATTGTGATTTCATGATGGGAAGAGCCCCAATCAATTCTGGGGGTCGTTCTGGTAGCATTCTTAGAGGCATATGCATCTCCATTCACTCAGTTGCCATTCAGCGATGGCCACTACTATAATTAACTACATTGTTATGCAAATAAGCCACTTTGCTATCAGTAATTCCTTGGGAGCAGACTTTTCACACCTGACCAAACCTTTCCGAACTTCAAAAAATTTGGGTTTCCTTTCAGTGGCAAGAAAGTCAAGCTGATGCTGTAGCACTGAAAGATTCACACAATTCCTTGAGCCAATGTTAATGCAGTATTGTTTTATTGCAAATAATAACATCTTTTTCAGCAATGTTAAAAGCTGAAAATGAAGAATCAAGAGATAAAAATATCACACAATTTTCATAGATAATTGCGAACACAAATATAAATAACACTGTTATTCAATAACGCAGTGACCCTTATCTCTTATTTATTCATTTACTGCCTCTGTGATTAGTTACCCTTTTTAACTAATCTGTTTTCAATTTTTTTGTCTTGCAGGCCATGAAGACGAATCACCGCGTGCTTCTGAATGACGACAACATGACTCTTGACGGGTTTACTCCTGAACTGATGTAAGATGAAAAAGAGGAGGTTGTATTTCTCATCTTTAGGTCTCCTGCTTGAAGAGCAAACCCATTGAATGAACTTTCATGTACATTAGATGCCTGTCTAAAGGAAAAAGTGTATTTTAAAATTTCTAAGGGAAGGCAGTCATTCTACTCATTGTGTCTGAAAACAGTGAGGAAATACGCAGCAGATCTCATCTTATCAACGCATTATGATTACCCAGATTTCACTACCATTGTTGACTCAATTTTTTCAAACGCTGATTATCTCTTGGCCCTCCACCTGTCCCTCCACAGTTAACATATCTTAAAACAACTTGTTGTGAACTTTGGTATACAAGAAATTTTCTCTTAAATCACTTGTTCATTTGCTTTGAAATTTAGTAGGCAGGTTCCTGAAGACAACTCAACCGAGTAAGATTTTATTGGATTATGGTGAAGTTTGCATGTAATTGTATTTTTGGAGCAATTTTTGCCCTTTTAATGAAACAACTATCTTCTGAGAAACTGCAACTCAACTTATTCCTTTGAAATTTTTGACTCAGGTTGCTACCGGTGATCTGAGTAAGTTGTCTTCTGATATATATTTATCCCCATTGATGAGTTGTAATGCATGCCAATATCACAAAGGGGCTCTGTTAGCTGCAACATAGCTTGTTTCTTTCCAAACAAAAAAGAACATGTGCAATACTCGATTAGAGAATTTCCCAAAGACCAGTGCAGTAATTCCAATATCTGTGCAACATCAACTGTTCTGACATATTGTTTACAGTTCTAGTGGTTCTTTAAAACTCTGATTGAATTCTAGTTTTGAAATAAAATTTTAATTTTTTTTTGTAAATATTTGCTGTGTAAAATATTTGTTGAGTGTGCATGTGATAAGTGACACCACTTCTGGCGAAAATATCATGTCATCATGTTGGTAAAAGATCTATAGATATATAGACAACTTTTTACCCAGATGAGTCCTTCTTACCCTCACATGATTTAAATATCGAATCACAAAAGTGACTTAAGTTTATAATCGGATGCAATGTTTTTATTTGTAGCAGTAACTCAGTTACTGTCTTAAGTTACTGTTCAAATGAAATAATTTGCCTTGTAGATTAGTACACGCCTCTCGGTGGGCTTTCATTGATTTAGTGGCTGAAATTATTCCGTGAAAATTCAGTATTGTTCACTGCCAGCATTCTAATGTTTGAGAAGCTCAAACCAAATATGATAATTACAGATGCCATATATGGTAACATTTGTATATAAATACAGAACTGTATTAACCAGAATTTATGTAAATCCTGAAAAATAAACAGGAAGCGCTGCCAGTACATTGGCTAGAAATACACGTAAATACAGGCAAATGTAGCCCTTTATTTACAGTGAATATAGGTAAATACAGGAGATGTATTTACCATGTATCAACAGTGCATATACGGTAAATACAGGCTGTATTTCCTGTATTTACCATAAATACATTGCTGTATTTGCCTGTATCTGTCTGAATTTGCAGCAATACAGCCAAAATACAGGGTCAATACACTCTGTGTTTTAGCCTTTTCACGCAGTGTGAGTTCGATAAAGTCATTGTTTGGCAAATACTTGGCTTCCACTTGGAGATATTCCGCTTTCGCAGGATTCAGTCTGCCTGGATGTTGTTCCACTGGATTACTGTCGCAGACATCTTCGTTGTGATAGGTGATGTTTGTCCTCGTTGGAACATCTTGAAATAGGTGTTTATATTCGTGGAGCAGTTCTTTACCTGTTGTTGTTGTTCTGGCTGGAGGTGTGCCAACTTTGTAGACTCCAGCTTCTCCAGGATTTCTGAGTTCTGAAGCTTGACCGAGCCCAGCTTTGAGTTTAGAGTATTTTCACTCAAGTCAGTTTCAGTATCACTATCTTCATAATGGTTTGAACTGACTGCACTGACAGGCTTTGTTTTAGTAGGATTATCCCTATCCAAATATGGCTTAAGCATATTTATGTGACATAGCTGTTTTTGTTTTCGCCTGTCAGGTGTTATTATGATGTAATTTAAATCACTTAATTTCTTATCAATTAGGTATGGCCCAAAGTAACGAGCATGGAGTGGTTTGCCAGGAACCGGAAGTAGAACAAGAACTTTTTGACCTGGTTCAAACTTCCGTTTTGAGGCGTTTTTATCGTATTTGGTTTTCATGGACTGCTGAGATGACTCAAGGTTTTCTCTGGCTAATTCACGTGCTTTAGAGAGTTTTGTACGAAAATCTGACATATTGCAAAATATTCAGACAATCATATCGTCTGATAGGAATCTCTCTTTAACGAGCTTAAGTGGGCCATGGACTGTATGTCCAATACAAGCTCAAATGGGCTAAAACCAAGAGACTCTTGAATTGACTCTCTAACAGCAAAGAGCAGAAAATGAATTCTTCATCCCACTGCTTCTCTGTGTCAAAACAGTAGGTCATAATCATGTTTTCAAAGTTTGATGAAATCGCTCAAGAGCACCCTGACTTCTGGATGATAGGCGGATGACCTATACTGTTTAATGCCTAGCTGATCCATTACTTGTTGAAAAATACCAGACATAAAGTTGGAGCCTTGATCGGACTGGACACATTTAGGGAGGCCAAATAAAGTGAAAAATTTGACTAAAGCTCTCACTATAGTCTTTGTCTTTATGTTTCTCAGTGGTATGGCTTCTGGGAACCGAGTTGATGTACACATAATTGTCAACATGTACTCATTTCCTGATCTTGTTTTTGGTAGGGGCCCAACACAGTCTATTAGTATCCTACTAAATGGTTCTTGAAATGCAGGAATTGGCTGTAAAGGGGCCTTTGGAATGGTCTGATTTGGTTTTCCTACCATTTGACATGTGTGACAAGTTTTACAGAAGTGTGCTACATCCTGCCTGAGATTAGGCCAATAAAAGTGACAGAATTTTATGATAAATTTTCCTTACACCTAAATGACCAGCCCAGGGGGTTTCATGGGCCAGGCAAAATATTTCAGCACGGTAGGGCTTTGGAAACACAATTTGATGTTTTATAGCCCAATCGTCATCAACCAAAACATCTGGAGGTCTCCATTTACGCATGAGAATACCAGATTTTGTATAATAGGAAACAGAGCTATCTGAAGTTTTACCTTCATCATCTACCCTGTCAAACAAAGACAAAATATCTGGGTCTTTGTGTTGTTCTGCAATGAGATTTGATCTAGAAAATGTCTGACTTGGTCAGCAGAAGTTTTACTGGAAGTTTCAAATCCACGAGGGATAACGGAATGATCCGTGTCAAACACCTGACTGAGAAAGGTGTCATTTAAGTCAACATCTGTGACATTATTTTTGAGAGTATTTTGATTCTCAGAAGTTTTCTTTGACATGGCTCGAGTAATAGCACATGAAGGAAAAAGGACGGGAATTTCCTCTTCTATTGGCTCTGGATTCTGATCTAAACTAGGATTATCAGTCACAAGTGGATTAGTAATGACCTTGTCCCCAGCAAGGTCGTTTCCAAGAAGAAGGTGAATCCCTTCAAAAGGCAAAAAAGGCCTAATACCTAAAGTCACAGGTCCAGAAACAAAGTCCGAAGACAAATAGACATTATTGAGAGGAACAGGAATGTAGTCATTGCAATCTACCCCCTTAATAAGAACTTTAGAACCTGAAAATGACTTTTCAGAAAACGGCAGGGTATTTGCCAACAAAAGAGACTGGGAAGCCCCGGTATCTCTTAAAATTTTGACAGGGGTAGCGGAAGAAAAATCACTAGAAAGTGATATAAAACCATCATGAATAAATGGTTCGAAAATACCCATAATGCTATCTTGAGAAGAATTGACCTTGACCTCATTAATTGGGGATAAGAGGGGTTTAACCTCAGAAAATGTGTTGCACACATTATTAGACTCTAATGGAGTGATGAAGAAATAAGCCGGTGGGCTTAGATCCACTTTGACCACTTTGACCTTCACATTTTCTTTTCAATTTGAAACAATCTGACATTAAATGGCCGTCTTTCTTACAATAATTACAAGAAAGTGTACTGAACTGTTTGTCAGAAGGAGATTGAGACTTGGGATCTGATGATGTGGGAGTGTTACTTGGATTTTGTGAATTGTTGTCATTTGATTTTCTACTCTCCTTTGAGAAATTCTTTGATGAAAAGGAGGAGTTAAATTTACCTGCATTGTTTCTGTATGAAAAGGACTGGGATGGTTTGCTGAGAAATGAAGATTTGTGGGTCAATGAATAATCATCTGCCAAACGTGCAGCAACCTCTAATGTATCTGCCTTTTGTTCATTGATAAACGTCTTGATGTCACTCCGGATGCACCTTTTAAATTCCTCAATCAAAACAAGTTGTCGTAATTTTTCATAATTCTGACTGACCTTTTCAGAAGAACACCAACGATCAAACAGTTGTTCTTTGTTTGAGCAAATTCAACATAAGTTTGATCTTCAACTTCCCACAATCCCTAAATTTCTGACGGTAAGCTTCAGGCACCGATTCATAGCCTTTGAGAATTAATTCCTTCACAGAATCATAATTTGAAGCCTGCTCTACTGACAACTGAATGTAAATTTCTCTGGCTTTACCCACCAAAGCACTCTGCAAAGCATGAGACCAGGACTCCTTAGGCCAATTCAGACTCTAAGCAATTTTCTCAAAATGAATATTTATCAACATCCTTTTCTTGGAAAGGGGGAGCTAACCTGAAATGCTTAGTGATGTCAAACTTGTCTGAAGGGAAGAATTTTCCTCTTTCTGTCTTTCTTCCATTTCTAATCTTTCTGCCTTTCTTTTTCTTTCTGTCTTTCTTCCATTTGTAACTTTTCCTTTTCTAATTCCAATTTCTTAAGCTCCAAATCTGCCTGTATTTCTAATTCTAATTTTTTGAGTTCGAAGGAAGACTTAGACTCATAATCTTTAAGGCAGACTCCTCAAAATGGCCAGAATTAACTAAATGTTTTGCAATCTTGAACTGTATTTCTCGCTTGCGCATAGATCTTTTGACATCTACTGTAAGGAAATTTGCCAATGGTATGAGGTTGTCTTTTCTGAGGGAATTAAATGTGTCCTGATCAAGGTCATCCATAAATTCGTCTGGCTTGAATTCCGCCATGATTGGATTTCGCTGAGTTCACAGTGTACAGTAGTTTTGAAAAGGCTGTCAAAATGTTGTCAAAAGGCTCAAAATATTTGTATCCCGGACAAGCCCCCAATTTTGTTACGTGCAGAGAAAACAAACAAAAGGGTGAACTCAGCAGTTAACGTTTAAACAAAATTTATTACGAAAATAAATCTAATTGCTAAGTCAGGGATAGAGTACAAGCTTTAAAAGTGTACAGACTACTTATCTCAGCTGGGACGGCAAAGCTCCAGTCTCAGAGTTGTAACAGTCAGTCGGATGAATGAACAGTCCTTTGGCTTGCAGGCTTGAAGTTGCACAAAGTCCACAGTATAAATCCAGCGTTGGCAGTGAAGGTCTTGAAAAGTCTTGAGAATGACTACTGCTGGGTTTCCAAACACATGTAGTAACACACAAGAGACACGATCCCAAAAGTCTGACTGGAATCTGTGCACGTCCCTTTTATACCCATGTGCTTACATAAAGGCATATAAGAACAATCTAGAACTTTTATTGACATGCTAATTACTGTTCTAAAATTATCTCTCTTACACAACTAATCAACTTTCCAGAACATTCCAAACATGACTAATTGAATTCAAGGTTGTGAGGTCATTAAGGGCAGTGACCTTGAGAATGTTCTAGACTAATTGAACTCAGGTCATGATGAGTGTGGGGGAAATGACCTACATAACGCTCACACACTATGTCTTCTAATCAATACTTGTTTCATGATTTTATAAGGTGCAAATGTCTGTAATGTTAAATAAATAAATAAATAAATAAGTAAATAAGTAAATAAATAAATACACAAGGAGTGGAACAATGCCTAATTTGCATAAATCCAAAATGGCCGCCCCCGGTATTATGGAATCAACACTTATGACCACATATTGCGCGATATCAGTCCGATTTGGAAAATATTTTTTTATTTTCTTATAATTGTACATTCTCTTCTAAGTTCCAACATTTTTAGGGCGTTTTCAATTGTAGTTATTAATAAAACAGGCATACAAGTCTGAATTTCAGGGTAAAACAATGGTACACAAAAAATGGTACACAAACACACTTCACCTTCCAATCAATACTGGTCTAATTTTGCAAGATGCTAACGTATATGGTGTGAAATATATAAATAAAATTGAAAGTAATCTCAGTATAACTAATACAGAATATGTACCCATTTTGTTTTTGGTTGTTAATTTGCCAATAACCGATTCCCTATTTCACATTAAAGCCACCGGCTGAACTTACGCATTTTTTAGAACATGCATCCTATAAAAAGTGGGCGGTTTATTCATATCAAACACAGTCATTCTGGTTTGAGGTCTAGTTACATCTAGTGTGTTGATATTGTGTTACCAGGGTACACTGGTTGTCACCATAGTTGTGAAACTCAACATGAGGTTCGAATACTAGCCGATAATTGTAAAATTACCAGTTTCCCAAATGCTGTTTATTTTACCCAAATTGTAGATAAACAGCAGCGCCTGAATTGAGAGGGTGTGCCAGCGCGGGAGAGCCGAGCAAAGGAGAGGGGGTTTAAAGTTTCCTGGAAGGTGTACAGATCACATGGGAATTAAATAGTATTGGTAGTAAAGGGAAAGGAACTCCACACATCGTTCATATTTGGGTTGTTTGCGTTTTGTGAACGATATTGTGTATATCATGTTTGGCTGCTTTATGTAAAATGTTGCTTAGCCATGGCGAGACGTACCCGTAATCTACGTGTCTTGTGTTAATCCGCACTGGCGCGGAGAGATTGCTGTGACACTACGATCCTTTGGCGCTACGTTTCGAAAACAGAGTTTTCTTCATCAGCCACTTAAAATTCATTTTTGATTGGTGAGACCAATTGATTGATTGTTAGATTTTTTAATTTGGTAATATGTTGTTCCACTTACGTTTGTTGTTCAAGTAGGGAAGCTAGAATGTCTACAGTTTGATCTCGTTGTGTTTGTGTAGGTTCATGTAACCCTGAGTTTGAGCTATTGTAGTTTTTGTGAAGTCTGGCGCTTATAAGTGTGTCGCCTATATTTCTGTTCCTTCAAATAAATATATGCGATTATAGGTTGGTTTTTGAACAGTTTTTTTAGTGTTTCGTCTTTTTCAAGTTCACTCCAGTTTTCTGTCAGGGCTTGCTTGATTTTTTTCGTTTCTATGTACGGGCTATATGTTGGTATTGTTGGTGGCGTTATTTCTTTCTTTTTGTTGTTCAAGCAGTCTTTTTCTGCTTTTATGATCTGTCTCTCTGATAATGCTTTCTATTTCATTTTTTTGTATTGTCGGTCTTGTAAGTTTTCACTAAATTGTGTGACTTTCTGTGTAAAATCGGTTTCGTTGTTACATGTTCTGGTGTATCAGAATGATTCACTTTGATCAGACCTTGAATGTTGCTGCCGGATGGCATAAGTTTCTTTGTAAGAATTGAAATGTATCTGTTGGCTTTGTGTGTGTGTTGATGTCGAGAATATTCTCTTTGTTGTATCGACGACCTTTGTAGATAGGTCTAAATATTTGATTTCTTGAGAGGAGCTTTCAAACGAAAAATTGAAAGTAGGATGCATTTTGTTGATGTTTGATATGAAGTCATTGAGTTCGTGTTGTGTTCCGATGAAAATCAGAAAAACATCGTCCCTGAACCTCAGCCAGGTCGATATTTGTTGTTTGTGTTTCTGTATTATTCTCGTTTCTGTCTCATGAAATGTAATATCTGCTATTTCTGGAGAAGACGGGGACCCCATAGAGCATCCCCATATTAACCAGTATGTGTTGTTTTTTTAAGATTACTTCTAGCAGAGCTATCATGTGTTTCGTTGGTGGTTGCTTGATTATGTAATTGTTTGATGATCTTTCCTGATTTAATGCTCTGCGTATTGATTCAATTACCTCATCATGTGGTGTATTCGTGTACATGGAAATTACATCCAGTGTTACTAGTGTCGCTTTGGCCGGAACTTTGATTGTCTCAATTTTCCGTATAAAGTCTGTTGTCTTTGATGTATGTTGGTTCTTTCTTGACGATTTGTTTGAGAAAATCTGATATGTGAAATGTTGGACTGGAGCATCCACTTATGATTGGCCGTACTACGAACATAGCTCCTGGTGGCGGCACTTAATTTTCGGTAGAAGGTACCAAAGTGGTGTTTTTATTTTTCTATCGACTGGATTCAAATATTCATATGTGTGATGGTCAATGTGTTTTTCATTGTACATTTCTGTTATGAGATTGTGTACCGGTATGTCTTCTTTTGTATTTTTGTGTCATCTGTTGCCAATTTTGTGTAGTATTGTTGATCGTTATGTAATCATCAGTGTTTAAAATTGCTGTCCCCTGTCCTTTATCAAACGGTTTGATGTTATCTTTTTGTTTTTGATAGCGTTTTGAACACTATTTGTTCTGCACATGTCATGTTGGTTTTTTTTGTGTTTCGAATAGGTGTGTTAACAATAGCCAATTTTGATCCTTCCAAATAATTTTCTAGTTTTGTGTTCTCGGTTGATGGGATCCATTTCGAGTTCATTTTGACTGGGTGTTGTACGGTCTGTGTCTCATGATATATCGGAGTCTCATTTTCGGAATGGATATTTTATGTCAACTAACAGGTGGATTCTGTAAGTACGATTTGTTGTGGGAATGAATTTAAGCCTTTGCCGTTGATTTCAATTTTGGTGAGTTTGTGTGTCGATAGGTTCTTAATGAATCTGTGTTGTTTGATGCAGTGCTCAATTTTGTTCTATTGTGACTTTTCGTTCATTTTTGTCATTCTATGATTCTTGTTTATGTGTTTCCTTTTTTATCTTTGAACTTGGTCATACTAAGACACAATACAAAAGCTGTCTCCGGCCATTCTGTCTCTCTCTAATCCGAACCTATCTCCAAGTGTGTACCCCAGAAAACTCTGTTTTCGAAACGTAGCGCCAAAGTATCGTAGTGTCACAGCAATCTCTCCGCTCCAGTGCAGATAAACACAAGACACGTAGATTACGGGTACGTCTCGCCATGGCTGAGCAACATTTTACACAAAACAGCCAAACATGATATACACTTATATTATAAACAATATCACACACAAAAACACAAACAACCCAAATATGAAGTGGAGTTGCTAGCAAAGACGAACAACAACTGATGAATAATTTTGTCTTTCTTGTCTTTCTTTCTTATTTATTTATTTATTTATTTATTTATTTATTTATTTATTTATTTATTTATTTATTTATCTATCTATTTACTTATCTATTATTATTTTATCTATTTCACATTACAGACATTTGTATCGTATAAAATAAAACAAGTATTGATTACAAGACATAGTGTGTGAGAATACTATTGTTTTACAGTAAAATTCGGACTCATGTTCCTGTTTTGTAAATAATAACGATGGAATTATTGTAAAAATGTCTAAAATATTAAGGGAATGTACAAGGTTTATGGAAATTAAAAAAATTTATTAAAATCGGACCAATATTTGGAAGTAAGTGGCCAAAAGCGTTGAAACTATAATACCGGGGTGGCCATTTTAGATTTATGCAAATTAGGCGGTTTTCCACTCCTCGGATTTTGGAAGACTTTTGATATGTTTTTCTATGGGTTTTTCTGAGCTGAATGGTAAAAAAAACATTCTGTTGCAATTTGTGGTGGGTTACCCCTTTTTTTGGCTAAAATGACTGGACTAATTTGAAACTTAGTATGGAGGTTTCTAGGGGTAATGTCAGTGAGATTAGTTGAAATTGTGGTAATATTTGCATAATTGTATTCTTTGATAATTAGTTCCAGAGACCAGCTCTGGAACTGTTAGTTTTTGCTCACTTTCCTTCTTTCTTTCTTTCTTTCTTTCTTTCTTTCTTTCTTTCTTTCTTTCTTTCTTTCTTTCTTTCTTTCTTTCTTTCTTTCTTTCTTCATAACTTCCAGTATTACTACCATAGAACATGCTAGGCACAAATTTTACCTTAATTACCCAGAATGCATTGCGACACGCTTATGACGTCATCACTCAGCACGGACGGGTTTTACGGGCATTTCTTGTTTGTTTATTTATTTATTTTTTATTTTGCATTGCTCAACGTTCATATTGTGTTCAGCTATTATTAATTCTAGCTTTCTTTCGCTTTGTTTTTTGTTGCTTTTTGATTTTATTTTTCTCTAAATACTCGCCGTACGTGGCGCTATACTGTTTTGCCCGAATGCTCATGCTTGAATGAGATTAAAAATGGCGGCGGCATACGATCGCTTCGCTCGCATGAGAGAGAGAAAAGTAGGCTTTCCGTAAGTTTAACAAGCACGGCTGGGCACATTGTGTACCTAGGAGAGGTGGGTGTGCTCGAAAACGAAGATCAATGCAAAATTTGGATTCAAAATCGGCTGTTTTGGCGGAGAAACTGCCCGCCGTATTTCTGAGGAGCCACCAGTGGTTTTTCTATATCAGTCTGCGGGGCTGTGGTGGGAGGCCTTTTAACGCTGGTAACACACAGCCCTGCCATGCAGAGCTAGGCATTCATAGTGAACTGTCTGCCACCCCACCGGCATGCGTTGGTTGCACGTGAAAGCACTCAACTTTCCAAGATCAAACGGTCAGTATCTTGTGAAAACAGCAGACATAGCAATGAAAATTGGTTTAGTCTGTGCTTTTAATCAAACGAAAATGCATGTGGCCTTGGTATTCAATTTCAACAGCCTAAGTCCGATGTTTCCTCTCGTCTGATCATCATCGTAAATTACGCGCCTCTTTAAGGCAACTACTCCGTGCTACCCATCAAGCGATTGATTTTTGCGTAGGTCAGCGGAGCAAAAATAATTGCTCTGGCTCGCGAGAATGTCGTCTGATATACATTTCCGTGCGTTGTTGCCCCCGTATGTATCTGTTGCGTTTTTACCGTACATGTAGGCATTTGTAATCTGTGTACTGTAATTCCCCGGACTGCCTTGCTTTTAGTTGTATTATGGTGTTTACTGCTATCAGCCCTAACTATAGGTACGTGCTTGAATATTAAAATCCAAAGCACTCTTTCATTCTGCACCTATCTTTGTCACACATTCTCTTGTTTCTTCCGCTGCTCTGGTCTCTGGAACTTCGCTTTTGCTTGCAAATGCTTTCTAGTTTTTCTTGTTGTTGTTAAAAAGCCTTTTTCTCTGAAAGTGCAAGTCCAATTCATTCAAAACTTGGTAATGTGGATTATAGGGGTGATCTCAGTAGGATTTGTCACAATTGTAGTGAAATTTATATAAATGATAAAGTTACATAATTACATAGTGGCAAATGTACATAATTTATACAAATTTACATTCAAAATCTAGTTTGCTATTCTCATCTTACCTTTTTCTAATTCATTACACTCTTGAATGTGCCAATTCAAAACAAATGTGAGAACAATGTCCTTGACGCTTTTTTTTTAAAAATACACTTTAAAATTACTCTAAAGCTTCAGCTTTCGATGCAAAAAATTCACCAGCAAGTTGAAAGATTGTGTTCTATCTGAACTCGCGGCTTGCAGCATTTGCCCTTGTTATCTGAACACCAAAGTTAGTAATTACTTAGCAACTTGGCAGAGCATTCAGCTTTATACCAAGACATTTGCCAAAACAAAGTCTAGTGTGTGGGTGTTGGAAGTCTGATACAACTCAGTAGGCAGCCCCACTGAGTAAACTGATCTGTTTATGTGGGTCAAATCATTTTTGACTGGCAATATTACAAATGTAAATGAAAGAATTTTTGAAGGGGGAAGTAAATACTGTGAGTAAAACAATAATTGTGGTTACTTTGAGAATACATCATTCAATGCTCAACTGTGTTTGGACTGTGTAAGTGGTAACTGGTTTATAGCAACAGCGCTTATCAGTTGACTCAATAGAGCTACCTGCTAAGTTGTCTAAAACTCTGAAGCAGTAAAAGAGACGTCTGTTTAGGGAACTCTGCTGCATATTGCTAAATGGTCAGCCAAATTTCAGGGTATTTTGGTGTTCAGATTCAGCTGTAACAATTTAAAATTCAAAAGCTCCCTAATCTCTGCTAACATTGTAGCACTTTTAAGTTAGTTTCTAGTGAGAATTATTGGGAGTTTGGTTTCTAGTAAGGATTATTGGGAGTTTGAACAGCTAAAACCTTTCATATAATGCCTTTTTTGTTGATGAGAGCATCACACTGCATGCCCTTGGCGGTATTTTTTTCTGTAACATAAACCAGTTTCTTGTTCTGCTCCCTTAAGCAGACTTGAAGGCATAGTACTTCTTCAAGCCCAAGCAATGCCAACTTTTGCTATTTTCTCAGTATTTTTCTTACATGTCTCAACTCCATTTTCTTGTTCTACTATGGATACCTTACAAAAGCTTCAATCATAAGTTTCCTAACAAAGCCTGTACATGAGTAATGGCCACTATTATTATTGACAAATGAATTTTAGTCTAGATTTCAATTCATTTTTAGTCCCACGGATGAAGTCCGGGGGGGCTTATAGATCTGGTCATGCCCGTGCGTACGTGCGTCCGTTCACATGCCAGAAAATGCCGAGAGAGTTTGACCGGTTAAGAAGGGCTTGACTACGCAGTTTCTGCGTAGTGAAGCTTCATTACGTATTCATGGTGACCCCTGGCCAGCTGTCAATAACTTTGGGGGCTTTTGTCTTTTGGCCTGCTTTGCATATGCGTCGTTGGACACGACCTGCCAATCACCCAGGTAGTCAATTAAACTATTAGTTGACTGTTTACCGACCCAATTAACACTATCCAGCAGTATCAGTCATATTTTAATCGCGTGGCCCGGGTGGGCACAACGTAGGAACGCGTGTATTTCTATGTGTACGTTTCACTTGTGGTGTTGTTGTACCATGGAGGTAGGAATGTTTGTACCATCGTGCGTTTGAAGTAAGCTTACTTGTTTCACCTACAGCATTACCTTCAAGGTGACAGGCTAACTATTAATGTTCAGTATCATTGCACCGAGTTCTGCCCACGGTGAAAACCACCTGTTTTGCCACGGTCCCTCTGTGGAGGGACCGTGGTTTTGCCTACTAATTACTGCCCGTCGCTGCCCGTCCTGAATGTAGCCTATCTATAGCTACAGTAATCAGTCAATATATAATACCCCGCGCCTTATAATTTTTATATAAACCACAGTCTCTCTATCCACGAGGGACTGTGTATAAACTTATAAAATCATAGTCCGTGCCGTAAAATTGTTGACTTTCGATGCGATATAGAGGTTGATCGTTGAATCGCACCGGCGCATCCATATTTACTTGCCCCATTAGCTTACTACTCTGTAAAGGGTGGGTAGATGGAATTCCTGGGCCAAAAATGAACAACGGGGCGAAACTTTTTGTGAACCCATGTGAAAACATAAATCATTTATCAGTTTTGATATATACTCCTAAATTGTAAGTTTGATCATGGAGGTACCTCCATGGTTTGATCAAAATCGAGACCACATTCAAGGGCTATGCAGACTGTCCATTTACGCACACACAGTGACAAGAAGGCGGCAAACACCTACTTACCAAGCACAATCGAATCGGCGAAAAGAAGCATAAAAAAGCTATAGGCTCATCGCCAAAACAAACGCGCCAAGCGCTAACAAAAACCCATACCAAGCGGCCCTTTTCAGGGCCACCAAACACTCCAAAAAGAGAACTACCCCCAAAAAAACCATAAAATGACATAGAACACACAAACACTTAAAAGAAATAAACAAAAATCGTACACATAAAAATAACGTGACAATAAAAATGGCCGTGGAAATAAATCAGCTATTTCCAAAGAAAAGCCGACAACAACATGAAATTCAACAACAACCTATCATCGCTCAAACTATGAAACTCCGAAAAATAGTACTAGGCAAAGGCTTAAAATTAATTCGGACACCAACAAAACCAAACAGAATAAAACCACCTCAGGATTTCAACAAATAAAGTCGTAAAATGTGACTACGCTACATCGTGAGACACAAACAATCGCAACAACACAAATTCAAAGAAAGTCAAATTGGGCTCCACAAACAACAAACACCAAAAACTTGAAAGCTATCTGAAGCTGCTAAACTCGCACTTCTAGAGATACCCTTTCAAACAAGGAAACAAAACATGTCGCGTGCCAAAAGAATCGCGAGAAACCAGCTTGCAAACAATAGACAAATTTCGGGGAAAAAAACCCTCGACAAGGGTCGGGTTTTCGTCATTGTCAACACAAACGATTACGTACTCGAATGCGAAAGGCAATTACGCAACACTCAGTATTATACACAACAAGCCAGAACAAACAGTAAACAAAGTAAACGAACTATGAATCAAAATGTACGAGAACAAGCACATCAACCAGGATACTTGTGAGTATCTTGATCCAATAAACATAAAATCCGTACCCCCAGTGGTACTTATTGCCTAAAAATTCACAAACCTCCGCAAAAATCTAAAAGACACACCAGTCAAAACAAAATTTACCGAAGTAAAGAAACATAGAACAAACAAACCGAACCACCAAACGGACTCACAACGTGACCAAAAATTAATATACTTGCCTCGCTAATCGAAAAGCAAGACCACTAAAATGCATTAAAATAAATTTTCACAAACACAAACTAAGGAAAAGAATCTACACCGCGACTGATGAGAAACCACAACCGGGTTTCGAAACGCAAGCGTCAAAGGGCGACTCTATCAACTTTTGTAACAACATAGGTCCGGCTGCGTCTCGCCATAAGCTTTCCCCACACAAACAAAACATTACCGTACACACTAATCCAAACTTCTCTACAAATATCCAAAGCGAAACAAACATTTTTATTAACACACACAATCGGATAAGAATGTAGGAACACATTTTCGAAACGAATCAAACACAAACTCGACACAAAAACATTTAGGATAGTTAGATGGGGAGCCTCTTTCACATTTTTTACATCTCGCTATACTGTCTATGATTCTAAAAATAAAGTCATCTGCCACTTTTTCTGTATACGCGGTTTGGCAAAACTCGTCTCTTCAATCGAAAGTCGGGCGATTTCATGGTTCTGTGGGGTACGTCGAGCTTAAGGAATGTGGTTATATTCGCGATGTTTTATTCGAAATTATTTATTTCTTCTAGGGCAAATGCACGTAATTCATGCTGTTGGAAATACTGGCCGCTCATAAACAAGACAATAAACTCGATATCTGTGCATCTTTACTTTTATTGTCCAAGTACCATCGACACCCAAAAAAAACCAAATGGTTCAGTCCACGCGTGGGTTCAGTCCAGGTATTTGCAACGCAAGTCACCTAGGCGACGGTAATCCGCACCACTTATCACCATCGGGAAGGTACTCCTCCCCCTATACCACTGGCGATCCCACCCTCAAGGCACTGCGTCATTCGACGACCAAGCATTGTCATTGTAATTTCCTGCATAAAATTAACAGCGAGGTCAACCGGTCAAACTCTGTCGGCATTTTCTCTCATGCACGCAGATATCTCAGACATACCCTGGTCAATTTCTTTCAAGCTTTGCACAAGGATAGTACCCTACCCCATACAGATGCACGTCTAGTCAATTTGTTTCACGATGCCATTAAATTTGGTCGTGTTAGAGGACGTTTTAATTTCTGCCTCCATAGACTTCCATTTATAAGGCAGTTCTCCAAAGACTCCTATGTATAACGCCATTAAGCCTAAATACCACACAAATGCGAATTAGCAGATAACTTAAAGGGCCAGATGGTTCGTATTTGGTAGGTTACAGCACTATAACATACCTCATTAATTATGAATATATCTAATTCTAGGCTAACCAATAAGGCTACAGCGCTTATTTTTGGTACACAGTGCGAAGCATAGGATCAAACCATTTCACCAATATGTCAACTGGGGTCAAAGGTCATGGACCCTAAATATCACAAAAGTGTGAATTACTAGGTAACTGAAAGGGCTAGATGGTTCATATTTCGTAGGTAACAGCACCTATTGCGAATTAACATATACCTCATCAATTATGTACATATCTAATTCTAGGCTAACCATTAGGCTAGCGCGCTAATTTTTGGTGCACATGCGGAAGCATTGGATCAAATCATTTCGCCAATATGTCAACTGGGGTCAAAGGTCATTGACCCTTAATATCACATAAATGCGAATTACTTGGTAATTTAAAGGGCTAGTTGGTTCATATTTGGTAAGTTATAGCACCTTATGATGAACTGTCATACAACTCATCAATTTTGCTGGGGTCAAAGGTCATTACCCTAAATATCACATAAATGTGAATAATTAAGTAACAAAAGGACTAGATGGTTCATATATGGCATGTTATGGGACACTATCATATACCTCATCAATTAGTCCCCGCGGAAGAAGTCCAAGGACTTATAGATTGGGTTCCGTCTGTAAGTCGGCGTGCATGCATGCCTTCCTTCCATTCACGCAGACATCTCAGACAAGCTTTGGTCAATTTCTTTCAAACTTTGCACAAGGATAGCACCAGACTCCATACAGATGCACGTTGATTTAATAGTTTCGCGATATGATCCAAGATGGCCACCTAGCAGCCATTTTTTACAATATTTCATGTCTTGAGCCGTAATGAAGACATGTGTCAACTGATTTCTTTCAAATTTGGTAGAAGGACATTAACCTATGTCATACATATGCTTGTAGATTTTCCTTCTGATACAATCCAATATGACCGCCAAGTGGCCATTTCATTACAATATTTTCATGTCTCGAGCCATAACCCAGGCATGTGTCAACTGATATCTTTCAAAATTGGTACAGGGACACGGACCCATGTCATACATATACATGTCTATTTTTGTTATAATACAATCCAATATGCCCTCCAGGCAGCCAATTTGTTACATTTTTTTCATGTTTACGGCCGTAACCCACAGCCGTAACCCAACATGTCTCAACTGATTTCATTTGAAGTTGGTACAAGGACAGAGACCTATGTTATACATGTTCATGTTGATATTTGTTGTGATATGACCCAATAGAGTCACCAGGCAGCCATTTTGTTCCGATTTTTTCATGTCTTAAGCCATAAGTGAGACATGTCTAAACTGATTTCTTCCAAATTTGGTACAAGGACATTAACCTTTGTAATACATGTACCTGTCAATTTTGTTGTCATATGATGCAATTTATAGCTGCCGCTGGCCATTTGTTATGATGTTTTTATGCCTTAGCCATAACTCAATGTGTCTCAACTAATTTCTTTCAAAATTGGTACAAGTATATTGACCTGTGTCATACATATACACATGGATTTATTTTATGATACAATCCAATCACATTACGGTAAAATTCCAATTGAGGCCGCACCTCTAATTGAAGCTGCACCCTGACTTTGATCCTTTGACCCTGCCCAACCCCGTCACCTTAATAGTATAGTTCATTACACAGTTACGTCTGCCATTGTTTATTTTCATTCACGGACACGGCGATGTTAGTTTTCATCCTCTGAACATGAAGTTCCTTAGTTTGAAGCAGTTATCCTTTCATCTGTGAAGAGTTTTTACTTGTGACTATTAAAATTTTCACTGCTATGTTGTTGTTTTCAAAAGATGCAGACTGCTTTTCCGTGCAGTCGATCGTAGACAGTTTCTCTACACTCTACAGTCCATGAGTCAATAAATGCCAGTTCACACGTGCACTATGCTGTTGATCGGCACATGACGTCCTTATGTCAAGTTTGGGATTTTTGATGCTGAAATTTACCAAAAGCCATTTCTGTATCCAGAGAATATGTAATCACAGTTTGATTTGAAACAGCGATATAAAACACTGTGTCAGTTAATCTCGGACATTTCGGCTGAGTTTTGCTGTCTTATCTATGGTTGTCGATCAGTATGTGCACTGCATTAGGGCCTGTATAGAGAGACCCTGATGTAATCAAGGTATGCCAGTTCATAAAATCGTGAGCATTTGTTTTTCTCTGTCAACGTCGATTTTCTAAAGAGCATCATAAAAAATGGTTGACAGGCGTTTCCCAAACCAGTATCACCACAGAAATGCATCGCTCAGCACTATGAACGATGTCATAATGAAATACCGTAGAACTGGGCATTTCCACGAGTAGAAGTTCACCTACCGCGGAGAGTCAAATCAGGGCCTCACTCAGTACAACAACATTGCCTTTCACTAGATATACTAAACTGGCTGTATCTCAGTCGTTCCGCGTGAATGTTTCTAATTTTATCGTGGAACTCAACTTGTACTTGAAACATTGCCATGGCCTATCCATGTGCTCTCTGCATACTGACAGTTGTTTACTTTGTAAGCTCATGGAATTCACTATTCACGTTTGGGTAAAGTATGTCGTGTGACATGACTGCATACGGGAAACACTTCACGATAACAGGATCGACGCACGTAACAATGTAAAATAAGTTCTGTGAAAAATCGAGTTTGAAATTATTATTACAATTAAAGGTCTTAAAATCGCATGCTTTATTTCATTTCTTGTCAACCACTTTGGGCTTCAAAATGGTTTCTTCCGGAAAGGGAGCCAGAATAGAAGGGAGATCGAATGACGGTAAACAGCAGGCGCCTTGTATGTTTATTGGCGTGTTTATCGGTAACACTAACCAAAGTACCTGTCAGTGTTTTCCAAGGGATATTGGAAGATTACGAGGGAAATTGATAGGGGCTTATCAAAGTTGATCTCTGGTTCATTTTGACGTTCGCTGTAAAGGTAGTAGCTTTTAATTGCCTGTTAACTTTGTTAAAAAAAGTGCTGCCCCGAGCTCTACTTTGTGAGGACTTGGCGCCATCTGCTTCCAATGGTAACAGAATTCACGTATTTTAACTTCAGTGCCTTCAAAAATAACAGTGTAATTGATTTTAGCTCTTACTAATTGCTTTGATTGATTGATTGATTGATTGATTGATTGATTGGTAGATTGATTGATTGATTGACATATCAATTGACAGCTACTTAAATACTTCCGGTAAGGTGGCGGTAAAGGCTAGAGCGTCAGTTATAAACTTCAATAAAACTATTAAAACATAAAAGTAGTCAACATTCTCTGTGGAATAAAAAAAACTAGACATTTGGGGTCATAGGCATTGCAGAGTTATAGCCCGTTGAAACTTCTGAAAAACTGACCAAATAAGAGGAAGTTGGGGAGTCCTTAGTGTATTAACTATGGTAGAGGTCCCCTAGCTTTTAAAAAAAATGTTTGAAAAGGGAAAGTCATTTTTTACTGTTTTTCAGGAAAGTTTGACAAGGCAGTGCTTGCATTCAGAATGCGTGACTGCTATTGTTAATGCAATTTTAGATTATTTGAGTGTCAAAGAGGTGTCGAAATGAGATTAACCAAAAAGACTGCTCTGTGACTTCAAAAGAGGGGTGCAAATATGGCTTGTATTCAACATTTTTGTCAGAATAACAGTTTTCGTACATAATTTTATACAATTTAATCCAACCTTTGAAATGAGATATGAATATGGAATTTTTACAGCCTATAAACAAGGTTACAGATAAGATTGGTACGGCACAATTTTCCTGTATTTGAAGTACTTTTGAAAAATCACATTTTGAAATTTGAAAGAATTTTTAATAATTTTTTGATATGTAACCCATGTAAAATCATAAAAAAACAAATTTTATCACAAATCCTGCCGTACAAATCTTACAATTAATAGTGTCAACATATTTATAACTAATTTGGTAATATTAATACTATCCAATTATTATTAAATTCAAATATGTAAAAAAATAATAAAAAATTAAATTTTAATATTGATTGATGTCATATTTCAAAATAATGGCTACAAATATACAATTTTTATATTTTTTTGTGAAAGTATTTACTGAGGGAGTTATCCTGAAAATTTGAACTAAATATCTTGATTCTAACACTTGAAACTTGACAATAACTCTGAGAAAAGAATAGGTGCAAAAATAGCCTTTACCGCCACCTTAAGGTAGCTTTCCACCTTTGCGTCGACATCTTTTCAAACGTGAAGTTTGCCATCAAGTTGTGTATTTCTACCCAAGTATTATATATCACCTGAAAGCTATTTCTATGAATTTTTTGTTTGATCAAGAAAATTAATGGGTGATGAATTTTCATGAAGATTTTAGTGAAAGTGTAAAGAAATTGGGTAAACTGACGTAAAAAAGTTTAAGTCAGAGTGGAAGGGGGCTATTGTCTAGGTGTCAACGAGTAATTGCACTTCAGAATACTGGCTACAAAACTGTGTCTCAGATTTTTGAAAAAAGCCTTAGTTTTTTCACAGTGCTGAATCAAAGTTTATCAACCGATTAGTCTCACAATGCCGTCTAATTAAGCAGCGATAACTCGACTCTAAAGACCTACATTAAAAAACTGAGACACGGTTTTAGAGACAACCTATCCGACAATGATCTGTGAAAATCTGGTGGACTTCCGTTCACGCGTTCACGAGTTAAACTCTTTTGAGTGTGCTGCAAAATGACAAAATGCCGAACTGAGAAAAAGGCGATTTAGTAAATTGTTCGGTTTTTCCTTTATGAATGGCCATAAACAATTTACTTGACAGATAAAACACCAAACCAAGATAATGCTATCAATGTTTTAACCCAAACAGTATTTTCTCTCATTGAAATCAGTGTCAGCGGTTAAAATAAGGCTAAAAAGAGCGATTTTCGGGAGCGATGTCCCCTCTCAGAGCACAATGTACACAGTGACCGATGACTAAATAAACTTGAGGAGTGCCCAGGAAGGGATTATGCATAATTATGACGGATTAGCTGTAAGATGTAGACAGAGTATTAACTGTTCGACCTAACTGTCGGGACTGCTACGGCATATCGAAGCCCTCTGCATAAAATGTAATGTAATTTTGTGTCAGTATTCGATCTCGGAAAGGGTTCATAGCCGCGGAAGAGTTCTGATTGAGCGATCCCGATTAATGAGTGACATAGCGAATTGAATATCGGTTGACACCACAACTAAAAGAACCTGCATTTATATGTTGATATAGATTGGCAGTGTCTGTGATAATGAGGGTAAAAAGACCTCCATGCTGTGATTCAGTCAGCTGCTATTTTTTTCGAACTTCACGCGCCTTGAAAACAGATTAACACTCACTGCTCAACTCCGAGCGTTTCCAAGACAATAGTTTGCCTTCGCTCTTTACGGCATTTCTGAGTTGAAGACCGTTTCTGGAGTCATTTTGGCTGACTTAGCCAAATGCCAGTCAGCGGCAATAAAGTCAAGGGAGAGAATTTGAGAAAACTTGAACTTTGAGAATCTGAGCCGCGCGCTGTTCTCGTCGAGGGCTGTCCCAAAACTGTGTCATCGGTATCATTGCAAATGCTCTCATCGGACGACAACTCATCGGCCATCGGCGTTAAACCTTTGGCTGAAGTATGATCCTTTGTCTGACATTCTCAGGCTATCTTTTTCACGGTGTGGTTGTTTTGGACTTTCGATGACCCCTTTTTCGTTTTCTTCCTTTCACGATACTGTTTCTGTCTCTGTCTTGTATGCTGAACATGAACATGAACGAGTACGTCGCCGTATTCATGTATGCCATCGCTATGTTATGTGGCCTAGCCTCTAGTGGAACGTACCATTTACTAGTAGGTATACGGGAAGGCCGGAGCTTCCCCAACCACTGCTCCGGGTGCTTTTTCAAACGCGCAAAAGTGTCTCAAATAAAACATTTGGTATGTGGCAAAGCAACTACAAATACACGCCTTGCCTACACGACTCGTCTGACTTTGATTACTCTGCCAAATGTAGGATTCTGTCAGATCAAAACTACTGTATGCCCTGATGATCATTGAAACACGATCCCTCCACGTCACAAAACGTCAAAGGGCGGGCGATCTCTGACAAGCGAACTTGACCGTGACTTTTTATCACTTTTATTTGATAATGACTACAGGTCCTACCATTACTCATGCTGTAGATTGTAACACTCGATATATGCTGCTATTTGTGATACGGATAGTTTTCAATCGGATTCGAACCCACAACATACGGCATCAGTCGCCTAGCTGAGAGGCCTGAGACAGAACCAGTCGGCTAAATCTCCACTCCCAAAAAAGAGTGGTTCAATAGCCGGCTAAGTTGTTACATTTTTCTGACTGAGACCTTTCAACACGTTGTAGAGTTCGTGAAGCACTCACGCACGCATGCTCACTATCATACATCGCACATACACACTTTATCGAAGCGAAGAAACGAATTTATGTGATCGTACTAACCTGAAATAAAATCGTCAAAAATTTCACGTCTAGCCTCGTTGTGTCGCTAATGCTCAGAAGTTGCCATCTTTTGGGAGCGGCCACCCCTATGAGAAAAACGTACGATCCACCGTTCTGCGCCTGATCGCTACGCATACACACGATGCTCTTGGCACACCCAGTTACCGTAGGTGTCAATGGGATTTTCACAGCGGATGTTGGCCAAGTGCATGAGACAATACAGTGGCGCTGCCGCTTAGCTTAATCCCTTGCCAATCAAGACTTAGCGGTAGTCTCAAAACGCAAAAACGTGCATCTGTTCCTCTTGTAAATTTTTATCGCAAAATTTCAGCCAGAAACAGAAACTTTCAGACCAAGATATACTTCGCACATGAAGATCAATATTACAGAAATACTTTTAAGGGAAAAAACAAATTTCCGTGTTTTCGACATAAAATACCCCAGTAAATGTGGAAAGCTACCTTAATAGAGGGATATGCAGAATCTGTGGCAGTCATATAATTGGAAATTGATTTGTGACAGTATGATTTATCAATCTCAGATATTTATGATTACTGTCGGAAAGATGTCAATAAGAAATTAAGATTTCATCTTTTAATATCCTTTGTATTGTTGTACAAATTATCTGCAAAAAGCAAGTTCAATATCATTTGTTGCATGGTCTTACATGATGGTGCTCTTTCCTATGATTATTAGTTGGCAGTGAGATTATGGAAAGGAACACTATCCACCCAGGGAGTCAGGTGGAGTCCTCTGCGGAAAGAACAAGAAGCAATGTGAACATTATGAAGCTTCTGAAGGTCAGTGATAGTCAATGATAGACTGACATATATGTACATGTAATCAGTAAACATCTATTGGATGACTTGCCATGAAGGTTACAGCAGTTTAATATGATTTTATTGTCTTCCTTGTGTAATACGTAGGGGGAAAATAGCATTCCACGTGAACCTGTGACCCCACAACCTCTAAATAAGCTAAAGAGAAACAGATACTGGTGTGCAACATATTGAGCTGCCTTGTGTGGTTTGTGTGTATGTATGTAGGGATTGCGTAAACCCCAAATTTTTCTTACAGACTCCGGATTTCGTACTAGGACCCCTATAACTTTTTAGTGAGGAAGGGTCTCATTCTTCAGAGAAATACAGATATTGGAATTTTCTGAGGCCTGATTTTATGAACCAATTTCGCTATATTTCCCCATTATAGTTCGAAAAAAGCCTGTTGGCCAGAAAGTACCATGGACTGAAGCAGAAGAAGCCGCCATTGACAGCCATTTCATGTTACACATCAGAACGAATAAAACAGTCACAAAGGCCGAAGCTGAACAATGCTTAGCAAATGAGAAAGTTCTCAGCAAAAGAAATTGGAAATTGCTGAAATGGCATGTAAAAAGCAGAGCAATAGCACATGAGAGGAAAGTAAAGAAAAGAATTGTAGAAGACGTATAATGATAACTGTTTTGCTTTCATATTGCTAGACTACCTTGACACTGAGTTTCTGTATGTAAAATGTTTTTCAGAGTTAATATTGTGGAGTTAACCCATGAGGTTCACCATGTGGTAAATTCCTAGCTCTGTTGCGTTGGGTGTGTCCCAAACCAACTTGACATTTTTGAGACATAAAAGTAAAGATATGGTACCACATATATTTTTTTTCAAATTAGACTTTTGGAGTTTCCTCATCAGGGTTCTTTTTGACCATATAAAGAGCTCAACAAAGTTTGGAATTTGACATGCGATGACTCTCATAAGGTAACTCCAAAAGTGTAATTTTGAAAAAAAAGATATGAAATACCATATTCTTTACTTCTTTCCTTTCAAAAATATGCAAACAGGTTGTCTTGTAACACATCAAGACAAATAGTGTTAGGAATTTACCATGTGATGAATATCTTAAGGCAACTCCAAAATTTTAACTTTGAAAAAAATGTCAACATGAATCACTATTAGTCTTCAACTTGTTATCTTCCAAATATTCCCAACAGTTTCTCTTTGAACACAGCAAAACCAACAAAGTTAGAAATTTTATATGTGATGAACCTAATGAGGTAATGACAAAACTGTAACTTTGAAAAAAAAGTATGTGAAGTGCCATACTCTTCACTTGTTATCTTTCAATAATGTCCAAACAGTTGTCTTTGAACACAGCAAAACCAATAGAGTTGAGATTTACCATGTGGTGAACTCTTGAGGTAACTCAATAATTTTACTTGAAAAATATGTTAACTTTTCACTTGCTAAAAGTACATGAAGTACCATATTCTTCGTATACTACATTTGTTAGCTTTCAAAAATGTCCACAGTTTGTCTTTAAACACATCAAAAGAGTTCATAATTTACCATGTGATTAACCTCATGAGGTAACGCCATAATATTAATTCTTGACAAAATGTTTACAGCAGATACCATACACTTCACCTGTTATTTTTCAAAATTCAAAATCCCAGTCTCTTTGTCTTTGAACACAGCAAAACAACTGAGTTAGGAATTTACCATGTGATAACCTCATTAGGTAACTCAATAATTTTAACTCTGAACTAAAATGTTTACATGAAGTACTATACTTTTCACTTTTTTAATGTTAAAAAAAATGTTTTTTGAAAACATCAACACCAATTATCTTTCCAAATTTCAGAAGTTCAAATGATTTTTCATTAACACTGCAAAACAAACAGTGTTAGTAATTTACAACGTGTTGAACCTCATGAGGTTATTCGAAATTTTAACTTTGAAAAGAAAATGTTTACCAGCAGCGCTATAGTCTTCACTTGTTATCTTCCAAAAAATTACAAACAGTTTGTCTTTGAACACATCAAAACCAATAGAGTTAGGAATTTACCATCTGATATACCTCATGAGGTAACTCCAAATTCTAAGTTTGAAAAACAAAATATGTGAATACCATCTTTTTCATATTCTAAATTTATTATCTTTCAAACTGTCTGAACAGTTCGTCTTCAACAAAGCAAAACCAAGAGAGTTAGGATTTAACCTTGTGATGAACAAATGTTCTGATTAAATGTTTAAATTAAGTACTGTACTCTTCAATTTTTTCTCTCAAAATTGTTCAAACGCTCTGTCTTTGAACACAGCAAAATCAACGTTTTCAGGAATTTAGCATGTGATGAACCCTCATGAGTTACTCGCAATTGATAACATAGACAAAAAATATATGATGTACATACTCTTCACTTTTTTTTTCAAATAGGTTGTCTTTCACATGTAAAACAGTTTTGAGAGTTACATTTAGCCTTATCGAATTCTTGTTCCTTCATTTTTATGTATTTGTTTTCATGGAGTTGATGAAGTTTTGTATAGCTTGCATTTGCTTTACCAATATGAGCTTATTGTATAGGCTGAAGTTGGCATCAGTATGTATGTATGTCATGTCCGTCCACTCAAATAATTTGAGAACCGCAGTACCGACAGACTTGATATTTGGAGTGTGAATGCAAAATCTGTAAATGCCCGGATGATATTTTGTTTTGGTTATTCCTTCAAAAATATGCAAATTAGATTTTAGAAATGCCATTCTTGGTAAAAAAGATTCTTCTCTGTAATCGCAAGTCTGACTCATTTGAAACTTGGTATTGAGGTCCCTAGGGGTTACATCAGTCAGACTTGTTCAAATATTGTGATTAAATTCCATAATTGTATTTTTTGGGCAATTTTTCCCATTTTTGTTAAAAAAATCTTCTTACTGAAACCATAATTCCAATTTATTTGAAACTTGGTATGGAGGTTTCTTCGGGTAATCTTAGTCAGAATTGATGACATTGTGATGAAATTTGCATATTTGTAGTTCTTTGGGCAATTTTTCTCATTGTTGGTAAAAAAAAATCATCTCCTCTGAAACTGCACTCTAATTGGTTTTAAACTTTGTATGTAGGTTCGTAGGGGCAAACCTCTGTCATATTTGTTTGAAGTGTGATGAAATTTGCATAATTGTATGTTTGGGCAATTTTCCAATTTGTGGTTTTTAAAGTCTTCTTTGAAAACACTGGTCCAATTCATTTGAAACTTGTATGGAGGTTCCTAGGGGTGTCATCATTTCAATTGTCCTATAAATCACAAAGGGTCTATATTGGTCCCAAGGCCGCTTGTCCACTTAAGTATGTACACTGATAGTTGATGACACCTTCCAATGTGACGTGCCTCCCACGCCAGTGCCAAGGATAAATGATATTAAGCTTCTAGGCCAGATGTCATCTTTATCTTATTATAGATATTTATGAATAGTTCAAATCAATAGTTAACGTTCATCAGTACCACACTTTGATGTGTCTGCAAGAACTTTTCAGGATACAAAAGCTAGGTTGCTGGTTTATATCACTCTCGAATGTACCAATTCAAAAACACTGCGTAAAACCCCTATAATACTTACTGTATTAACATGGATTATTGCCTGTATTTTAGCTAAGAAGTGCGTATACAGATGAATACAGTCAAGAATCCATTTTTTGTATTTAGCAAGCCTGTATTCATGTGGATTCATGTGAATTCACGTGTATTACACTATAATACAGGCAAACTCATTAATGTGAATTTATCTGAATTATTGGGTTTTCATGCAGTGAAACATGTGAGCACAGTGTCCCTTGACACTATTTTTTTAGTCCGGGGACTTATAGATTGGGTCCTGTCCGTGTGTGTGTCCGTCCGTGTGTGCGTTCCGTCATCAACAGTTTCTCAGACGCTCCTGAACCAATTTTGTTCAAACTTTGCACAAAGGCATAGCACTATGACCTACAGATGCACATCGATTTATTTTGCGATAAGATCCAATATGGCCGCCAGACGGCCATTTTATTACAATTTTTTCATGTACGGAGCCATAACTCAGACATGTTTCGACCGATTTTATTCAAAGTTGGTACAAGGACATTGACCAATGTCATAGATATGCACGTCAATTTGTTTTGTGATATGATCCAATATGGCCGCCAGGCAGCCATTTTGTTTACAATTTTCCATGTCCTGAACCATAACTCAGACATGTATGAAGCAAATTTATTCAAAGTTGGTACAAGGACATTGACTTATAGTATACATATTATGTATTTCGATATAAATATGTACTTTGATTTGTTTCTCGATATGGTCCGATATGGCCACATGGTGGCAATTTTGTTATGGTTTTTCATGTCGAGAGCCATAACTCTGGCAAGTCTCAACTGATTTTATTCAAAGTTTGTACCTGGACATTGACTTATGTCCTACATATAGGTGTTGATTTTTTAAACAGTAAGATCTATATCGCTGCGTGGCGGCGATTTTGTTACGATTTTCTCATGTTCTAAGCCATAACTCAGACATATTTCCACCAGTATTATTCAAAGTTGGTACAAGGACATTGACTTATTTCATACATGCTCGTCACTTGTTTCACGTCATGTAGCAGTATCATGTCAATTATTGAAGTTTCATAATTAGGCTGATATGTCAAGAAATACTGCATTAAATTTCATGAAACTTTGTACAGATGTTAAGGTCACATTGCCTTAACAGTGAAAAAGACATTTATCAGTGTCATTTTAATTAGGTTGT
Organism: Ptychodera flava; assembly: GCF_041260155.1. Taxonomy (NCBI): domain Eukaryota; kingdom Metazoa; phylum Hemichordata; class Enteropneusta; family Ptychoderidae; genus Ptychodera; species Ptychodera flava. Next base: position 15,857,135 of record NC_091929.1, on the reverse strand, counting down.
AATTGCATATGTAATGAACTTTCCTAATTAGAGTGATATATCCACAAATACAACGTCAAATTTGATGAAACTTGATACAGATGTTGATCTCATAGTGTTGTAAATACTGCATTAAACTTTATGAAATATGGTACCGGTGATAATCTATTAGTGTTAGGATAGTATTATAAAAAAAAGTTTTGCAACATCCTGTCAACTAATTCCCAGTTGACTCATTTCAATGACCTTTAGGATAGTGGCCTACATTGGTTTTATGTTTTTCATCACCATGGAACTCATTCTTGGCCATTGAGTGCCATCTGTATCAGAGTATTTTTATCACAGGACCTGTAATCAAAGTAACCATTAGCAAGCGGGACTGTGTCATCAACGATGACTTGTTCCAAAACAGAAAAAGTTACAGCTGTGAAAAAAATTTCCTTCTTCGTTGGCAATTTGCAGTAAAAATATATGATTAATAGTTATTCATGTTTATATCAGTATATCCTGATATTGTTTTTCAAGTACAGCCCAAAAAAAGTTTGTTTCTCACCCTCATTCATGTCAATATAGACCTGCCAGGTGAACCTTTTATTTGTTCATCTCAAGAGTGAACATTTAAGTGAAAAAAAAAAGCTGTACAGATATCTCACTGTTACATTAAGCTGTCAAAATTATGCATTAATGCACAAAAATCAAACCACAGAACTGTTACTGTGCAAAAAAAACACCTATGGCATCACTGCTGTGTATATATTTCTGCATTCATTCCTATGTTGCTTTCATGTTATTCATGCGTTCTTGTTGGTTGAAAAATTAAAAAAAAAAGTTAGAAATAAAACTGTGTTGCTGCATCATTTTTTGCTCACGTGTTCACACGTGAGCATGGGGTTTGGCTATATCTGTCTGTGTGTATACCCGATATATAAAGAATGGCTGAAAAGATTTCAACCAAACTTGGTACACATTTTCAGGACCAAAATTGCTAAAACTTAAAGGTTTTGATGGGCGTGCTTTTCACATTAATGAAGTTATCACAGTTTTAATTTTTCTGATACATGGTTGTCTATGGGAAACATGATGACCACATTGTTATATAGCAAGATTTACACCACCAATCATCTTGAAACTTATCATGCAAGCTATTATCTGAATAGCAATATAGCTTAAGAAGCATAATGCCAAATAAATTCTAATTTGCATATTTAATGAACCTTTCAAATTAGTGACATAGTTTTAAACGTACTGCACCAAATTTGAGGGAAATTTGTACAGAGACTTATGCTACTGACACCTGACTGTACAGTGAGACATTGGGCGAGTGTCATGTTAATTATCAGCTAATTTGCTATTTAATCAATTTAACAAATTAGCACTGTAAATCAGGTTAACTCCACGAAACTTGCTATTGTTTTGTGTACATATTAAACTGTATCAAGATACATTTCATAGTTTATAATCACCCTCAAGCTAATTTACATATTTAACAGGATTACGTAATTAACACTCAAAATCAAAAACTCTTCGAAGAACTCCACGAAGTTTGTTAGAGATATTATTTGTGTAGATATTAGACAGTATCGAGAGACTTTTTACAGGCTTTTATCAACTACAAGCTAATTTGCATATTAAACGGGTTTGAGCAATTACCACTCAAAATCCAGAGCCTTTACTCCGAACTCCATTTAACTTGCCTGAGATATTATTTGTGTACTTATTAAACTATATCAATAGACTTTTCACAGTTTATTCAAAACCCTTGCTTCTGACGCCATGAACTTCCTGTCGATATTGTTTGTGCACATAGTTAACTATATGAGAGACCTTTCACATTGCAAATCAAGAGTTTGTGCTCCAAACTCCAGAAAACGCCAGAATATTGTTTGCACCTATCTAAAACTGTATGAAGAGACTCTCCAAAGTTTCCTATCAACAAGTTGCTACTTTGTATTTGTGATCAAACGTGAGCATTTCCAGTTCATATCTGGTTGAAAGATGTCCAGGATGAAACACCTTTTTTCTGCCAACGATAACATATCAACTGATATCAAAAAAATAGACCAACAAATCATTCATCATGTGTGCAGTTGGTTGCTGTCTAAGGTTGGAGTGACAGTGTATTCTTAATCTGGTATGTTCTTCTTAAAACACACTACAAGATCTTACTTTGTACTATAAATACCATGAGTGTATAAATGGCCCCACCTTTGCTCTTACAGATACACGAACATGGTCTTACTGTGTACTATAAATACCACGAGTGTATAAATGGCCCCACCTTTCTCTTACAGATACACACACATGGTCTTACTGTGTTCTATAAATACCATGAGTGTATAAATGGCCCCACCTTTCCTCTTACAGATACACACATGGTCTTACTGTGTACTATAAATACCATGAGTGTATAAATGGCCCCACCTTTCCTCTTACAGATACACACACATGGTCTTACTGTGTACTATAAATACCATGAGTGTATAAATGGCCCTACTTTTCCTCTTACAGATACACACACGTGGTCTTACTTTGTACTATGAATACCATGAGTGTACAAATGGCCCCACCTTTCCTCTTACAATACACACACGAGGTCTTACTTTGTACTATCACATTCAATTTTGAAATCATAAACTTTCCCTTTTGTCAAGCAATATACCATCATCTCCAGCTTATGATATATATATTACATAACTCTTAGATACAGTAGAGCATCCAATGCATATGAAGACTTTTGAGTGAGGCACAGACTGTTAGCACAAAAGTTAGTGAGGCAAGGATTCTCAGAAAGTAGATTGGTGAAATCATTCATGAAGTTCTATGGTAGATACGGAGATGTATCAAAATATGACCTGTTTGTTTTCTCAATGATGAGTGACAGTATACCCGATTTTGACTTACATAAGTATCGGCAGTTTGGTGAATTTACCAAATAACATTGGATTTGTCGCTTTGGGTCAATCTTGACGGGTGCAGCTAGCTGGCAGGGTACGCTTACCCATTCCAGACACCTGGTACCACTACTGTCTTGTGATAAACGATGACCCCATTGCCTTTGTCATTTTCTATATGTTCCTTGGAACTGGTAAATTGTATATATACCTTGAATGATATGGTTATTGGACCTGCTTTGATGTCTTTTTAACAGTTTTGTCATTATCAATATCCCAGTAATTCCTTGGCAAACTGTTGGGAATGCATGTTAGTGTTTTATGATGTACATTGACTAGTCATTACTGCAGTGCTTTCTTTTATCTATGTCCCTATTTCACTCTTCTGACTATATAGAGAAAAGGCGGGTACTAAGAGACTCAGTAGTCCGTGGGCTAGAGGGGGTCTACGTGCACCCCCGCCACAGGATAACAAACCTGTATTTTTCAGAACCCTTGGGATCCCTAGAATACGAAATGGAATTTTAACAGAAAAAATATAGGGACGCAATAGCTGTTATGGTCATGTTTTGAAGGGTACCGCAAAATCACGATTTTCCAAGCCAAATGCATTTTCGTCAAATCTGTCTTCTTGTAAGTCATGTGCTGAGCTCATTTTTTAACATAACCTCACTTGTTTGGTATCATAAGAAAGGAAATTTATTCCTCTTTAAGGTGACATATTGCATTATGCAATATCTTCTACAGTTTTTCGTCAAAAACAACCAAAACTTACCCCTTACCCCAAATTTAACATTACAAATTACAGAAAATCTCAAATTCTACCAATTTTTTAGCTAGGCATAATAAAAAATGCAATGCTTTGTCTGAAATCTGTTTATTTGATACAGGGACATGTCAGAATTATGAAATAGACTTTTAACAGAAAAAATATTGGGAATCTACATCTGTAACAGTCATATTTTGAAGGTACCGCGAAATCATAGTGTTGTAGATTTGCATGCATTTTTGTTCAAACTGTCTTCCTATAAGTTATCTGCTGAGCTTGTTTTTGAATATAACCTGGTTTGTTATGTATCATTAGAAAGATAATTTACTAATCTTTAATATGAAATATTGTAACATGCAATATCTTCTATAGTTTACATGATACATAACCAAAACTTACCCCATACCCCAAAGTTTGCATTGAAAATGTCAGTCATAGCTAAACCAATTCTACCATTTTTTAGCTTGACACAAAAAATCCGGCCCTTTTTGCTATTAAATCTCTTTTATTTGTTACAAGGACATGTCAGAATTATTAAATAGACTTTTAACAGAAAAAATATTGGGAATCTACATCTGTAACAGTCATATTTTGAAGGGTACCGCAAAATAACAGTGTTGCAGATTTGCATGCATTTTTGTTAAAACTTTCTTCTTATAAGTTATCTGTTGAGCTTGTTTTTCAATATACCCTGGCTTGTTAGGTATCATTAGAAAGATAATTTACTAATGTTTAGAATGACATATTGTAACATGCAATATCTTCTATAGTTTTCATGATATCTAACCAAAACTTAACCCATACCTCAAAGTTTACATTGAAAATTTCAGTCATAGCTAAAACCAAATTCTACCATTATTTTTTAGCTTGACACAAAAAATCTGGCCGTTTTTGCTATTAAATCTATTTTATTTGTTACGGGACATGTCAGAATTATGAAATAGACTTTTTACAGAAAAAATATTGGGAATCTACATCTGTAACAGTCATATTTTGAAGTGGTACTGCAAAATCATAGTGTTGCAGATTTGCATGCATTTTTGTTAAATTTGTCTTCCTATAAGTTATCTGCTGAGCTTGTTTTTGAATATAACCTGGCTTGTTAGGTATCATTAGAAAGATAATTTACTAATCTTTAGAATGACATATTGTAACATGCATTTTCTTCTATTGTTTTCATGATATATAACCAAAACTTACCCCATACCCCAAAGTTTACATTGAAAATTTCAGTCATAGCTAAAATCAAATTCTACCATTTTCTTTACCTAGACATATAAATTCCGGCATTTATTTGTATGAAATCTATTTCATTCGGTAATGGGTCATGTCAAAAATATAAAATAGACTTTTAATAGAAAAAAGATTGGAATTCTGTAGTTGTAACAGTCAGATTTTGAAGGGTACAGCAAAATCTCAGTATTCCTGACTTGCGTGCATTTTTGTTGAATCTATCGTCTTTTAAGTCATCTGCTGAGCTTGTTTTTGAATATAACCTGGCTTGTTAGGTATCATTAGTAAGATTATTTACTAGTCGTTAAAATGACATATTGTAACATGCAATATCTTGTACAGATGTTTATGAAATATGACCAAACTTACCCCATACCCCAAAATTTACATCGAAAACTACTGTCATAGCTAATGTCAAATTCAAGCAATTTTTTTACGCAGACATAAAACATTAGGCAATTTTTTGTATGAAATCTGTTTTATTTTGTACTTGGCCATATCAGAAATATGAAATGAACTTTTAACAGAAAAAATATTGGAATTCTATAGCTGTAACAGCTGTATTTTCAAGGGTACAGCAAAATCTCAGTATTCCTGATTCGCATGCGTTTTTGTTAAATCTGTCATCTTATAAGTCGTCTAATGAGCTTGTTATTGATTATAACCGGGTTTGTTTAGTATCATTGAAAAGTTAATTAAATAGTCTTTACAATGACATATTGTAACAGGCAATATCTTGTATAGTTTTCATGGAATATGACCAAAACGTACCCAATACCCCAAGGTTTATATTGAAAGTACTGTCATAGATAACGTGATCAAATTCCGTGAATTTTTAGCTAGACATGATAAAAATAGCTCTGTTTCGGTATTAAATCTGTTGTATATGGTACTGGGTCATGTCAGAAATGTGAAATAGACTTTTAACAGAAAAAATATTTGGACTGTATAGTTGTAACAGCCATATTTTGAAGGGAAATGCAAAATCGCAGTACCGCAAACTGGCACCTTTTTGTAAAATTCTTCTTCTTGTAAGTCATCTGCTGAACTTATTTTGTGGCACAAGCTGGCTTGTGAGGTATCATTAGTAGGGATATTTATTCTTCTTTAAGATGACATATTGTAATATACAATGTCAATCATAGTTTTCCTGGAATATGGTCAAACTTTACCCCATACCCAAAAGTTTAAATCGCAAATTACAGCTTATCTTAAATTCTACCATTTTTTGCTGCACATAATACAAAAGGCAATTCTTGTTTAAAATCTGATTTATTTGTTACAAAAGTATGTCACAAGTATAAAATTAACTTTTAACGGGAAGATGATATAATTTAGTAGCCATTTGGATCATTTGTGGAGGGGGAACCCATATATTGCAAATGTATGTGTTTCGGCAAATTTGCCCTGATACCTGGGTACCCTTCCAAATATGATCCAAAAGGCTACAAAATCATATTATGTTCCTGTTAAAAGTTAATTTCATGTTTTTCACATACTTTTTTTACAAAACACATATTTCATAGATTTCATACAAGCATTGCCTTTGGTATTTAAAGTTAATAAATTGTAAAAAAAGGTAGAGTTTCAGATTTGCAGTAATTTGCTGTGTAAACCTTGGGGTATGGGTAAGCTTTGGTCCTATTTCATGAAACCTAAACAAGACATTGCATATTACAATATAGTCATTTTAAAGACTAGTAAATTACCTTTCTATTGATACCTAACAAGCCAGGTTATGTCAAAAATCAAGCTCAGCAGATGATTTTTAAGAAGACAGATTTAACAAAAAGCAAGCGAGTTGGCAATACTGTGATTTTGCGAGACCCTTCAAAATATGACTGTTACAGCTGTAGAGTCCAATATATTTTCTGTTAAAAGTCTATTTCATATTTCTGACATTCTCCCATACCAAATAAAAAGATTTCATATAAAGCATTGCCTTATTTGTTATGTCTAGCTAGAAAATTGGAGAATTTGACGATAGCTACGAAAGTAATTTTCGATATAAACTTTGTGGTATGGCGTAAGTTTTCGTCATATGCCATGAAAACTATATAAGATATGGCATACAACAATATGTCATTTTACAAAGTAGTAAATTAGCTTTTCAATGGTACCAAATAAACATGGTTATGTGATAAAATAAGCGCAGCAGATGACCTACAATGGGACAAAGTTAACAAAACACATATGAGTCTGCACTGCTGTGATTTTCAGTACTCCACAGAATATGCCTGTTACAGCCATAGAATCCCAATATTCTTTCTGTTTAAAGTCTATTTCATATTTCTTACATGTTTCTGTAACAAGTAAAATAGATTTAATAGCAAAAACGGCCAGATTTTCATGTCTCAGGTAAAAAAATGGTAGAATTTGGTTTTAGCTATGACTGAAATTTTCAATGTAAACTTTGGGGTATGGGGTAAGTTTTGGTTATATATCATGAAAACTATAGAAGATAATGCATGTTACAATATGTCATATTAAAGATTAGTAAATTATCTTTCTAATGATACCTAACAAGCCAGAGTATATTCAAAAACAAGCTCAGCAGATAACTTATAGGAAGACAAATTTAACAAAAATGCATGCAAATCTGCTACACTATGATTTTGCGGTACCCTTCAAAATATGACTGTTACAGATGTAGATTCCCTAATTTTTTTCTGTTAAAAGTCTATTTTATATTCTGACATGTCCTTGTAACAAATAAAATAGATTTAATAGCAAAAACAGCCAGATTTTTTGTGTGTCAAGCTAAAAAAATGGTAGAATTTGGTTTTAGCTATGACTGAAATTTTCAATGTAAACTTTGGGGTATGGGGTAAGTTTTGGTTATATATCATGAAAACTATAGAAGATATTGCATGTTACAATATGTCATATTAAAGATTAGTAAATTATCTTTCTAATGATACCTAACAAGCCAGGTTATATTCAAAAACAAGCTCAGCAGATAACTTATAGGAAGACAGTTTTAACAAAAATGCATGCAAATCTGCAACACTATGATTTTGCGGTACCCTTCAAAATATGACTGTTACAGCTGTAGATTCCCAATATTTTTTCTGTTAAAAGTCTATTTCATAATTCTGACATGTCCCTGTAACAAATAAAATAGATTTAATAGCAAAAACGGCCAGATTTTTTGTGTCAAGCTAAAAAAATGGTAGAATTTGGTTTTAGCTATGACTGAAATTTTCAATGTAAACTTTGGGGTATGGGGTAAGTTTTGGTTATATATCATGAAAACTATAGAAGATACTGCATGTTACAATATGTCATATTAAAGATTAGTAAATTATCTTTCTAATGATACCTAACAAGCCAGGTTATATTCAAAAACAAGCTCAGCAGATAACTTATAGGAAGACAGTTTTAACAAAAATGCATGCAAATCTGCAACACTATGATTTTGCGGTACCCTTCAAAATATGACTGTTACAGCTGTAGATTCCCAATATTTTTTCTGTTAAAAGTCTATTTCATAATTCTGACATGTCCCTGTATCAAATAAAACAGATTTCAGACAAAGCATTGCATTTTTTATTATGCCTAGCTAAAAATTGGTAGAATTTGAGATTTTCTGTAATTTGTAATGTTAAATTTTGGGGTAAGGGGTATAAATTTTGGGTTTTTTTGACGAAAACTGTAGAAGATATTGCATTATGCAATATGTCATCTTAAAGAGGAATAAATTCCCTTTCTAATGATACCAAACAAGTGAGGTTATGTTAAAAAATGAGCTCAGCACATGACTTACAAGAAGACAGATTTGACGAAAATGCATTTGGCTTGGAAAATCGTGATTTTGCGGTACCCTTCAAAACATGACCATAACAGCTATTGCGTCCCTATATTTTTTCTGTTAAAATTCCATTTCGTATTCTAGGGATCCCAAGGGTTCTGAAAAATACAGGTTTGTTATCCTGTGGCGGGGGTGCACGTAGACCCCCTCTAGCCCACGGACTACAGGAAATGATAAAGTAAGTGAGTGGATGTGGCAGACCACCAATCAAGTTCCTAAATATTTTGCCAAGGAAATAGCAACAACAATGGAAGTTGATGTGGTTCTTGTCAAATTTGACATCTGCAGAAAAATAAACTCTCAAAGGCCTTACTATGTACTATATTGTAAAATGGCCACACTTTTCTGCTTATGGGGTGCATATAAATCACACTCATTAGATCCATAAATTCAGGTCAGCCCAGAATGGCTTCATAAGTCTACACTTCTACAAAATGTCATTTATGCTTATTTCTAAAAACTTTTATGATTTATGTGTAGTCTGACTAGAATACTTTAGAATTATTTTGTTTTCGTGGTTCTAACACTAAGGCAACATGGGCGTCCCATAAGTGTCATTCTTCCTGGCGTCTCACAAGTCATAGTACACGTGTATATGTGTGTGTGTGTGTGTGTGTGTGTGTGTGTGTGTGTGTGGTGTGAATGTAACGTCATTCCTTTGGAATATGGCGTCGCACATTGAGTGAGTGCACATAGAGTTAAGCTGCCGTAATTTGGATAAACAGCGAGACATCTTTGAGCGGCTAGGTAACAATAGTATTACAAGGTGAACTGGCAAGGGGAAACGAAAGGCTAGGTTTCCCTGAAAAAACGTTCGAGGTGGAATCCCGTTCGCCTACCTGTGTGCTTTCTGAATTAAAAAATTGCATAAGATTTAAAATTTATAAAATAAAATTTACGTTAATCAAAAATAATTCGGTTAGTGTAAGTACTCACTTAACATTATCACAAAATTCAATTTTTTTTTTAAAAATAGCGACAATGTGGCTGAAGCATGATTGACAGCGATTGAAGCTGCATTGAATGGTTTTAGAGTTTAAAATGATTTGTTTTATTTCAAAGAGATATGTTTGTGTCAGGTATTTAAAGCCAATAGCCATTATGGCGCACTGTCATCCAAATTTCATCAGCCGACGCGAAAACGGATTATGCAATTAGGGTTTTCACTATGGTCATCAACTGGTTGTTGGTGTATTAACGAATGAAGACATGGGCAAACATTGTGACGAAAGAAGGCAATAATTTTGAGTTTTTTGTCGGCATCCTTTGGTAACAAAATATGCGGTGCTCTTTTTGTGAAAACTTTATGTACTGAGAAGGGCAGGAAGATTGGCAAGCGTTGGCATTAAAAAACACAAAATTTATGTCATTGAAGTCAATGTTTATTGTTGTAAACAAACAATAGAAAAAATACTTTTAGGAATGTTGAATAGCAAAAAGAAATCAGGAATCAAGTTCATATCAACGAACAATACTGCAAGTAACAAATAATTCAACGCAATCACTGTACTCGTACTATTGACCAATGATAACCATGCTAACAATAGCCTATACCTGACCCCATTTTGTGAGTAGTGCAGCCAACGGTAGAAATAAGTACATAGGTCCGGTATACTTCCGCATATATCGCTGTGACGACTCTTATTTTTAAACAAAAAGTTACCTGGAGTGAAACCCGACGAACATGTCACATTTTGAATATTTTTAACTATAAATGTCCCATACAGTATGAAAACCTTTCAAAATCCTTTAGAGAGTTGACAATTTGTGTGATCGGTTATCGATACCAGGTTTTAAGTACATTGTATCTGAGTATAATTCTGCTAATTTGCAGTGCCGTTTTTATCCCTTCTGTTCTTATCCCCTGCATGTGCGAACGGTCCATCTATAGCTATAGCTGCAAATCTATGTCCCGGCTAATCATGTTTAGGAATGAGATCGGCAGGGGATGAAAAAGGCATTGCAGCAGTGACAACCTAAATGTAGATCGGTAAACTGACAAAAATACATAAAATATATAAAAATATATAATTCTGGTTAGATTCATCGGATCAACTTGATTTGAACAAATCTTCATCTTCATACCTCGAGCTGGATTGTAACCAATCGTCAGCAACCGACGTGCAGGAATTCCCGTGTTTAAAAAGTTTGCGAACACAACTTTTGTTCTGTATCCATCTATCCTACAGACAGACATGATGCCTTTAACACCACTTGATTCTTTAGTCATACAAAAAATGCAGACTACGTATTTCAGGGTCGAAACCTGTACTGCAAATACCCAAAGCACCCTGATCTAGGGATATTTCCATGCAGGGATTTGCCGCCCAAGTTAAAACATCCTTCCGTGTGTATATTTCAAAAAAAAAGATCCATTGTTAGTGATTTGCATAACAAACTTTGGAATTCCCACCTTTGTTAGATTGCATATGAAGGTTTCCCTAAAGCATGGGACATTTTATGTCATAGACCCATGTTGCGCGTATTCTGGATGAAAAATTGGCCCATTTTAGTTTTTTTCGCGAGAAAGTTCCCATTAGGGCGGCGCATACCCGTACACCTTTTCTATGGGTGTAACCCAAGGAATTACACTCAGTGACTCCACAATGAATACGATTAGGAATACAAAAAAAAATAAAAATATGAGAAAAATGGTTTTTAAATTTTCTTCTACGAATTTGACTTTGTTGTTTGCGCCGGTTCTGCGCTGTTTGTATTTGTCATATCGAATTTTGTCACTTTGGTACTATTAGGTGCAGCTGGAATTTATATGTACTTACAGCTTTATATATACTTACAGCCAGTTCTGTAGCAAATTGTAATATGGTGACAAATTTCCATCTGTAATTGTAAGGTGAAGGACATAATGCCAAGACTGAATCCGCTGAAAAAGCTGTTTGTCAGCTTTAATTCAAAGTTAGACCCTGCAGAGGTGAAAAAGTTGAAAGACTTACTAGAACCAGACCAGTTTCAGAAGAACGAAGTTGATCAATTTAATGATGCCAAGGACATTTTTAGAAAGCTGGAGGAAAAGGGTCTCATATCAATTGGTAATCTCGAACTTCTAAAGGAACTTTTTCCTGAAATCCAACGTCCTCCTCTTGTATAGGGGGTGGACGATGTTTTGAGAAATAATCGACCGAGCCGTCCAGAGTCACAATCCACAGACATCACACAGAGTGTTCAACTAACAGGTAGTATAATGTCATACAACTGGCAGTTTCTTAATTGTCTGTGTTATACTAGTATTATATACTGAATATGATGTCCACCATTTTGTTTATCAAGTGAGCATTCCCATGTAAGATCAATTACTGCATTGCTTCTGCCTATTGAAAGGCAGGTCCAGAATGTCCGTTTTTCTCATTGGAAGCTTTTGTTACAACCGATAACGTAGTAACTAACGATAATGTATCAAACCGATAACGTTCTATTCGGTGTTTTAGTCGGCCATTGTTTCCTTCAATATCGCTGTCTACACAACTGTAATTTGCAGCTAATTAACACTTAAAATGTACTTCAAAAGCATAGCCACCGCGTATAACGTCAAGGGCAAACACATGTTATGCTGTTCAGAAAGGAGACGTTCCATAGCAAGGGGTCGAAGAAGCAGTTTTACAATCACGATTGTTGAGACACAGGTTACGTTATGTAGCAAAAAATGCGTTTTGGTTCCTGTTAGGGTGACAGTGGGAATGTCCGAAGAAAGAATAGCAAAAACACAGAAATACTAATATTTTCGTTTTTAACAACATACCGACTCAAATTTTTGCTTCTTGTCTTATCAACAGTATTCCAGTTAACATTCGATCTCAGAGTTGTTCAATATTGTTGCTTTTTTCCACATGTTGAGCGCATGCAATTGTGGGTTGTGTGTGTATATATATATATTATATATATATATATATATATATATATATATATATATATATATATATATATATATATATATATATATATATATATATATATATATATATATATATATATATATATATATAATATAAGTTATCCCTTTTTCCGGTAAACACATATTTCAATGCCGATGTGAGTTTAGTGTATTCTGCATTTCTGTCAAACGTTTTGTACGATTATTGTGTTGAAAGCAATCTGATACATCTTATTAAAAAGGACCATGTTTCAGATTTGCACTAGGACACACTTAGTAGAGTTTCTCAGGCGGTCAAGAACGTCGCCCCCCCCCCTAGATAATTATCAATTAACCAATCACATCGCGGCATAAATCATCGTGGCAGCTCATAACAGCGTTGAGTATCGTCGACGGCACATTCGAGGGAAAAAACTTTTTCCCTCAATATATAATCATTGCAATGGAATCATGACAAATTCGAAAGTTATATAATGGATTGTCAACTTAGCCGGGACAAGACAGCAAAATCCTAGGAGTCATTGGAAAATTGAAAACTGCTGTTTTGCAATTTCAGTTGACCTTCCCCTGTACTTATACTTTACGCAGAGTTTAATATCTTCTGTGTACAAAAATTGACAGAAGGTGGACTGGCGGCAACTAATTCGACATTATATTTAGCGTTTTGTGTTTGATGTAAGTTTGGCCGGTGAAATTTTTCCATTGGATACAAATGCCACTGGTCGAAACTCCTAAATGACTTTTGATGTTGTTTTAACCAAGTATCATCAATTCAGTTAATTTTGACTAAGTTAATCCAGGTGTATATCTCTTATTATGAAAAGTTCATGAAAACTGCAAATTTTGAATTGGCTGAAGTACAAATGCTCAATGACTTTCAATAAAGTTTATCATAGTATCTTCGATGCGGATAGCAAGTTTCGCCAACTTTTGGTCAAGGCAATCAAAATATGTAACCCTAATTAGGAAAGTCCATTAAATATACATATTAGGAAATGGCTGAAATAACATGCCTAAAGACTTTCAGTAATGTTCAATCTATTACATACGAAGTTTCGTCAATTTTGATTGAGTCAATTCAGATATATCTGCCTGATTAGGACAGTTCATTAAATATGCAAAGTAGCTATTAACTTTCATGTCACACCCTTATGTCTTCTATGGCGTATTCAACTTTTTGGCAAATCTCAACCTATTCTGTGCAGCCGTTCGCATAGTATGTCTATTTTTTCTAAAATCATTATTATGCAAATAAGCATAAATATGCAAGCCCATCAAAAACTAAAATATATTTGCTATTCTCTAACAAAATCTATGTACCAAATTTAATTTTAATCAAATAAGCCGTTCTTGTGATATCGCGCAGACAAACAGACAGATAAATAGACAGACAGACAACAAACAAACAGACCGACAGACAACACACAGACAGACACACAGACAGACAGCCAGACAAACAGACAAACATCGCTGCGACATTGGTTCACGTGTGTGAACACATGAGCTAAAATGAATTTGGATCAAACCGCAGTGGTTGAAAGGGTTAACAATAGATGTCAAGTCTTAGATGAATTGTTTCCCTCTACGTTTTAGGAATGACTGAGACACAACAACGGAATCTTTTAGAGAAGTTCAAAGAAGGCAACCATAGTATCGTCGTCTGTACAAGCGTTGGTCAAGAAGGTATCGATATCCAGCTCTGTAACTTTTTTCGCTACAATTATGCCCACAATGAAATAGGTCGTGTACAGGCTATAGGTAAGCTAAAAATAATATTAAATATTGCGATAGAAAAAAACTACCTTTCCCTTGATGTTGTTTTCATTAAATTAAATATCATAATCACCTTTGTGTAAGCATAATAAGAAAAGTTTTCGTCCATGTTTTCATGAAATGTCGAGTAATTTTCAAATAGCTGCATGCTTAGAATTAATATAAATAAGCCGTATTTTTACTAGTCATGTAGACATTTGAACTGAATTTTAAGGATTTTGAATAAACATGTGTTTTCTTATGATCTTATTTTTCTGAGTAAAATTTTTCCCGGAAATGGTGACATGAGAAGCCTTTAAAAATTCACTGCGTCACATGTTATCTTACTTATTGATAATCACTTTGGTAATATGATTATGATAAATAGGAAGAAGTAGGCAAGTCTGAAAAAACTGTCATGGTGGCTGGGAAGGAAACTGGTATCGTGAAACGAGAACAGTTGAATATGATGCGAGAAAACATGATGTACAAAGCCATCAAAGAAATCCGGAGGATGAGCGAAAGATCCTTCGCGAACAAGATCAGCGAGTTTCAAGCTTCAGATCAAGTGGAGCGTCGGGGACGTGAAAAGCAAAATCTGCTGCAATCAAAAACGTCGCAAAGAAGCACCCAAAGAAGCTGTCAAGTTCAACTGTAAAAGATGCAAGACATTTGCATGCCTTTCGACAGACTTACGCATATTCAAGGAGTTACATTACCTCCTCATACACGACACCTTCCAGGAGAGAATTAAGATCACGCAACACAAGAAACCAAAGCAGATAGACGCAATGTACAAACACAGAAGGTGCACTGCAAGAAATGCATGCAGGACTGGGGCATCATCGCCAAATCCAGGATGTTGACTACCACATTTTTAGGTCGAAAGCTTTGTTCTGGTCATGCCTGATGGGACACAAAGGCTGTGTCGTAAATGGAAGGACATAACATTCAATGTTGAGCATTGCAGTAAAGAAGATTTACAAAAGAAAATTAATGGAGAGGAGTCTTCAAGCCAAAATTAATTTTTCCTGTACATCGAGGCTTGTGTGTCTTGATTGATTGATCTATTCATAAATTTTCAAACAGTGCTGTGTCATACTTGTCATACTGTGTATCGACTTTTGGCAAAGATAATAATAATACTAATAATAATAATTAATATAAGTATTATATAGAAATAATAACGCGAATAATAAAAGGTTCAATTTCCGTAAAAAATAAGGCTATTTTTTGTCGAAAAGACCAATATGATATCGATTTCACTGCCCCATGTTTCCATGGTAACCATTTTAGGGGTTGAAAATTACAGTTTTTCTAATATCCATGAAAAGTTACTTTGATTGATATGAAAATAACCTAGTGGGGGAGTTCGGGTCAGAGAACTCAAAAAACAGATTTGTCTTAATGTTTCGAGTTGCCATAGTAACTATTCTGGGATTGAAAATGTTACTCTTTCCCTAATTCCTATTAAAGAACTATTGGTTGATGTAAAAAAATGATAATAAGGGTTTTTCTTGTTAGCACACCAAACCAATCACAATCATTTTAATGTGAGATGTTTCCATGGTAACCATTCAGGAGTAAAAATTACCAGTTTTTCAATGACTCCACCTAAAATCCAGTAACCAACAGAATATGTTATATCATAGAGATATTTTGGGTTAGAAAGTCCAAATATCCAGTGTAAAAATCCAGTAATCAACAGAAATATTATACCAAAGGGTTATTTTGGGTTAGAAAGACAAAACATGATATCAATTTTTACTGCCCTGTGTTTTCCATAGTAACGTATTTGCGTTTTAAAATTTCAAAGTTTTCCAAATTCCATTAAAAGTAATCCCAGTTACTATGCAAATGCTCTCCTAAGTGTATTTATCACAGCATGAACTCCATGTTCATTTTGTTTCATGTTGCCATGGTAACCATTTAGGTAACCAGTTTTTTTTATTTAAAACCATGCATATTTTAGATTAGGGTATCTTTTTCGTTAACCAGACAAGAAAAGGCTATTTACGAGATTCTGCCAATGAAGTTAATTTTCTAGTCTTTTGATGTGTATACTTGCACACCTTTAATACCCAAGGAAACAGGTATAATGGACGACAGTGGGACTCAAAAGTTTTGTGACCTATTAACATCCCGTTTCACTCTCAGAGTTGTATGCAAATTTTAAAAGTCGCCATGACAACCTGGCAACAACATGGCCTTTTCAGCACTGAGACATACTGTAGCAGGGCTAAAAATTGGCCACGGCCCTTCTGCCGGAGGAGGCATAATATCTGTGTCATTGTGATTGATACATTATTATCAAAATGCAACGAGAATGCGTTTTTATTGGCCATCGTTTCCTGTGCCTGTCATTCAAGTAGTCAGTTCAGATATTGAAACTTTGTTGCAAAGTTCCACCGCACGGCCGGTCGTCTTCGTAATTTCCAGAACAAAGTCACATTATGTGCCCAGCTGGGTTTGACTGCATTTATCTACCTCGTCCCAAAGTGACGGACGGATCTTTCACCTTTCAGCTTGGTGAAAAACGCATTTATTGATTCGCCAAAGGCCTGTGGATTCGCTTATTTTTGCACAAGTGCTACATGGACATAGGAAAAAGTTCGACTCACCTAGCCCTCTCGATTGTTGAATAAAACCACGGTCCATAATGAGAGTTTCGAATCAAAAACAGTAGCCGTGCTCGAATACAAATGTCTTCTCATTAAATTGCATCATTCTTGATATACAAGAGTTAGCATTCTGAACTTGGTTGAACATCATCACCTTCGTAAGATATTATCTTGTGGACCAAAGTTCAGAGAACCTCGCAGGATCAACTGGAACCATAATTTTAAGATCGTTATGGACTCTGTTGAAGAATATGCCATTAAATGGTCTAAAAGGGAGGATGTAGAGTTGGACACACTGTCAGAATGGGTCAAATCTGTGAGGAAATAGTTCGTGGCCGTATTAGTCGACTTAGATCACATGTTTGCAGAAGACCCTATTCTGTATTTAAAGATTCTGATGCTGTTAGTGTTTGAATGATATCCATGAAAAATATGTTGTCGTTCCTGCTGATAAAGCTGCCAATAACATTGTATTTGTCTGTAAGAAGTATTATTTTGAATGTCTTTATAGATGAACTTGGTGTAACTAAGACCTCCACCAACTCCACTTACAGACAATCAATGTTCAGCAAATCTGAATTTTGGCAAACCATAAATCATTCATGGATAATTTTGATGTTACAATAAAGGATGACCATAATAAGTTGCCTAGCTTATACTGGATACCAAAGCTCCACAAAACACCTTACAAAGCTAGGTTTATCGCAGGATCTTCAAAATGTCCAACTACAGAGTTATCGAAGATACTGACTTCTGTTCTTTGTACTGTTAAACGGGGACTTCAAGCATACTGTGATGTTGTCTTTTCTCGGAGTGGTATAAATCAAATGTGGATATTAAAAAATTTGAAGGAACTCTTTGAAAATTTGAAATCAAGATCTGTTTCAAAATAACATCTATTAAAACTTTCGATTTTCCACATTGTATACCACAATACCATATAATAAATTGAAAGAACGCTTGATAAACATCATCAACCAAGCATTTTTCTACAAAAAACAGAACGAAAAAGAGTTCCCACTTTACGAAAAGTAGAGGTGAAATGGGTTATTTCCTTAAAAAATCATGGAATCAATTTTTTTCTTTTCAAACTTTCAGAGAAAAGTGCTTGAAAATCCTATTCCAAATTAATGTTGTTTCATTTTTTCACTTTTTCTTTGAAAAAAGAGAGTTCATCTTGATACATATATGGCCATTTACCATTTTCTAATGAAAAATGTGACCTGAGAAATTACTGCATATGAAATTCATTTTTTCCAAGTAAAAGTCCTTACAACATATATGTGATCAGCATTACTTGCGGTGTATGATAGAAAATTTCATTTTAAGAGCATGTTGATTCAGATTGTCAACAATTGTTCAGAAATTGCCAATTTCAAAAAGTGAGCTGGTCTGTTCCAATGCTATTGATAGTACTGAGGTACAATCTCAACGATGTTGATCGTTGGGAATGCTTCACAAAGTTGACTGATCTGCTTCAACACTGCTGCTGATTATACTCCGTTCCAAATCTCAACAATTGTTTGCCAACACTTCACAAGATGAACTGGTCTGTTCCAATGCTATCAGTTATACTCAGTTGATTTTTTTCAAACACTTGATATAAGAATCATCATCACTGAGTGACAATATGGATATCTGTGAGAGTGACTTTGCTTTGTGGTAAAAAAAGAAAGTGACATGCATAAATTACATTTAAATACATTCATACACATTTATTTGCATTGATAATGAATTCAACATTCCAGTGAGTTATTTGAAATGTTTTATAAATCCAGAACATCTCACAAGAAATATTTAAATTAAACTAGAACTGCTGATGATTTGTGACTTCTTAGTAAAAAGTTTAAAGGGAATATCGGCTGATTCATGTACGAATACGGATGTGCTAAAACAGATTTCCATGAAATTTGATGTCTCCCAGCCATAAGGTGAGCGCATCTGTACAGCTACCTTATTTTGGTATGATAGGTAAATGTTGCCAAATTTTCTGCTTTTGCTGGTCAACAAGAGATACAATGGAGAAATGGCAGGAAGTGTAAAACTTAACAATCTTGATACTCTTAACATTAAAACAATCCTGGAATATATTTGTTGGAGACAAAACCTGCTTAAATCACCTTCAGCTGTGCTTTCTAATGATTTTTACTGCATTTCAACACCAAATACAGTTTACCATATCAAATGCTTACTACATTACCGCATTTGGTATAAAATGGCAAAAGAAAAAGGAATATCTTTTCACAGCATTGATGACCTTTGTTCATATCAACACAATTTGAATAAGTTATGATGGTACTAACATTTAGTGGTACCTTCATACCAAATTTCAAATCAGCATTGGAAATGGCTCTTGTAAAGATACAAATTTTTACCGAGAACAACGAAGAAAAATCGAAACAGGTCCAATGTCACTGAAGCTAATATAGACATGGATACAAAATAAGTATTTCCTGACTGTATGAAATTATCTCACTAAAGTCATCCTGGGGACCTGTATACCAAATATAAAGGCTGTCTGACCAGCGGTTTTGAAAAATAAGCGACCTAAAAGTCAACAGAGCTCTGCTGTAATGTGTATACATAACTTTTGTGACACATGTGTTGATGAAAAGGTAGATATCTTTGATAGCTCATTTCAGGATGGTCTGACCAAAAATGGCAAAATTAGCTGCAATAATACAAAATTGCAGAAGATTTCATCAAATTTCAACATATTACACTAACACAACCCATAGTGATTATGTATACCAAATATCAGAAGTATCACTCAAATAGTATTTGAGGAACAATTTTCTGACCAAAAATGGCAAAAATTGCCCCCAAAATACAAAATTGTAGATTTCATCATAATTGTGATAAATCATATTTTGATCATCCCTACTAACCTTTACCCCAAATATCAAAGCTGTCAGACAAGCGGTTTTGATGAAATAGATTTTTGACCAAAAATGACAAACAGTTCTTAAAAATACAGATTAGCATACTTCATCACACTTTGGACAAGTCTAAGTTGGATTACCCATAGGCATCTGTATACCAAATATCAAGCTGTCTGACCAGCGGTTATACAGACGATTTTTTACCAAAACTGCCTTTTGCGCTAATTTGCATTTATTTTACAATATCAAAAAAATCAAAAAAATTTCTCATGATCATATTTTGCTTTGCATCTACACAACAAATATCAAATCAGTAAGTACGGTGGTTCTCAAGATATTTGAGTGGACGGTCATCCTCACAAACAGACGTACTTACATACAGACTGACGACCGGCGCCGGATGGATAACCATCCTAATAGCTTCTATAGACTATTGTCTATAGTAGATATAAAACTATTGCATTGTCTGTCTCATTCTGACATGGCATTATATGTATGAGAACACTTACAGGGATTTACAAACCAGATTTCAAATCATTGCAGCAGACTATTTCTGTAATTTTTTTTCCGTCAAAAATTAATGTAGAGAATAACTTTCTGTGACATGTGTGTTGATGAAGAAGGAAATCTTCAAATAGCCCTCTTCTGGTCGACCTGATTAAAATTGCAAGTATAGTTGCAAAAATACATAACTGAAGATTTCATCATTTCAATATATTAAATTAAGATCATCTATAAGAACATGTTTGCCCAATATCAAAGCTATCAGACTAGTACTTTTTGAGAAGGAAATTTTTTTTCACATCTTCACCCCTGGGTGCACCTGTACATCAAATACTAAGATGGTGGGTGCTATGGTTTGGAGTTTTTGATGTGAATATATATATATATATATATATATATATATATATATATATATATATATATATATATATATATATATATATATATATATATATATATATATATATATATATATCAGCGCACTATGTGGAAACACGCATAAGGGAGTCAGGATCAAGCAGAACCATGAGCGGAACAAGAGAAGCAAAGCAAAGGAAACATTCGAAGATAAGATAAGTTGAACCATTCGTCTGATGATCACTACAGTAATACAGAAAACACATGTAGCGTGAAATTCTGTGTAACGCCTAAGCCCTGTTTTCTACTTGTTATCAATTTTTACTGTATATCACTCTGCCATACAGGTATTGAACACTTTTACACCGTGAAGATTTTCAAACTTTATAGGCCAAGGACACTAATATTTACTGATTGAGCACTCTCTTCTGCACGGTATCTTTGCAAGTATGGAACAGTACAAGTTCAACGACTTGACCAAAAACATCCCCATTCTGTCTATGAATGTCTTCAAGACCTGACTTATAGAGAAGGTTGAAAGCGCAGTCAAACGCATGAGATGGAAGGCTTTGTATTTCCTGATGGATGGAGACAGCATTGTTGAGCACACACAAAAAGAGAAATTCGGCTTCAATTCAGGAAAATGTCCACCACAGATTGAAATGATGAAACCTTTTAAGGACGATACGCTTGCGATGATTGAAAAGATCGAATTCAGGAAGCTAAAAGCAGACATCCAAGCTGTCAAACAATTGGATAAAATATTTGTGCCTGCCGACAAAACGAGAAATTTCTACAAGGTCAGCAATACCTATTGCGAGAAACTGCTGCAGAACAACAAAACAAAGACTGAAAATTGCCTAAGAGAAATCATATACTGAAATAAATACTGAAGTGAAGAACATAGCAGAACGTCTCGGCATTGACGATAGAATGAATATACTGGCCAAACAACAAGCATTCATCACATTTAAAGATCACAAAGACAACTTTCACAACAGCCCAAACTGCAGACTTATCAACCCAAAAAAGAGTGAAATGGGACGGGTGAGTAAGGAGACATGATAGAATAAATGCCGAGATAAGACCATCCATTGGCGTCAGTCAATGAAGAAATTTAGCATAAGTGATAAACTGGTTCGAAGCCATACCAGACAAAAGTAGCTACAAATTCATAGTGTTTGACATTGTCAATTTCTACCCGTATATCACAGAAGAAATTCTACGCAAGTCACTTTGTTCTGCAAAACAGTACACCGTAGTATCCAATGAGAATATCAACATCATAGTGAAAGCCAGAAAATCGCTTCTATCAGCCATGGACGAAACGAGACAATAAAGATATGTTCGACGTCACAATGGGGAGGTATGACGGAGTGGAAATATGTGAACTGGTAGGTCTCTACATCTTAAACATCCTTGCACAAAAATACAACAAAAACCAAATCAGTCTATACAGAGACAACAGTCTCGCTGTCTTCAAAATATCTCAGGCATTTAACAAGGCAGAGAAAATAAAGAAAGACATTACATCACATTTCCGCAACATAGGGCTGAAAACAACAATCGTGACGAACTTTAAAATAGTTAACTACTTTGATACCTCTCAGATGGAAAGTACTCTACGTAAAGAAAGCCAAACGACCTACCAGTATATATTCACAATTAGTCCAACCATCCCAAAACCTACCGTCCGTGAACAGCAAGCGTATATTGGCACTCTCAAGCGATGAACATATCTTCAACAAAGTAGCACCTATCTACAACAATGCGCTCAAGGCCAGTGGCTACGACAAAGAGATAAAATACTCAAGGAAAATGAATTTAAGGCCAGGCAAGAAGGAAGCGACATCGTAACATCATCTGGTTCAATCCACCGTTCAGTAAAAGTGTTGAGACAAACATCGGAAAAATATTCCTCCGCCTCATTGAGAAACACTTTCCTTGGCCTCATCGAGAAACACTTTCCAAGCTCTACAAAATCTTCCACAAGAACACTGTCAAGGTCAGCTATAGCTGTATGGGAAACATGGCATTTGTAATAAAATCACACAACAAACAGATCTCCAGCAAAAACTGTGCTGAGCCTTATAAAGCTGAGTGTAACTGTCGGGCCAGAAATACATACCCGCTCGGAGGTTAATGCCAAAATAAGAATATTATTTACAATGCAAAGGCATCAACAAATGACGGTAGCAGCAAAAATTACATCGACCTCACAGAAAACCCGTTCAAAACCCGCTTCTACAACAGCCTACACTTGTTCACCAACGAAAGTGCAAAACCAGTACAGAACTTTCCATGCACATATGGAATCTGAAGAACAAAAATATGCATCACTAAACCAGTTGGTCTGTTTTGTGCCATGCTGCTGCACAAAGAGATGTAACCTTTGCCTGAAAGAGAAACTGTTCACAATCAATGGTGAGAAGCCTAACCTGCTAAACAAGCGATTGTAGCTCATCTCGAGAACACATGTAGCGTGAAACTCTGAGTACCGCCTAAGCTCTGATTTCTGCACAAGGGATGCGTAAAACACATTATCTTTCTGGTCAAGGTTTATACTGATGATCTATAAGAAAACCTATGCATCTATAGCAGAGATAGCATCTCTGTATTTGTCTTGTAAAAATCCCTTTGTGTCTTTGTTCAGCATTCTCCGCCCGTTCAAATGAAACCCCCAACATATAGCTGCTTCCAGTGGCTGCTCATCTTCAAAGGCAATTTTCTTCCTCCCTTGTGTTCGAAACATCGGTTTCCATGCTGTTGCCCATGTACCTTCGTACCAGTGGAGAGTAAACGGTTGCCCACTTCTCTTTGTAATTTTTCCTATCTGTGGAACTTCTTTGAATTCTGGACAGTACACTGCCACCATAGTGCCCTCTTCCAGAGAATCAAAGTTGTCGACATGATCAGCAAGTGGGGCCATTCCCTGGACTGTAATCTGTATGGTAAACCAAAGAGGATTCAAATAAAGCCAGTTATCATATGTAGATCGGGCACATTCTGGCCAATGAGACTTTAATACACTAAAAACATTGCTATATTTAAACAATCATATAAAATGTGTCATTGCATCATTGAAAATGGTTTGACCTTTGGTAGAATTCCCATACTAACAGCAATTGATCACGCTGTATGAGCCACGAGCCAGCTTTCTTTGTTATTATGGCGTGTGACGGAAATCTTGGTATAAGAAAGGTAGCTCAATGTTTGGTAATAATTTTAAATAATGAAAGTCTGTGCGTCATGAAACAACAATGTGTATTCATGTGGAAAGAACATTGCAAGATTTTTATCGGCTGGCGATGTTTTTCTCAACTGTCAGTGTTTGCTTTGTGTTTGTAACTGTCTGAAAAAGAGCATGTCGATCATTGATTTGAAATCATTTTAAAAAACCTTGTGCAAGTTCTCCCTCTACTTTCAAATTATTCCCTAAGACTTATCCTATTGAAAAGCCTGAGTAATCATGAATTTTTTTGCTGTTTTTGCGGCAAAGTTGATCGAGACGCCTTGATATTGGTGTTATCATTACAATGACAGGCTGAAAAGATGTTTAAAATAAAAAAAATATATAATGTTGTCTTTCGGAATATCACCTGTCCTGAGTATGTTTAAGTATAAATGGAAGTATCACACTGTGGAAATGATGGAAACCTCTGATCAATATTCATGGGGGTGGGGATTTTGATCAAAATTTTCAGACGTTGAACTTTTGATATTGCCCCTAAGTGAGGCTGACTAAGCCAGGCAAGTGATTATATAGAACATTGGCAACTGTAAAACTTCGCCGAACCCAAGCACTGCTCATCTGGTGAGGGTCCTTAGTGCTTGCTGTTCTGAGGCGTAGCCACTGACAGGCTATGAGAGTGTAAATGATGATGATAGACATGACAGATTAAGGTAGTATGCACCTCGAAAGTGAAAGACTTAAACTTTTGCTCTAAATTTCCTCAAGGAATCTTTCAATCATTCTCTTTCAAAATCAAGAATAAAAATAGGGGGTCACCATGCAAATTTTGGTACTAGAGAAACAAAATGCCCAAGATTTACCGATATGCGAAATATAAAATGGCCGCTATCCCTGTGTTAACTCTATGGAGAAAAGTAAAAATTTTCGAATTTCAAAAAACTAAGCCAGTGAAAAGTTTTCTTTCACCAAGAGCTTTAAAATGAACCCCCACATGTAGTTTATCAGAAGAGAATTGTAAAAGTTTGAACGTCAGAATGTCTGTCCCCAAGGAGCGTTCTACCTTAACAGACACAACAGTTAAATTTGAGAAGTTTCACAGATGATTGATCAATGGGTCAAGTGCTGCTCTAACAAACCACTTTAGTTATCTGAATGTTAAAGAACATCTCAGCATCAAAGAACATCAGAAATGGAAACAAATGTGGAACGAACTGTCATAATTATACGTAGCAGTGTGCAGTTCTTTACGGAAGTTGCAACTTGACGGCTGTGGATGTTGGTTTTAAGTCTGTCTGCTGTGAAAGGAAAGGCCAGGAGGCTTCCGGCTAGAACATCTGGGTTTATTTCTCCCGTGTCTATCAAATCTGGAAGAAAACCTTGCATGATGTTTCATATATTGTAGTGCTCACCTTCTCACATGGTCTGGACAATTTATTCTGAAGTTTTGTCAACTGATCATTGAGTTCTCGACTTTCCTCACTTTGCCTCACTACTCTCTTTGCCATAGCTTTTTCCTGTATTTCATACAGGAGCCATGACTGGGGTAAGTTTCCTGGAACCTAATTGACGAAGAAGAAAACAAGCTATGGAGATTGTTATGGAAAAAATTACACTATAGATCATGGTTTAAGGGGACATGGCTCAACACATCGATTTGCTATTAAATTATGTTAGGAGTTGTGTGGTTTGATGTTTTGTGGTATTAACTGATTATGTAGTTGTTCAGAAATTACTTTGTATAGGGTGATCCCCTTAGAAATCCACCCTCCAGGCTAAGGTACTAAACAGCCACTTTGTATTGTTTCCCATGCCATTTGTCTTGAGGATCTATCATTGTCCTAGGGCTAAGTTTTCCTGAAACTCAAAATGAGTAATTGCAAAAAAAATGGCTACCTTCTTACAATATACAATTATACCTTAAAAACTATCTACTGTTGATTGACCAATCAGAGTGCTCAATTCAGGGTGTTTTATTTACTCGTAAAGCCTTGGTCACCAAATTCCAGAAATGAATGACAGCGCCATAGTAAAGTACTGTCCAATCAAAAGTGAACATGTCACATCTGTAGACATCTGGTACGTTTTAATATTCAAATTTGGTAACACAGCGGAAACCAGCTGCAACACAAAATCTGCTGTGCCCTAGGGCATTTATATAATGTGCCCTAGGGCATTTATAGGATGTTCCATTACATTGGAAGGCTATTTCACAAATAAAAGTTTTAATTCATATCCTAAACATGTTACATTGACAAAGGGGACGGTTGACGTAAACACATTGAAAACGAAAATATATCAGTTAGGGGCGATAGTTTTTAAGTCGGATAAAACCCTCGTACTCGGGCTTTATCCTATACATATGATAGATTGATGTCCATATGTGCCTCACGATTTATTGCCTGTGCAGCACATGCCATTTCCAATAAGTAATGTATGCTGAAATTACTCACACAATCCAGGTCTTTTGCATTTCCGAGGAACTTTTCCCACCAGCTTACAGCTGAACTTGGAAGACGCACTCCAAAGCCACCTGGGACATCTCGCTTCAGATTTGGTAGATCCATCTTTTCTGTGCTTGGGATGACATACATTGGCACATCATTGGCACTTGGAATACTCTGGAAAACAAAATGGTGTTGATTGATTAGTGCAATATTACCGTGATAAATAAGAGAATTTTACAATATAACAAAAGCTCTATTGCAGAAATGACACGACCTCTATAAATATTATCAAGGTCATTAGTTGTTTTCAGCTTCATCTACAAAAAAAGATCTACTAAAGGATTCTTTTGATGAAAAGCGTAATTACCATCATGTAAATTATAATAGAAAACATAAGCAAAATTGGGCATTGAGGACTGTGGCTTTTCCAGTCTCGTATCATTTAAAAATGTAATAAAATCTTTGCCTGATCAAATCACCTGGTTGATTTCTGTTGTTCTTAATGATGGTGTATAAGCGTGTAAACATGATTTCGTATTTTAGTTTCCGTTTGCCGCTGGAGAATTTACATCGTGATTTAAAAAAAATAAAAGCCTCAACAAAAATGAGGTATTATTAATACAAAAGAAACAGTTGCATTCTGCTGGTTCACCCAATCGATTATTCTTTCTCTCACCCGCGTACCCGGTCACTCAGCACCGCGGCATGCACGGCATGCAGAGTTCTTACCAGCGCTTATTTACCGCGATCATGAAGCGCGTAGAATGACCTTGAATGTTGCTATGACTGCCGTGTACATGAGCGCGGTGGCTGGAATGGAACGTGCACGTGACGACAGCTATGCATGCGAGCGCCTTTGAACCTGTCGTCTGCTGTCCCGGCCTCAGAAATGTATATATATACAAGGGTATGCTCATATGAACATGGAACCTGACGATGTGCGTTACAAAAAAGGGGGGACAGGGGGGACAGATACTATTACCCTCTAAAACGTCCGCAAAAGGTAAACACATTTTTTAGTTTTGCAATGTAACTCACTGACGATAGAAAGTAAAATATAGAATGAAAACAAAGAAAAAACGTGAAAATGTAACCCTTGACCTGCCAGGCTTGTTCAAGCTCCGTACGACCAGAACAGTGTGAGTAAAATGAAATGCACATTTGAAATAATCTTTCAGGTTCAATTGAAAGGCAATCACTAAAACTGAAGAAAAAATAATGTTTTTCTTTGGAATATTATATTGGAAGGTTTTTACTACGAAGAGAAATAAAAAAATATGTCCTTTCTTCTGCGCATGACGAAACCACAGAACGGCAT
Organism: Ptychodera flava; assembly: GCF_041260155.1. Classification (NCBI taxonomy): domain Eukaryota; kingdom Metazoa; phylum Hemichordata; class Enteropneusta; family Ptychoderidae; genus Ptychodera; species Ptychodera flava. The sequence continues at coordinate 15,829,492 of NC_091929.1, read as the reverse complement.
TTGCTATATTAGCGTATTTTGCGACGTTCGAACATCCAAAGTCGCTACCGGATAACGGCAATTTGTAACGCACATAGTCAGGATTAGCAATGCATTTATTCTCGGTCATATTTCGAATATCTACTACATGTCTGTCATTTTCATAACTTGATGTGTGCTACGATGCCATTTCAAATTTCATACGTCATTTTCGCAACGGAATTCGACTCACATCATCGGTAAATAATATCGTCCAGAAATGATTTGCATACCCTTGTGTATATATATCATTGTGTGAAACGACACAGCGCAGGTCGCGCGAGCGTACCTGTAGGACGTGTATGATATATGCGTGCGTCGTTCCACTGCGGCGTTTAGCATCGAAAGAATGCGGTCGATGTGGTCGCTTGTGACGTTCACGTAGACACGTCCGACCTTGATCTGGTTTTGTAGCAAAGTCGGCATTTCAATCTGAACGGCATTCTGTTATAAATTTCTTACACAGTTATCATCAAAGTTCGTATTTACATATAAGCTGCTTAGTTTATTCAGACTATCAATTCAGAACAACATAGTGCCCGTGGTTGATTCTCTCTTTCTAATTTGAAATACAGAAGACACATAACACAACTGTTCTAGTATTTGACCTCTATTAGTAGTAAAGTAATAGTGTACCTTTGGGATTATCTTGTTTTTTCTACAAAACATCTTGTTTTTCCTACAAAACATCTGTTTTTTCTACAAAACATCTTGTTTTTAACACAGGGAACTCCCTCTTACGCACATGCGCGGGAGTTCCCTGACCTATATATGAACTCACTCACGCGCAGCAGTGCATTGTTCTGAACTAAGCAGGGAAATTCCCTGCTGAGTCATTCACATTCCAAATGGAACTTGCGCAATGTGCTATGACTCACCCCCACTATCAAAACGGAACGATATTCTATTCTCTCTCATTTGTTAGATAGATTCCGACTGTGCTGCAGCTCTGTACAGCTCCTTAAGGGGTTCCAGTGCTGATTTTTGTCTTCTGGATGTAAGTATATACTCGTTTTCTGGTTGTGTGAATTTACTATGTTTTTCCTACGCCTATCGGAGCGAGATTTTCACCTATTTTAATCCCTACCGGAACCATAGGGATGTTGCGCAACCCTCTTTTCCAGAAGAGTCTTTCGCAATAACTTTTCCAGTAGGGACTTTCGCAATACCCTTCCAGTTACTTAGCAACTTGTCACGTGGTTTCAGAGGTCTGAACTCTACAGTTTTCAGAAAATTTTCTGTGGATTTTTTTCTGAACGACTCTAGTTCCTATCGGTACGAACTTGTTCACCCGATAGATAAAATTTTAGAATTTTCCTCCGAACTTAAATATGTCTGAAGACCATTACTTCAAACAATATGAGACGTTTTAGATAAATGGTACTGATATCTAAAGTGTAAGTAGTTGTATCTTTTTTAACAAATGAAATGTTGCCGGAACTACTTTCTTCCGGAGTACGAGTAAAAATATCTAAATCTTTTTTATCTTTATCAATAGTTATGAAAATAGTGCAAGGTGTTCTTGAGTCTGTTTTTATAGCAATATTTCCAACTAAATCATCAAACTCGTCTCCTGTACCTAATTTTATGCATTTGATAACAACTGTACCATGTCAATTATTTTCATATTATCAGTCATCTGTTGATTTACAGTCTGTAAATTTAATTCAGCCACCTCCTCCCCCACACTTTTCAGACCCAGTTTCTTTAAAGTTGTGTCCCAAATAATCTTACTGGAACTCCGCTAGCTGTATACGAGCAATAATTCTCCCCCTCGTTTATCCACCTTCTTAGTGTATTATCTGCCTTCATTATTGTATTAAGAGGACTAATTTTAAGGTGAATCGGTATACCAAGAAGTGCAATGTATGGATTCTTAGGAGTAAGCCAACGACGAAAATCTAGCAACTTGTACTTGTTAACATTGCTATCGAAATAAATAACATTTGGAGTTCCTGGCAGTTCAGTAACTCCACCACTAATTTCACTATCCAATATATCTAAGATGTTACGCGGTACATTATAAGGCATGAATTTCTGACTAGCCGAATTCCATGTCAGTGCAAAAGGAGTAGGATCATTCGAAGCCTTTGTGGCGTCAATTACGGTTTCATCAATGTCTGTAAGTTCAGAAAATTCTACAGCATGCTCGTGGGGTGGCGCCGCGGCATTGGCTAAAACGAAATATTTTTCGCGGTCTTTATAACGAAGGACGTAATCCTTATTATGATTAGCAGCCATCTTAGTATTATTGTTAACTTTAACATCACTCAGATCTTCAAGCTCAAGATTTTGTACACGAATTGCACCTAGACCTGGACCAGACATACGGGACCTATATACAGTGAAATTAAAATAATACCTTGTAATATACACAACCATGGCTTCAGCTATAGGAATGACAGTTCTCGGTGCTGTATTAAATGCAACGGCATTCACAGGAGGAAATATTATCGGACAAAAGCTTTCTGGGAATGGCGACGCTCTTATTGAAGAAAAGGTCCGACATGATAAAGCATTAGAAAAATTTGAACATGATCGCAACGTCTGGTCAGAAAAAGATTACTCCAGGCTGACTGGGAAAGAGAAAATCAGGTAAAGGACGTGCATGCTGCGGCAGAATTAAGAGATACAGATGCAGAAATCCTGGAAGAAGCAGAAGCGGTGCAAAGCAACTCTACGTCAAGTCCAGTTCAATTCTCAGATTATTATCAGCCCAGTCCTGAGCAAAAGAAATATGAGATGATCTATATTGCTGGAGGATTGGTCGTGGGATGGTTTATCTTCCGGTAGGCCCCCTTCGGAACGCTTGGAACCGTTCCGACAGGGCTTTGGAATGGCTACAATAATTCAATACAAAAGGTGACGGGCCAGTTATTGAAATCGATCATCTTCCCATCCTGATCTGTTATCCAAATACGCATTGAATCCATCATCCCCCTTCCCACCTTCTCAGTGGCACGGAAATTGAGCCGTTTTTAAAATCATAGGTGACCTTTTCACTTATTCGTTTTGTTTCCCGAATGGGAAGTATTTGTAAACGGTCCGATACTTTCCCCTGTATGTATTCGCCAGAGCCAAATGAAACATAACTTCCAGTAATATCAACAACATCTGAATGAACTATGTATTTAGTGACTGTTAAGAAATCTGCTTGACCTGGACTCATAGTACTTTTTTCCACGGGGTTGTCCTCATTTTTTTCTGAAAAGCCGACGAGGTTAGCGAAGTTACCTGTGGCATTAAAAAATACTCTAACATCTTTAGCCAAAGTTAGAAGAATGTTGTTTGTCGGCATATGTTCTTCAAAATTAATTTTTTGCTTCAACCCGATGGCTTTGTTGAGTGTATTGATATTGTAGTTACCTGGACGTATTGTTATAGACTTCTTCGGTTGTCCACCTTCTTGATATTTTAATATGCTATTTCTCCTCGTTATGTTATACCATGAGTTAAAGAGTGAACACTCGAGCAGTCTTATCTTCGTAAACTTTGATATGTCAATACAAGGGTTAAAATACATAGTAACCGGTTTGCCTGTTTCGCTTTCAATCCAAATGATCATCGTTGTACGTTATATGTATATATTACTAAGTATAAGTGTTCGATGAATATTATTATTATTACAAAGTATAAGGTTCTGCAGGAATAATATTTTTCTGTTCAAGGAGATCTTTGGTTGCAACCGCGGCAGCAGTCGCACCGCCTAATTTTGCCAATCGAGTCAAATTTGGACGACTTGGATCGCCCACCTCTATTTTCAAAAATTTGCTGGAGATCATAAGATATCCCATCGCAAGTCCTGCGATTACAATACCATCGTACATTGTGTTTACAACTGTTTTAGTATCCATGATTGCTGACTAGTATATAAAATAAAAAATAAAATAATTACGGAGTTAATCCATCTCATACAATGTAGAGGAGCTGGGTCCCCCCTCCCCTCCCCTCGGAACTGTTCCGGAGGGAGCCGCTACGGGCTCTGTTTTTTTTCGCTTTCTGATTTGGTTCATCTTTCCGATCTGGACAAATATGACGAGCACGCCCCCAATATAGCCCTAATGCAGTCAATGAAACTCCCACAATTCCTAAAACAAGATAACATTTATTATACCATTATTATCGCGTGAGCTATCACACTGTTGTGGTACTCTCCCCCCGGAACCCCTTTCGGAACGGTTCTGAGAGGGGTCCAGAAAGGGGCTCGCTACTGCATCAATCTCCTCCCCCTCCCCCTTCATTACTTGGAGTTTATTATACCTGTGTTGCTTGTTCCATTCCGCTAGTCGCTTCCCTGCAGCAACTCTCCCTGGATGCTTCGGCGGTAACAAAATTTTCTCTACGTTGCGCTGTGTCGGAGGTGTCGGTGTTGGTGTTAGGATCGTCCCTGGCTGAGCCTCTGACGGAGTCGTTTCCGTTTGCGGTGTGGGCCCCGTCGTCGTTTCCGTTTGCTGAGTCGGCGAAGTTGAATCCATTTATTTCAGGTACTATATTAAACCCGATTTTTTTAAAATTGAAATGTTTACCCGTAATTAAACCGGTGGAAATTAGAGCAATCAGGGGCCCCCATGTGTACGCTATCCGTCCTGATAATCGTTTTATTTCACTGTTTAGAATAAAATCCTTTTTAAGATCAGTGGCATAGTTATCTCGATCATCGATTGGAACTACCTGACTTATTGCACGGGCTCCTAGATCTATGAAACTTTGAGTGATGGTATCACTTATAAGAGAACTGTATTTCGCTTCATAGACTTTAAATGCTTTATCCACCGTTTCATCTTTCCATTTTCTACGTCAGCAACTGAAATCTCCTTACCAAAAAATAACTTACTTTGACCACCTGCGATGACACAGAGTATTTTTTCACGTTTTGTCTCTATTATGGATCGATTATTGTCCGACGCTGCGGTTGGTCCTTCAGAAGCGTTCAGATAGGGCGCTGTCGTATTTGCCGCTGCCGATGTCTTTATTAAATTCTCCATTGTTTGCAGTATGTTATCTATTCTTAGTAAAAAATAAAAAATTCGTTTAAACCTGAATCCGAAATATAATATTAACATGGTCTGGAATGTTAGTACGATTCCGAAGTATGGAAAATTCTCCTCCATTAAAATCTATCTGTATATAGAAACACAAATAATGAGTACAGACCTATTCCCAGTTGCTTTTCAATTGAATAAGACGAGCGTACCGACAGTACAGCATTCTGATATTCCTACCAAACCGAATGGAGGAATAAAACCTATTCTCATGGACTTAGAAATATATGTAACACCGACCGAAAAATTTACTTTTCATCCTCGGGATGTGTTCAAAGATAACGTAATCACTCATCGATCAGCGAAAGAAAGTAATGTCTGGCTGGGCGGTCCAAACATGAAATACTGGGACCAGCAATTAAATTTCGCCGTATGGTGCAGCACTACTGGTTGCGGTATATCATTCGCCCATCTCGTCGATAAGAAATTTCCTCCGCAAATACGATCATTCTGCCGTTTCCATGTATACTTTACAATACGTCGTATTCTTCATGAAATGGGCGTTGCACTTCCAGACGATACCTCCACCTTCAAAGCCGGTGACAATCCGTACAATCTCGTTCAATATGAACTTCTATGTACTGAATTTGGAAGTCCAACGAAGTCCGACTTTCGTTATCGAAAAGGTCAAAATAAGGGTCTTGGTTATGGATATGAATATTACACTAATCGTGGGCCCGTTAGACAGCCAAAAGCGATATACAACGGTCGGGACTTTTTTCTCTCCTCCGACGGAGGCGTTTTCTATACACATACCATTTTTGGAAAGAAAAAACATGTACTGCCCGACAAAGACCGACCACACTACTATTTCTTCCGAAATGATGGATCGGAGGGACAATACAATAGTTTCATTCCTCTGAAGGGAGACTCAGGATTGACAAAGGCTGGCCTAGCCCGCCTCAATGAAAGCCTTGAAGCCTACGTATATTGCATACTTGGCGCACAAGCGAATATTCGTAGTACCATTGTGGGCGATACTGGCAGTGCAGAGCAAGTAAGAAAAGAATTCGGCGTTCTCCTCGAAGATGAAATTCGTAATACTGACAAAGTAATTAGTTATAGGCGATATCAAGACACAATAATGAATACTGGTGTCAAACTTGATATGGCAGTCTCGCCAAATTTACTTCTCTTACCGTCTGAGATGGTCATCCTTTCGGGCCCGGCGATCTCAGGTTATAATAATGAATTGCAATACGCAACAGAATCTATGGTCTTCGGGGTGAACGGTGATATAAACACGGAAGTTCGAGAAAGTGCTATACATGAGATGGAAGGAGGGGGGGAGGGGGGGATCCTGTGAAGTGGCAGGACGACCCCTCGGGAGGGGTCGGAGGAGCGACTGATACGAGTCGGAGGATCCCCCTCCCCCCGGAACGGGCAGCATCTGCAGACCCTATTCACGAATATGGTAAAATCGGTTTGTTATCTTTAGCAATATTCATTACATTTATGTACAGTATATAGATCCAGAGGAAATGTCAATATACGTAAACCCGCCATTCACATGATTATAACTGGACCGACAGATTCTGGCAAAACAGAATTTATGTTGGACCTCCTCACCGGTCCGTACTTAAGGAAATTCGAATATGTGATATTCATTTGCCCGACATTCATGGATAATAAAGCGTATAATAGAAGATTCATTTTCGCTGAAGATAATGTGTTTATATTTCCAGTCGGACTCGATGCTGTGAGTGATACACTAGCCTACGTATATAAGGAATGGGCCCGCACGAACACTTTAATAGTACTCGACGACTGCGCCGCGTCCAAAGATATAAAGAAGCGCACTGACGCTTTAGTCGAACTTGGTTTCAGTGGAAGACATAAAGGATTTTCTGTCTGGGTTCTGACTCAGCAATATACTAGTATTAGTAAACCGTTTAGGGAAAACATACAGATGTTAGTACTATTTTACACACCGAAAAAGATAGACAACAAACTATTATAAAAGATTATGGAATGGAGTTGTCAGAACGGGAAGCCGTGGGTCTAATCAAGCAATTGAAAAGTAGGCCATTCAGTAAACTAGTATTTCGTTTACGGAATCCGTGCGACATAAAATTTTCGTATAATATAGCAATTATGGAAGCTGAAGGCACTCTTAGAGAATTATACTACAACCCAAAAACTGGTTTTGAGGTGTACAAAAATTATATGACGCAGCACGGGCCAGCGGACTCCAAGTTACTAAGAAAGAGGTGCAGGAGTGGTTAAAAACTCAGCTAACTTATAATCTACATAAACCGGTACCTCGTACTCGTGCTACGGGCCGGCGCGTTTTTGTAACATCGATAGACTCTCAATGGCAAGCAGACCTCGTGGAATTCCCTCCCCCGTTCGCAAAAGAGAATCGTAACATTCGATACATGCTAACAGTAATCGATGTACTCAGTAAATACGCATGGGCCAGGCCGATACAGTCAAAAACAGCTGAACACACGTTACAGGCGCTACAAGACATAATTAAGAAATCCGGGAGGAAACCTGACAAACTTCAGACAGATGAGGGGCGGGAATTTACGAACCGAAAAATGCAGGGGTGGCTCCAGGAGTCAGGCATTCATTGGTTTCACACCTACAGTGACAAAAAAGCTAGCGTTGTTGAACGTTTTAATCGGACTCTTAAGACGATGATGTGGAAATACTTTACATATAAACAGACACGTTCCTGGCTCCCCATTCTACCAGAACTTCTTGAGAATTACAATAACACCGTTCACGGAAGTATCAAAATGAAACCCAGGGACGTAACAGAGGAGAACGATTGGCAGGCATTTTATACACTCTACCCTGAGTTGGCAGCCGGGGAGTTGACCCTGAATTCAAGCCGGGAGAACGGGTTCGAATTACAAAATACAAGACCACTTTTAAGAAAGGATATTTACCAAATTGGACAGAGGAGATTTTCGTGGTTTCAAAAGTTGTGTACACGGCTGGACTGGGAACGCCGCCAGTTTACAAAATAAAAGATCTGAATGGAGAGGAAATACTCGGCACTTTCTATTCTGATGAACTTCAGAGCTCCCTTTCGGAACGGGTGCTGACGAGCTGTACAGAGTAGAACGAATTTTGAAGACGAAAAAAATTAGAGGAAAGAAATATTATCTGATAAAATGGAAAGGTTATCCGGAAAGTTTCAATAGTTGGGAGCCAGAAGAAAATGTTATTAGAACTTCGTAAGTACTTCGTAAGTTCCTGTGCTGGTACTTGTCAAGTACTAACGTAAGTATTTACGAAAGTTATTCAATAAGTACCATGGAAAAAGTCTTAATTTCTTGAAAGAAGAAAGTGTCAGTTTACCACCCGCTTCCACCCACCTGGCCAAGTATTTATCATGTACTGTCGTAAGTAATGTTCACTTATTGCATCTTTTTCGGCAGTATGTGGATGAGGTGGTACCTCAGTTCCTGAACATATTAAGTTTGCAAGATCTTCAAAGCGACTTCTCATGTTGCCACGGTCCGTTCTTTCCAATCCTCCTTGTTCAGCTTTATCGATAAGTTCTGGCTGAAGTATAATGTACACAACTGACATGAACCATAGACAAGTAACTCCAAAGTCCACCCTTTTCATCATATCAAGTGCTCGTAAGTCAAACGGAGCATTATAAGCACACACTGTTTCACAAGCATTAAGAAGTTTGTGTAGGTTCTCGAGTGAGACTCGACGTTGTTCTAGTTGTTCTTGACCAGGTGGAAAGTAAGCTTTTTCAAGTTCCTCCTCCTCGAAACCGTCTATTAAAAATCCCTGGCTACCGCCGCTCCATGCAATTCCAAAGTCAAAAGCTCGTGGATATTCTACTGGTCCGACTGTCTCGGTATCAATTGTTGGATTAAGTATATTCTTGAGAACGAGGGGGGTAAGAGCGTTCCGAATTACCAAACATGGAAGTCTGTAGTCGTGGCAAATTTCTAAGAAAGTCTGTTTGAACTTGTTGTGAATCTCTTCTAGTTCTTCTAAGGCGCCTATTTCGTACGACCTGGCTCGAGTCAACACATTCCGCCTGCAATAATCCCAAGGCATATCTTTGAATATGATAATGAAACTGGGTAAATGGTCAAATGCTCTAGAAACAATCTTTTTTTCTTCCGACTCCGTGGAAACGCCCCGGATTCGAGAAAAAGTCAGATGTTGAATTATGGAAGAGTCACAAATAATGTAGTGTTCTGAAGGGAGCCCAGCCTGACATTGTAAACTAAGAGTATGTTCTATAAACTGGTTCTGAAATCGGCAATCGAAACGGGGGTGACACGCCCATTATAAAAGTCGGCAATGTTGCTGGAAAAACTAGTGTCAAATTCTGGTACGTGATACGGATCCAAATTTATTGCATCGTAACTCTCACCACTTCCAGTTGGTCCATTTATGAATATGTATGACATTTTGGGGATACTATATCATAGAATTTTTTTTAAAATTTTTTTTTTTATTAAGATATATACGATAAGACAATGACAATCCTTTCTATTTCAACTGCAATAAAAATACTTGAAACCGGAGAAGAGAATATTCAAATCAGTGACGGCAAACTCATATTTGGTGAATCTTTGGTAGATCCTTTCATATACGTAGACAGTGAGCTAGAAGTGGTTTTCCCCATCGGACCTAAGTACGGTTCTAGAGATCCTGCTACATGCGATGGGGTGTGTGTCCGTTGGCAACCGAGTCTTCAAAAGTTTACCGATTTAATAATATTCCGTACCCTAGGTGAAAGTTTCGATGCATCTACTGCTAAAAGTTATGCTGCAAGCCTGACCGCTCACTCCAAGAATACTACTGGATTTTACAATCCATCTAAAGTGTATCAGAAGCGCGGGGCGCAGCCAGTTGCGTGTTTTAAATTTCAGTTTAAAAGAGGGGCTTCTGATTTCGCTACATGTATTGATATGGTTAAAGAAATTGACTGTGCTTTTAAAACAGTGAGCCCATTGCCAGTCCGAGAAAATCCTGCTATTGTACCTCGTAATATCAGGAAAGGTAGTAAGATAGAATTCTTAGCATTTAAACCGCGCTTAAGTAAGCGTGCCCTTTCTTTCACTGTTGAGAGGTTATTTTGTGCTGCGCCTAATAAACCAGAAATTCAAGATGCGGAAGAACTAGTCGACTTAGAAAGATTAGGTGAGATATATAAACAAATAAATGCTGCCAAAAATATTATAGTGGATTTTGATGACCTATCATAGAATAATTATTTTTCATTTTTAAAAATTTTTAGGATAGTATATATCATAAAGATTATTATGGCCAGTCGATTACATAGAGCATTCAAGGGAGCAGTTTTACAAAAAAAATTTCCTGAAGTCAAGCGGATATCGGGGAGCTGGTGGATATTGAAGGTATGGTCAAAGAAAACCATTCGGAACGAAAGATGTACTCTGTTTATACCGAAATGGAAGTCAAATTATCGGATCCGAAAACTGGTAATACACAAAATCGTACATTGCCTGTTAAATTAAAAGATACATACACAAAAGGGTTGGTAGGGGCGGAATCGGATGTGAAACGACAATTAGTAAAACGCTACGACAATATGCTTGATACAATTGAAGCTGTTGAGGGTTCTGGCCTCGTTCTCGAGGAGATACTTAATTTTGAAGTAATTCTAGTAGAAGTTTTACTCGGTGCCGGGGCTGGCGCAGTCCAACTTCCCGGATGGTTAAAAAATAAGCATTGTGTGAGCGAACTTATTCTACCGCCGGGGGCCGAGATTGTTTTCAGTATGCTGTCGTAGCAAGGATAAAGTTGGCCGATCCTGAGTTTCGCAAAAAGAAATGTGGTCAGGTAAGGAGAAAATGGAATACGTACACCCCATTTATTGCTGACTACTGTTGGGAGAGCATTCCATTTCCTACGCCCGCTGATCTGACTGTATTCAGGCGCTTCGAGCAGCAAAATCCGAGCACGAAACTTCAAGTGTTTCAGATCCACGAGTCCGATCCCGCCCCGTCAGACATAACTGTGTTATATAGCAGAGCCGAGGGGGGAGCGGATCGGGTAGCAAATATATTACTGATAGTTGGTGGGGAGGGGGGTCACTTCGTGCCAATTACTTCGTTAAATCGTCTTCTTAATTCTAATACTAATCGAAAGAATGAGCGCAGGCAGAAGTGTATTTGTATGGTTTGTAAGCAAGGTTTTAAGTCAACAGAAGAATTAGAAATACATCAGGTGTACTGTGGAACAAACGACGCCCAGCCAGTTTTTCCTAAGGAAGTGTGTCAATTCGAAGGACATCGGAAGAAGGTTCCTTCTCCCTACGTCGTCTATGCAGATACTGAGGCAATTATTAAGAAGGGGACCGGTCGACACATTCCAATTTGTCTTTCGTATGTTATGGTGGAACGGGGGTGGGCCCCTTCGGACCCGGGGCGGCCAAAAGTTGTGGTAAAAGAACATTCACGGGGCTCTCCTGTGTTACAGACTTTCTGAAGGATATGAAAGAACAGGCTGAGGATTATTCGAAATCGTATTATTGGAAAATAAAACCGATAAAAGATCCTTCTAATTACGGCAATCCAGTCTGTATTGCATGTGGAGAGCCGGCAGGATACCGAGTAGTGAAGGAGGGGGCGACTTTTTATTGTGAGGGATGTCGCCCGTCGAGAACCATTCCTATCTACTTTCACAACCTCAAGGGATACGATGGTTCTTTTATTTTGAAAGAATTACATGAAATAGATGATGGTTCCGGACCAGAGCCTAAAATCATAGCTAAGACGAGCAATGGTGGAATTATGGGTCTCTCGAAAACATTTATCTTTAGCGCCTCAGTTGTTGTTGGTGGAGAGTGGCCGAACCGGAAGAGGGAGATAAAGAAACGTTTCTTTTCTATAAAGTTTATGGACAGTGCTCAGTTAATGATGGGGTCATTGGCGAAGTTGGCAAAAACTGTGCCGGAGGATGGGTGGACGGTACCACTTTCGTACCCGGACATTCAAAGGGCGAAAGGTTTCTTCCCCTACGAATATTTAGACTCGGTTGACAGACTGGGAGAGAACCAGCTCCCGGAGAGGGGGGAATTTTATAGCGAATTGACGGAAGAGGGGATTTCTGAGTCTGATTACGAACATGCATTGCGAGTATGGGACGAAGTTGAGTGTAAGACGATTCGTGATTATATGGAATTCTATTGTGAGACTGACGTTCTACTTCTTGCAAATATATTCGAAAATTTCCGTGACACATGTTTAAAAGCATATAAGTTAGATCCGGCCCATTACATGTCGGCGCCCGGCTTGACATGGGATGCTATGTTACTTTACACAGGTAATAAATTTGGGCTCATTCAAGATGCTGAGCAGATGAATTTCGTACAGAGGGGAATTCGAGGCGGTATCAGCCAGTGTAATATTCATTACTTACAGACAAATCATCCTGCTTACACCACAGACGGAGCTGGCGGGAACTGGGATCCGGAGAAGCCAGTGACCGAAATAAAATATCTCGATGCAAACAATCTCTACGGCTGGGCAATGAGTCAGGCAATGCCTACGGGCTGACTTCATTGGATGACGATGGAAGAGTGGGAGGAATGGGAAGAAGGGGGCCGAGATGGCGGAGCTGGCGGAGCGTGGGGACCTGGTTCCACCTTTCCACCAAGTTTTCTAGAAGTAGACTTAGAATATCCAGCCGAATTACATCTAGAACACAGCGATTTGCCATTAGCGCCGCATCACTATGAATTTCCGAGGCAGGGCGGTCGACTGATTACAAGTGTGATGGATAGAGAGAGATACGTCTTACACTACAAGTTGCTGGAATTCTATCTTCGGATGGGAATGAGATTGAAAAAGATTTATCGGGTGCTTGCTTTCGATGAGGCTCCATGTCTCGCGAAATATATTGACTTTAACACTAAAATGAGGACAAAGGGGAGGACAGATTTTGAAAAGAATTTCTATAAGCTGATGAATAATGCAATGTTCGGTAAGACAATAGAAGATGTTCGAAAGTACAGAGACTTTAAATTTGTTTCGGACTGGAACGGCACGGATAGTGGACGTAAAAAGATTCAGAAGTATAATCCAAAGATGAAACATATAACTTTCATAACTTCCGAAGAGGATGGTGATTCCTGCGACAGTGCCCTACTGGAACTGAAAACGGATGAGCATAGATATGTAAAACCAGTTTTCATTGGCGCGGCGGTGCTTGAACTTTCTAAGCTGCTTATGTATGAGACGCATTACAATTACTTTCGTGAGCAGTTCCCTGGAATACGATTAGCCTACATGGATACTGACAGTTTTGTTTACAGTGTACCGATACCTTCCCCGAACGTAACTTTCAATGATATAGTCCGAGAAGATGTGGAAAAGAATGGTGAGAAGTCTATATATGATACTAGTGGGATGAGTGGGGCCAACTTTCCGAAGATTAATAAAAAAGTGATAGGTAAATTTAAAGATGAGTTGAATGGTGAACCTATTCTTGATTTTGTCGGCATACGCTCGAAAGTGTATGCTTTTCGAACTCCAACTTCGGAGACGAAAAAAAATAAAGGGGTGAAAGATGTTTGTGTTAGAAAACATTTGAACTTTGAAGATTATAAAGATCTATTTGAAACTGGGAAGGAGCCCGAGCCGGCACAATTTGTACAGTTTGTACGGAAAAAGGCTGGAGAAATCCGTAGTGAAAAGCGTAGTAAAATTATGATGGCGCCAAATGATATCAAGCGTGTGCAGTTATACAATCCAGACACGGGCGAATGGCTGGCAGAAACACAGCCGATGGAATGACGGGTCATGGTTAAAATTGTAAAGACTTTAATCTACTATTTTCAACAGTGACCTGGGCATCGCTAATAACATAAACGTGAGCAAATATATTGTCATCGCGAGCGTCGTCGGCACCCTTAACTGAGGTGTCTTTCTTCAGAATTTCAAGTTGAATTCCGTCCTTTGTGTTCATTACTCTAAGACCATTTCCATGAAACTCAATATCTTTAAAACTACGCAGATCGATAAACAGACAGAATTGAGTCGTAAAATAACCGTCTTCATCTAAATCAATTTCACACCAATCTTTATCTTCAGCAAAATACCGTCGCACCTCTCGCCAAAATTGTCTTGGTATCATCTTCTGAGCGTACACTTTATTTGCAATGCCTTCGATTGATACAGACACAGATTCAATGCGTGGATTATGGTAAAGTTCAGTGTCCGCAAACCTAGGAATCGATTGATTAGTGAATAGTATCGCGATACCTCTAATGCTACGTCGTGGTACATTTATATTTTCATTGATAACCGTGGTTGATTCTTTGAATGGGATTGTTCTAAAATAATGTATATGCTCGTAGAGAAAACTTTTCCCACTGTTGTAATAACCAGCAGTTGACCTCGCGAGGTCGGGATCAGTTATTGTTTCATATTCCATTTGAATGTTTTTAATTTATAATTGGGGTTATTAGTACTAACGGTATTGACAATTACTTGTAAGACTGGTGCCAACGTAATTTCCCATTCGATATGACTCCCTAACTCTTTTGGATATGCAACCCCATGGCCTGTTATGAGGGGATGAGTCAAACGAATAGCATATTTTGTTTTATACGCGTCAAAAAGTAAAAGATCGCCCAATTTTGAAGACCTATCGTCATTTGCATTGGCCGCGCCACTTCTCAATTTTCTTAGATTTTCGTTCTGAATTCCGTACAGTGTCATATTTGCTCTCTCTCCTTTTTATGTTTGAAGAGATCGCGATAAACTTCAAAAAGGTTATATTTATTCAAATTGAGAAGTTCCTGCCCTCGAATTTTAGAACCATACGCTCCACCAAATTTTTTGCAACATTTTGTACTACACGGGTATCTCCACCTCCCATTACTTCGAGATCAAAACCAGGTCGAAAGTATCTGGAACTAGTACTACTCCGCTTTCTAACTTCGGACATCGTATGATAAGTGTCTGGCCTGGATCTGCCTCACTTGGATTATGAGCAACCACATGATGAGTTCTATATGACTTCGTTCCATTCGGTATTCGGTTGCTGAAATTCGGTAATAATGTTCTATCGTACCCCATTTTTCGTGTAATGTATATAGTAGAAGAAAAAAAGAAATTAATCACATCTTTACATAAATATTTCCGTCTGCCTGAAAGATAAATCGATTGCCTGTGTCGCGAATCAATCGAAGGACCCAATATTCTTGGAGATGATGAGCCTCTTGGTCATCCTCAGTATCCTGGAATACAGCTATGAATTCTAGTCGCTTAAAGAAGTTAGTCTTTTGACATTCCTTCACGAAAGCTAAAATGTTATGATACAGATTATCATCCTTTAGTCGGACACCTGGATTTGCTCGAAGGATATGTCGATTTACCCGCCGAAGTTTGCACCATTCCAATTCGACAGAGAAACCAAACAGGTCTTTATTTTTAGAAAGAAACTTTGCAATATTCTTTTCACCAAACATGTCGATTCTGTAGGGGGTGATATATTAATACATAATTTTATTTATAATGACTAATGTTAATCCAGTTAAAAATATCCATAGCTGTTCTCCAACAAATCCGACAACCGATCCTGCTGTTTTTAAAAGAAAACTGACAAGGGAGCCGATTAAACCTGGTATTGCAGCAGCACTTTTTGCGGCCAATGTTTTAACCATTCGCCAAATTGCTTTACAATTTCTTTCGCTTTTGTATATACTTTGGGTGGGACCTGAACCTCCTGCGTTTGCTCCAGTTCCTGCCCCCCCCTCCTCCTCTAGTCACAGCCAGGGCAATTGTTGATATTGTCATTCCAAGGGCAGTCAGTATTGCAGCGATTGTAATACCATTTCGTTTAAATAACTCTGTCAGCTTCAGCCTGAGTGATAATTCTGGATCGGAAATTACATCACGAAGAGACCTAGTCGTAGCCAGACTTTCACGTGCCCCACTGATCTTATCATGTTCGAATTCAATTCGATCAACAATTTTAGCTTCTCTTGTTATGAGTTCAGCTAGTAGTTTCTTGGTTTTGTCTTTTTCTTGGGTGTGATCTTCAGGAATTTCCTTTAACTGTTTTTCAACTTCTCTTTTCTCTAGCCTTATTTTATCTCTTTCACTGTAAAGCTCATCAAGACGCATATTTGCCATCTTTAATTCATCAACAAAAGCTCTATATTCAGGGTTTAGATTGTTCCATTGTTCGATTTTATTTTCAAAAGCTTGTATTTTGTCTGCATTACCAGAAGCATCTTGCCGTAAGAATGTCAGTTCATCTTTGTATATACCCATGTCTTTTGGTGTCATCTCCTCAGCCGGTATTTTATCTTTTCTCACATCTTCAGAATGCAATGTACGTTTCACATATTCGGGCTCTGCTCTAGAGCGACCTCCTAATACTTCTCTAATAAATGCATGTCCTCCTTCTTTACCCATTAATGTGGACAGCTTATAAAATCCACCTCCTCTATCTTTAGACAGCTTGAGGTCTTTATAATACAGCTTTCCATCCCTAATCTCAGATTCCGTAGCCAATACATTTAGTGCATCCGGATCAGTAATTTTTTTCTCATTTAAGAATTGATTAACCATACTTAATTTTTTATCTACTCTAAGTTTAGTCAAAAGATCCGCCTTCGGGCTATCCAGGAAAGGATCAGCTTCTGCAAGAGCATTATCGTCGTCTATTAAGTATGTTCAGCAGTAGCATCATCATCGTCATTAAAATTTGCATCATCGAAATCCTGGAGTGGTATATCTTCTCCTCCTTCTGCCATATTGTATTTCTATATTACTACAATTATTTTTTATCATCCCTTACATATACAGTAAAAAATGCACATCTCAGTTGTTGAAAGCGTTGAACAGTTGGCCGACTATATTGAAAGAACAAGTGCTGCATATCGACGAAGTTACAAATTGATGGGACGAATTGATATGGCTCTCAATATTACTAAGGGAATTCTTGTAAGTTCTGCTGTAATAGCAGCAATTCCTACAGTTCCGGTACTCATAGCTTTGACGCCTGTACCAGGTGTTATTATTGATGTAATACAAGGAAAAACTGGAGTATCAAAAAGAAGAGAGAAGTATAAACATTATTATGTGCAATATAAGCAGTTGTTTACTCAAATACAAGAAAAAGGTGCAACAACAGAAAACGAGTCAGAACTTATTCAGAACATATTCAAACAGGCACTAGAAATACAAAAACAAGAAGGATTTAGTCCGCCGCTGGAACGATACCTACGACATTATGGATTAAATGGATATGAAAGTTAGTTAACTAGAGTCGTTCAGAAAAATTCCACAGAAAATTTTCTGAAAACTGTAGAGTTTCAGACCTCTGAAACCACGTGACAAGTTGCTAAGTAACTGGAAGGGTATTGCGAAAGTCCTACTGGAAAAGTTATTGCGAAAGACTCTTCTGGAAAAGAGGGTTGCGCAACATCCCTATGGTTCCGGTAGGGATTAAAATAGGTGAAAATCTCGCTCCGATAGGCGTAGGAAAAACATAGTAAATTCACACAACCAGAAAACGAGTATATACTTACATCCAGAAGACAAAAAAAATCAGCACTGGAACCCCTTAAGGAGTGTACAGAGCTGCAGCACAGTCGGAATCTATCTAACAAATGAGAGAGAATAGAATATCGTTCCGTTTTGATAGGGGGGTGAGTCATAGCACATTGCGCAAGTTCCATTTGGAATGTGAATGACTCAGCAGGGAATTTCCCTGCTTAGTTCAGAACAATGCACTGCTGCGCGTGAGTGAGTTCATATATAGGTCAGGGAACTCCCGCGCATGTGCGTAAGAGGGAGTTCCCTGTGTTAAAAAAACAAGATGTTTTGTAGAAAAAACAAGATGTTTTGTAGGAAAAACAAGATGTTTTGTAGGAAAAACAAGATAATCCCAAAGGTACACTATTACTTTACTTCTATTCCACATTTGCCACGTATGATAGTACCGGTAATACATTACACCAAGTTCTCCTCCTTACTTGAATGTTTTTGTTTATGGTGGTATGAAGTTCATTACTTGAGAAATGTCACATTCTGGTTTAAGCGCCTTTACAATTCTGTTTCAATACATTTCTCAGGCATTTGTGTGAGACAATCATGAATTTACATTTCATTTTACAGAAGTTAATAAGAGTTAAAATACTGAATGATGTATTTTAACTCATGAGCCTTTTTAGCCTTTGCTAGAAATCAATGCAGACCAATGTTATATCATCTCTATGCCAGCAAGGTGAAACACATTCATTGGTCCAGGAATTATGTAAACAATGGCCAATAACTAAGGGTGAATCTATTTTATTGGAAGTATTGGTTCAATAAATGCTTTTGGCTTATGTACAACTTCTGTCAAAGGGATGCAATTAATTACAGTATAATCAAGAACCTGAGAATCACATAGTTAATAGCTTTTGTTGCTGGACAGTCTGGCAGCTGTCAAAGACAACTGTTTCTTTGTAATACAAACATATTATCAATGTTCCTTGAAAACTGTTAATTCATATAAAAATAAATATACATGCCCAGGATGTTGTTTTTTTCCTTTTCACTATTTTGAAAACAATCATAGAAATGCACGATCATGCCGGGTTTCCTGTTACTAATGCTTCGAACAATACTTCTTTGAGAACCCACCTTGAGACACCTTATCCCTGGTACTTGTTCTCCATTCTCATCTCTCTGTGAAGGTTCCCAAGGGTCTGTGCACCACTGTCTGTATTGCATGTAGGCTGTTCCGTTGACTTTATGGAACCTGAATTATGTTGTTTTTGAGTGGCCCTGCATCTTGCCCGGCATGTGAGGTATAAGCCACTCTTTAATGTTAAATAGGTGCTTCTCTGTGATATTTCTCCATTTGATTGGTGGGGTGTATGAAGCAATAACTGTGGTTTCTAGGTCTGAAATTAGAAACATTTGGTTTACATTTGTACACATCAACAAGATTGCTGGTGGTCTTACTTTATAGAGGTGAATGCCATGGGGCAGTACTCTTATCAGTTTTCCCATATTTTGTTTTTATGTGGCAACATCAGTTTCTTGTTCTCATCAAAAAAACATGTGTAGATATACAGTATTCAGCTTCTTAACTCAGCAAATTACATGTGTAAACTACACTATTGTTTACGTACACATGTGGTCAAGACTCATTATCAATCAATACAATGTACAATACTTAATTTCTACATATTACAATGAATAGTGAGTGTTTTCAACATGCTCTTGGGAGCAAAACAGCATGATGTTGTCACAGAAGTAATTGTTGGACAATCATTAAAAAAACAACAGTGATTGTCCCTTCTTTTCGTGTCTCGACCAATCATATGGCTGTATTTGTGCAATCAATAAACTGGTATGATATAATAGGTTCTATGTTACTGTATACCTTCACTTCAAATTAAATTATTTTCACAAGCATTCATTAATGAAGACAAAGTATCTCACATACATATTTATGTATTTCAGCAATGCTAAAAATTACCTAGAATATACAAATATCATAATTTCAACTTAATACAAACAAAACTGACTAGGAATCCCATAGAAATCTGCAAATTTCACAGCAAGTGGACAAGTGGTTTCAGAGAAGATGATCCTTTTTCCCAAAAGAAAGAAAATTGCCCAAGCAAATACAAATATGCAAATTTCACAATGATGTGTGCAAACATGACTGAAGTTATCCATGGGAACCAGCATATCAAATTTCACAGCAATTGGACGAACATTTTTAACAAACCTAGGTAAGGTTACCCAAAGTAATCAGTCAAGTTGTTTCAGACAAGAAGCAAGATACTAACTGATTCACGGAGTGACTGACGGATAACAGCAGACATTCCGCTTATCTGATAAGCTCTACGACACTTGCAGCGAGCTAAATACCTTAACCACAACATCTGAAGGTTACTTACCATCCATGGTGTAGGCATTTGATATTTGTAGACGAGATGAAATTTGGAAAACATCTGATCTACATTCTCATGTGTGTGTCCTACAGGCAAAAAGCTGACATAAACCTGTTGAAATAATCAGAGAGAAAAAATTAGTTTTGTCATCCCAAACCTATTTTATCTGCCAGACTTTGACAAGTTAATCCTCTTTCTTCCATTGTATTCATTTCTACGGTTTGTCTATGAAGCCTTGTAGACGAATGATTAACTTCATCAGTAAAACAACCTGCTCCTTGCTCGTAACAATATGTTTACAATGTTTGTGTGTGTGTTGTTGCAGGTTTTTTGTGGTTGTGTATAACAAATCCAATTGATCAAAACACAATAATACAATGGTTTGCTCGTACATTGTATTTTGTCTGTGGTATTTATTTGCTCGTGTACAATGTAATTCAATTTTGATAGTTGATCCTCATGATACATATATTAATGTATCCATCCTTTATTGCTAGTGAAATGATTTTGCCTAAAATTTCCTTTTTCATGAACACTGCATCAGTTTTTCCGATTGCTATTTTTAAGCAGTTTTATTATTGCCACTTCACTTCTTTGTTTCTGGAATTCGCGTGGATGAAAATACTTGCCAAGCAGTTTCTTATGAAGTCTATCCTTACTTGGTCTGCCTTTTCAACCTTGCAGTTTCCAACATATCACGCACAATTTTCAATAATGTTACATTGTTGGTTTTTGCATGAATACTTGACACAAACAAAATACACATATTCAATGCTAAAGAGGTTCTAAGTTTCTTACAAAGTCAATTACACTGTGCAAGTGTAGATAAGACTGTCATCCAATAAGATTTCTCTTACCTCCTCAAAAATGTTGAGTTGTACAACAACTGCATAAGTGACAGAAGATATCTGTTTTTTGTTCTCCCTGAAGCAGTTGTCAAGCTGTAGGTACAGGACTCTTGCTAGGTGTTTTTCAACCTCTTTTAGGATTTCTAAGAGGACATTCATGGTCAGGTTTGAGTCATGTGGAATATGATTAACATCGACATAGACAAATGGAACTTTACCACCAGTGACACCAGTGTGGACAATTGCACCTGTGAACAAGATTAAATTCCAGCAATTTATTACATTACCTGTACATTTGACTTGGTCATGATACACAGGTGCAACCAGAATATCATTATCACAAGTAACTAAGACATCCGACTCTGTTTCTATATAATAAAGATACCATCAATGTACAGACTGATAACCAACACCCGCATACATACACATGTTAATTGATTCTTATCAAAGTGTTCACATCTTTTTGCATATGAATAAAAAGAAACTGTAAAATAGTAGCCTGGTTCAACATGTTACATGCATTCAGATAATATTGCCCATAAAAAGAAGAAAGGCTTACATGTTGCTCAAAGAGAACATTATCGAAAAAATTAATATATAGTCCTTTCATTTTCAATTCAATAACTTTATATTATCTTCAAGTACATGTAAACTAATTTTCAAATCAATCCAGAGACTGATTTCTGACTAGGAAACATATAAGTGTCTCTTTGGGAGGGCTGGTGTAGAATAAGTTTTTAGAACATATCCTTCCAAAGGTGTTTTGCCCATGATGGTTAAAACTGGGTGGTCACTGAGTTAGAGAAGCATGCGAAGCAAAGTCACATCTGTCGATAGGTCTATGAAGGCCGTTTTCCATCTAAAATTTCATATTATGAGTACCTTCATTTTAAAATTCACATTGTGGAACCTCTCCCTTAACAGTTTGTGACAAAATCATGGTATTTACAGTTTTGTATTGAAAAAAGGTACATTATCATCATTCTAATATTTTATATGCTTTTGTCTTTTGCTGCCATTCTTGCCAGTTACCCCATTACATGTGTTAACAGAAATTAATAAGATGTTTATGACACTAGTGTTTCCACAGAAATTAGAAGTGATTAAGTGGGGAATTGCTTCTAATTTTTTTGTACCAAAAGATGCAAGAATGCTCTCTGGGTAAAACACTGCTTGTTATGGTAGTATTAACCATTTCCTGTTTACACTGAACCACACAACAAAATGAGAAAATACACAATTTTACTTACCTGTTATATGTGTCCGTAGACGGAACAGATTGCTTGTACTTTTATCTTCTTTGTGTAAATGCGGTAGGTTTGTTTTGTTTTGATCCATTCCATCGATGATTATAGTCAAAATTTCTTCTGGTTCTCTTTCTGCTCTTTCCCTGTTGTAGTGGAACCGTTTTCGTTCCATCCTGAAAACAGATTGATCAGTTGACATCAGTTTTAGCAGAAGTACCAGTACAACATAATTTGTTGCATTCATGCTTGCACACACACACACACACACACACACACACACACACACACACATATATATATATATATATATATATATATATATAAAAATATATATATATATATATATATATATATATATATATATATATATATATATTGTATAGAGTGATGATATATGATATTGAGTGGCTGTGATTTGTGTTGTGTAACTGAGATCATGTAGCTCATCAAATCAATGACTCAAGGACTGCTATTAATGGTGTAAAATCGCTGATATGCGTATCAGTTAAACCCTTTCACCACCATGGTTTGACCCAAATCCATTGTTTTCTATGGTAAAGTTGGACCTGTATACAGGGAACTGGGGGTGAAAGGGTTAAACAACTCCCTGGCTCTAACTAGGTTCTGTAGCTTAAAAGATTTTGATCGTATTTATGTCATGGACACTCAAAATGTGAAATGATTAAGATGTCGAATGTTACTTTTGCCTGACACAAGGTATAAATGCAAATACTCATGACTTGTTTTAGCTAGCTCGTGCATTATACTTACTCTACTTTTCCAAGATGTGCACGTAAGAGAGAATCTACTCGTTGTCTTCCATGGTCTGTGGTAGCTTTCGCTCTCATCTCTTCAAGTTCAGTGCAATCTCTGCATTTAACAAATTCACTCTCCTCTGGAATGTAAAGAAATTACTCACATTTACTTTTTGAGTGAAATCTTTTTGTCATAATGCTAAAATTTTGGAAAACCACACTGGACTAACAAACAATAAATGTGTACCTAAATTGTCACTTGATTCTGCTGAATAAATTACTCACTTGTGAGTTAAGCAATATTTCGGCTATATAGTATTTGCAACAAAAACTTTTATCAAAACATTACTTTGCTCCAACAACTTTATAATTTGAACAGATTTCATTATCTAGCTATAATGACATGAATACATATTATACTGTACCTTAGAAATAATGAACTCTGGCAGATGTATTTTCCATAGTCTGATGAAATAATCATAGCAAATTATATCATTTTCAGATTTGCCACGTTCTCTAAACTCCCTTGCCATTCTTTCATACAATGACTTCTTTCTGTAGCAAGACGGAAGATGTATTTCTTCTTTGTGAGGCATATAATCACCAATCCGTTCAAACAAGTGCCGCATCCATCCACTGCTGATGAGGATTTGTCGGTGAAGCCAACATTTCCAAAGTTCCCGTTGATAACTGTGACAATGCCTGTAAATTGCATAGTTTTAACAAGTCAGTACAGAGTATGTAATCAGTGCAATCTTGTTGGCAATGGTCTCTGTCTGTGTATAAATAAAGCAGTCAGCATACATCCTTCGTCAGAACTGCAAATGTGCAAGTTTCTTGTTTACAGACAATGTACTTTGTGCACAATATCTAAATGCACCTCATCATCATAGCTGCAATGTTTAAATTATACAGTGTAGATTATGACAGACATGTTGAAACTTTCAACAATCACCGTTGTACCTCAGATATAGTGTTGCCATTACATGTACAAGCTAGTGGGTCTTCAATATTGTCATAGTACAAGTGTAACAACAGTCACTCAGTTATAAATTGTGTTCTACCTCTTCAACTTTTACAGTTTTTCTTCCATAGATCTGCAGAAGTCCAAGATGCATATGTCCTGCACAGAAATCGTTTTGAATGGAATCGTTCTGACCTCAGCCAGAAGTTCAGAGAGCAATCCAGTGTACATCAATTTGTACAATTCTATAACGACATATGTGGTGACAAAAGCATCAACTCAAGTGGGCAATCTACAAGTAGCCACAATAGTTCATCAGATGATTCACACAGTGGGCTGGCAACAGTTGATCAGTCATCAGATAACGAAGTAGGGGATAGCCCAGAATGGTGCACAATGACAATCAAATAAGGTTTGTTTTTTTATTTTTTTTAACGAATTTTCTGCATTGAATCATAGACCCTTGAGGTTTTTCTCGAGGGTCTATGATTGAATATAATTGGTGTCTGCAGTAACCATAGAAATAATTTTAAAGTCTGGTTCCATGTTTTACATCTTGGCATGTAATTCCAGAACTTTGCAGAAGCTTGATTAATCACAGATACCCATCTCTCTATAATTGTTTACAAATCTAAGCAAGTTAATGTTCTTGTTTAGCGAATTTAGTCATGAAAACATGTTACAATTTTGTAGAGAAGGTCGTTCAAAACTAATAAATCACATGCATAAAGCTAATGATTGCTTGTTGAAACTTTGTTGTTGAATACTTTCAATAATGAATGCGAATATTGCTTTTTGTTCACAGCATACCCTTGAAGTCACGAAAGGAAAGAAAAGACGAATTCCTGATACTCAAGTACCAAGTGTTTCGCTGAAGAAGAAATGTGTATTCATCTGCTTCACTTCAGGATAAGATGGCAAAAGAAGTCCAGGAAGCTTATTGTGGTAAGTTTTTGAAAGCTTGCTGCATGGAGTGTTACATGATTTATTTTTTTGGATTTTACAAATGGACATACACAAAGGTGCTATATGTTTGTTTTCATTTAACATTTAAACTGACATCAAGCAAAGGGCAGATTTCGATCTGTAAGTTTGAAAACTGATGTGAAAATCAAGAAACAGTAGTCTACAGAATCTTTCACATGTGATTCTCAAGTTAAAAGAAACAAAGTATTTTCTACATGGTAACATGTGTTTAGTTTTGAAGTTGTTTTGGAAGTAGTTTGTAGTTTTCTTCTAAAGTTTGTCAGGGTGGTCTGTACAGTGCTAGTGTTCGAGGCTCCTTTAACATCCAAGCTTATTATTAGTTGTCTCCTAGAACATGTAATTCAACAAGGTAGCATAGACTATTATCTGAGTGTCCATGCTGTGACAAAAATGTTGAAAACATTCATTATAAAATCAAGATGTTTGATTTAACCTTTGATGCAACGTATGAACGAAAATTTTCACCGATGCTTTGCTGTAAGAATTGCATCATACGTAATGTCAATCGTGCACTTGAAATATGCACTTTGTGTTGACAGACAAAAACAGTCCACTTGAAATCTGCATTTGCCAAGTTAGTTACATTTATTAGCAGGCTGTCAGTGAAGAGAAGCTAATAGATGGATGTGTGGCAGTGTCCATTGTCAATCAACTTTTTACATTCAAAGCTGTTCCATAACGGCCTCTCCTACTCCTTTAATGGTTAGAGTACAGGTCCCTCGGGATGACCAAAATCAGATTTCTTTAAATTGTAATTTAATATGCAAAAATGTTTTTGATGCTGATGTTGCTCTATTGAGCATTATCATTACATTGCTTGTATTTAACACGCCATGTATGTAAGTTTGTTCTGTCTGACTTTTTCCATGTTGTTTTTGGAATAGGAACATACAAGATCAATATCGATGTGTTGCAAGTACGAGACAACATTCGAGAGTGTGATTCCTTGTTTTTAAGGAATCTGAAGAAACAGATGGAGGAATTTGCGGATGAAGCTTATCAACCTTTGTGTGTAGTGGTTGAAGATGTGGAATGTAGTGTGGACTTTGATAGTAAAAAGGTATTACATAAAATGGATCATATTCAATCAATAAAGCACACCCAGCGATGGTATACCACAAGATTTTGACCAGTTCACGACATATATGCATGAGCGAAGTGAGTGCATATATGAAGTGAACTGGTCAAATCTCTTATACTGGGTGTGATGTTGCTTTTATATCATAACAGTATATTGAAATTCTGGCATGGAACGTCATACGGGGTTTTTTGCTCAAGCTGAGAGCTTGCACGTATGCCAGCCAATGTATATCGCTAATATACAATTGTTCTTACTGCGTCTCGACCATTCAGATTGCTGTATTTGTGCTATCAATATACTGGTATGATATAATACCCAATATCTCTTGTTCCTTTGTTGTATCAGCATGAGTGTCATTTGTGCTGCGTCAGACATGAGACAAAGTCAAGTGTCTGGCACAGCACAATTGTCACGAATGCTAATACAATGCAAGGAACAGTTGATATTGGGTATGTATGCTAATACAATGCAAGGAATCGGTAATGTTGGGTAATAGCCAAGTTATCATATACCCATGCCCAGAATTTTACTAATACTGACATAAAACCTTAAATTCTTAGGCTTTACTTAATTACGCCTTGTGCATAATATTTAAATATCCATGTTCCTCAAAGCCCTTCAAATTTTTACGTTGGTGACATCGCTTCACAAGGGGAGAGTGACAGCCATTTTGTTTGTTAATGTTATTTACCATCAAATTGCAAATGTAGTTTGGGAATACCCCAAAACCGATGACGTTTTTCCTGCATTTCTTGTCATTTACCATGAAATATCACTGCTGATATTTTACAGTAAACATCACTAGGATGAGGTGATACAGACATGGTTATATTATGTTCTATATCCCACTTTCAGGTATTAGAATATGAACTTTGCCATACCAATATTTCACCATAACCAAAACCACATGTCAACTTTGCAGATCGTACACATAAAAGGAATGCATGTATATTGTTGTGTGGCAGCCTACAAAATGGTTATATACGTAGATCGCAGTGCAATATTTTTCCAGTAAACATACAATGACATTTTTTGCATCAAGGTAGAATTGACCTTAAGTTTTTAGACAACCATTCGTAAGGCTCTTTATTAACTTGCATTTACATCAGGTTTTGTTTGAAAAGCAAACTTGTTGTGGACATTGAGTTTTCATCAGTGTAATTTCACAGTGATCTTTTGCCATTTTTTGTCTGGCCACTGAAATAAACTAACAAAAATTTCCACCTTCATCAATAATGTGTCTCAAAAATTTATTGTGTACATAGCCACAGCAGAGCTGCACTAGCAATCAGGTCACGGGTTAATCAATCTGTGGTGTTTTGCCTAAAAAAATAAATTGTAGACGCCATGGCTCTGGATTACCTAATGTGGCAGACAGCAATAGAAATTTTTTATGTGCATTTTTCCATGCATCTCCCTGATTCAACTTTCACTCCTACCAGGCAGATGAGAAAATTGTACCGATGAGATGATAGCTATACTGAAAAAGATAGGCATCTGTAATAGTGGAAATTTCTAAGTTGTCCTGGATACCAGAAAGTTACCCTGTGTTCATATCATAATTTTGGTTTTCAAAAATGTCATAGGTTTTAAATTGCATGTCCTGTATTTTACACCTTTTACCTTCTATTGCAGATCAATGGGTATACTTATGGTGTGATTGGTGGTCAACATTGCCTCGAAGCAACCAAAGAAATCAGCAAATCAACAAAATATTCATCAGATAAACGATTCAAGAGTCGAAATTGTGTGGTTTATTGTGGACTAAGTGCTGAACAGAAACAGTGGCTTGCTGTGAAGCACAATTCAACTGGGAATACAGACATGCTGTAACGTTGAAGGACAAGGTTTGTTTCCACAAGTTTGTTTCACCCTAAAAATACATGTATAACCCTTTGAGCGCCAATGTCAATTTTGTCACCTCTGTAAAATGAAACTCAAACAATTTCTTTCACATTTTCTCAGAATTGTTATAAAAAACTGAAGCCAATATGATATCATGTCAATTCAGTCCAAATCTATTACAAAAATTACAGAAAATTATACACAAATTTACAAAATGCACTAAAATTTTGGAGGGAACAATATGGCACTCAAAGGGTTAATACAGGCTGAAATGATGTTATTCCTGTTGATCAGAAAATAAAGGAGCACGCGCGGTTGGTTTGTTATCTATCCAACATGTACAAAAGTATATTAATGAGACTAAATTGAGACAAGAATTATAACTATCAGAAGAAAAGAGGCTTTCAA
This sequence comes from Ptychodera flava, assembly GCF_041260155.1. Classification (NCBI taxonomy): domain Eukaryota; kingdom Metazoa; phylum Hemichordata; class Enteropneusta; family Ptychoderidae; genus Ptychodera; species Ptychodera flava. The sequence goes on along the minus strand of NC_091929.1, from coordinate 15,801,434 downwards.
ATACTTCTGTGCCCACTTCTGTCTGTTAAGCTTCTGCCAACTTGTGATTTTCGTGACTTCAAACAATTGATCAAACAAAGCAATATTACATTGCAGCTCTTAACTTTCAGTAAATGCCTCTGTAGACATATGGGTAATTTTCATGTAGTCCTGACTAGTGTCACAACAAAGGAAATTCACTATCCTAGGTGGTAATTGTTAATCTCTAAGTGCTGCAGACACATCAGTGTGAGACTGTATGTGTATCAGTCTGTCCTTCAGGCAGGTCAAAGCTCTAACATCACACCAAATGTAAGCAGCCTTTTTGCGTTATAAATAAATGTTTGGATGATTATCTGGAAAATTTTAATCTCACAGATGTGCCTTAAAATTCCATTTTAAATATTGTTATATGACAATACAAAATTTAGAGGCAGTTTATATTGTTTTATAGTAAGCTGATTTTGCAGATTTGAGCAATTTTGTTAAGTCTTTGTCTTTCACTCATCAGAGATACTTTTGACACAGGTCTCATGTTTATTGATGACATGCCTTCATAACATTTAGTTGACAGGCACCAATCCTATCATACAGTTATTCTGTCATCGGAAGAAACTGCCAAGAAATTTCCAGAAGATGATCATTTGAATTCCATCAAGTACCTTTCTGTACCTGCCAAAGTAGCTTCATAAACTGAAAAACTTGTCATTGCTAACCAGGTACATAACATTTATACTGCCAAAAAAGACCATTCAACCTTGATACTGTACATTGGCTTGTATTACCAACCAAAGCACACAAATCATTATAAGTGTTTATGAAAACCTAGTCTTCTATAAAAAGCAATAACTTCTCAGTAACACTACTTGTTCAAACCTATTATAACAATATAAGGTCCAAGTTTTGTGAATCGTTGTTAAATTAATATTTTTAAAAGTGAAATCTGTATTTGTTCAAAGGTAGCATTGGATTTTGTTGGGGCTCTTAATTGTCTAATTATGTTTATTTATGAAATTAACAGGAAAGGGATATGTTTTAAGTATAAAGACAGTTGTCTCCTTTTTTGGCTCAACTTCATTTTCTTTGGTCAAATGCTTGTCTCATACCATATGAAGTTAGTTTACTGATATCTTGGGTGGACTTTGATTGTAGTTTAAAATTTGCTGTAAAACTGCACAGTTTTCTTGTTTCAGTCATTTCCATATTTGATTGTTTATAGTATAACTTCCCAAAAATTAGTGGGGCACATTATATTATCTTTTCATCACCAAAGTCATGTAAAATAGAGATCCTGCAAGTCGTACTTGAAACCAAAGGCCACTGTCAAGAAAGATCGAGTGTTTTTTAGCACGTTGTGTCTTTCTTGAGTTTATATTTCTCATTTGCCCTACTGCTTGATCAGTTGACTTTTTTCCATTGGGTAAATTTAGTACCATCAGTAATTAGTTATTTGTATTGTATTTGTGGTAAAATGTCGTACTCTATTTATTGTAGGTTGCAATTTGTAGGAAGTTGAAAGAAAACATTGCAGATATTAAGAAGTGGAAGGCAACTTGTGGATTGATTTTAAACCAGGTGAGAAGTTAATGCCATGAAGTAGTACACACACACACACACACACACACACACACACACACACACACACACACACATATATATGTATATATATATATATATATATATATATATATATATATATATATATATATATATATATATGATGTATATGCAAAAAAAATAATTACAGTGAATTTCTAAATAGCTTGGAATTACAATGTGCTTAGGTGATTAGAATAAACGTTTCTAGCAATAAAAAAATCACACCAATTGCATCTAATGCATACGTTCTCCTTTGATAGATTTGGCAACAATTTAACCCAATACGACGTCCACTATTCTGGCTTACAGAACACAATCAGTGTAGGAAACATCAATAAGCATACGACCTATATACACTGTAGCGATTAAAACATATCATTTACTGCACAGTTTCATCGACAGAAAATGTGATAACTTGAAGGCAATCAGTGTTTCCGCTTCCTGCTCGCCAAATCACAAGTGTGAGAAAAAAGTAGCATTTGGCGAGAAGAATTTGGCAAAAATTAGCCAAATTTGCGAATCTAAAATTGCACTATGACGTCAACATGGTGTCCGCACACTGTCATGCATTACAACTTGAGATGTAATAATTTATCTCTGTATATACCTGACCTTGTATGTCAGGAGATCCTATTTGTAACACATACAGTAATGAATAAAATTGTAATAGCTCACAAACCAGAAGTGAGGCAGGTACACCATGACTACTTGACTAAAATGTTTCAAAGTTTTGGATTGGACTATGCGCAATGTGCATAGGGATTCCTCTATGCAGTATGTGACAGCCATGTCGTCGTCAACGCTGAAGGATCGTTGTGACGGTGAAACTAAGCGAAAACGGCAAACTTTCCCTTTTGGCTTCGGCTGCTCCACCATATTGGGGAGAAACCACCCTTAACGCAGGTTCTAAGCGCAAGTAAAGCTATGAAATGGAAAGAAGATTATGATCAGAGTAGGAAAGTCGAACGTGAACTTGGAAAGTGAGGTAACGGCAGGGTCAAAAGTATTATACCGCATGGCATTTTTATAACGTACAGCGAGTAAGGCACTCCTGAACAGCATAAATGTTCGTGGTGTATTGCTGCCAACAAGAAAATATCTTTACTGACGTAGATTCTTGTGTGAATTGGCCTCCTTAAAGATTTATTCTCGAGAATTTGTCATTTTTGTGACGTGACATCGTCAACAGATTTTCAGAGAAGGCGCTCGTTGGGGCTAGTCAGCCGAGTTGACGTACTTCGGCATTCCTGTGCAAATCCGCATGTCTTATCAGGATATTTGAGCATTTAACTTGGTCATCAGTGAAACAAAAAGATGTTTCTCCATATCAAACTGTTATATATTTTATGGTGATGTTTACATAATAGACTTCAAAATTTTGGATTTATGATCTGCGTTTTCCGTGGTCTGTAGCATGATTCAAGCTTGCTGTGAATACGCACTGACGTCTTTGATGATGACCCCTGACCCAAGCGTCATTGATATGCTGTGTGCTGTCCAAGCATCACTTGCCAAATTTAAGCCTAGAGGAAATGTACCCAAAGTCTACAATGCAAACATTTCTCAAATCTTAGCGTATTTTGCTTTTGAACTGCTACGAGAATGGATATCTGATCCATTTGAAAAACCAGTATGCTGAACCAGGTTTCATGCCGTTGTCTATAGCAATATGTACAGTATAGCACTGATAGCCATTTCAGGTTTGTTACTAAATATAGCTGGATATACACTGAACTTTCAACAAGTATCGCTTGAAATTCTGACAAATTTTATGTTGTATGCGCTATACGTGGCTGATTTTGGCACCTTGTAATCTGAACCATAAATTGGTGTGACTTTTAGTATTCATAGTAGCACTAACAGGGCTTATTTCCGTCATGCTTGCAGAAAATGCAGACAAATATTTATTTTTGCATATTAACGAGAGAAATGACGTCATTTCATTTGGCTTGGCTAATTGAATATCTGATTTGGCAAATAATTTTGAGGGCTTCTAGCCAAATTTGCTACAAGATTTTGGAACCCAGGGGAAACACTGGCAATGTAAGAATGTTCAAGCATCAGTGTACCTATGACTTTTTTAATGAGAGCAGAGTAATAGTGACAATGTTCAGTTGACCTTAACCCAATGAATGTCATATTGGCGTAAATTGTTGCAATATCTATCAAAGGAGAACGTTTGTAATGAATGCAGATGGCGTCATTTTCTACCGCCAGACATGTTTCTCTTACCACCCAAGCAGATGTAATTCTATGCTAATTTGAAATTCACTGTTACCGTATATATATAATGCTAAAAACATTCAGTACTTCACCAAGTAAAAAAGGTCAGGTAATGATCGGTGAAATTCTGCCACTAATGGACAATTTCTATTACATGCACTGCACTCTGTGGATTGGTATGTTGTTCTGTGTTGTTAGTATACTCACTTAATGCGTTCCCAGTCTGCTCACAGCCACTAAGTTCACAGTAAGACAGGCATCCTAAAAATCCTAAAAACACTTAAATTTTGATTGATTCTGGTGAAATTTGACTTAAGAGATGTATAAGGTTATTCACAAATTACCCAGACTTGTCTGAGTACATCTTGCAGTGGAGGTATTGTCTACGATGCGACTATACCTCCACGGAACAATGTACTTGGACGTAAATCCTAGTAGTATAATGTGAATAACCTTTTATTATTACTTTGTGCCAGAAGTGATTTATAATGTTGTGCTTTTAGCATTGAGCAGTGTAATTTCACACAAGGACATCTGTACACTCTGAGTTATATATGTTAGGTCTTGGGTGGTTTCTAACATTTTTACATGCAAAACAATGGAATGGGCATAATTGCGCTATCCATAGGTAGTATCCTACCTTAATTGGCAAATCAGCATCAATTATTACCAAAATTATCTTATGTATCATATTGAGACTATATCACCCACTAGGTTGTTTTAATTATCTAAAAGCTATTGACTTTTTGATGCGCTGTTTCTATCCGTGGAAATATAAATACAAACAAATGAATTATTATAATCAAAAAATCCCATCATCCGCCTTATGCGTATATATATAAGCAACAGCAAATTTTCAGCTCTCTTGTTTTTATGTAATGTATGTTTGATATCAACCTCGTGTGAAATGCTACAGTCCGTTCATTTTTAACTTTACTTTTGCAACCTATATACTCACAGAGCAAAGGAAGTCCTTTGGTGGACGTAGCCTGCTTTTTGGCCGGAATGAGTGACCCAACACATCAGATATTACAAGACATCTTCACAATGAGTGAAGACAGCTCATTAAAAGGTCAGAAGTGCAAGGTGAAGGACAGTATCTCAAAGCCCGACATTCCATCATATGTTTTCAGACCGATTAGAACACTTGATCCTGCAACAGTAACAGCGCTTCTTACAGATGTGAGAGACAGAAATCTATCAATCGCTGAAATGCATAAGGAAGGGCAAGTGCTCAACAAACTTGCATTAGTACAAAAAGCATTCCTTCACCAAATGGACATATCAACATGGGAGGAAGCACAAACTCTCTATCCAGATGAGACTAGTAGGGAAAGCTTGGCAAGATTTCTTGTCCACAATTTTAGGCCAAACCCACCTGCAGTATTCATAAACTACTGTCATCGTTTAAGAGTAGAGAGGGAGGAAGTCACCAACAGTGGCCAAGGAAGAAAGTGTGCTTCCTCGGTGAAGATAGATGCAAAGCTGTCATCACAGAGGGTGATATTCTGCAGTTCACGCCAGAACATCTGAAAGAGCTGACTTGTCACGAAACTGGAGTTGATCTTGTCATCCTTGATATGCCGATGGTAAGTCAATTTGTTTTTCTCTCTCTCGCAAACGCACACACACACACACACACACACACACACACACACATATATATATATATATATATATATATATATATATATATGTACATATATATGTACATATATATGTCTGTGTGTAAGTAGATATATAAAATATAATACAAATTACTCCAAGAGAACAGTAGTATACGCTACTGAAGTTGCATTTATTGTGTAATCTTCACTTACACATGTAACAATTTCGTACTTGAAGTAATTTGTGTTATTGCATATACAGTGCTCTAATTAAGCAATAAATCAAACCCAGCGACGGTATACCACGAGATTTTGACCAGTTCATGACATATAGGCACGACCAATAGTGAGTGCATATATGAAGTGAACTGGTCAAAATCTCATGGTATACCGTCGCTGGGTGTGATTTATTGATAATATATCATACCAGTATATTGAAATTCTGGCATGTAACATCAAAAAACTGATTTTTGTTCAATGTGAGATTCGCGCGTATGCCGGTTGTGGTATATCGCCAATATACCACGTTTCTTTCATGTCTCAACCAATCAGATAGCTATATTTGCGCCATCAATATACTGGTATGATATTCAATCAATAAAGCACCCCCAGCGATGGTATACCACGAGATTTTGACCAGTTCAAGACAGATATGCATGAGTGATAGCAAGTGCATATATGAAGTGAACTTCATATATTTTGATAAATATAAAATAATGAAAATAAAGCCAAAATTTGCAGATCATGTGCTTTTAATGCTTGCATAAAAATATTTCTGTGAACTGCAAGCCTAGTACTTGTCTAATTGGTATACAGGCCCCTTTTGATAATTCAAATCAGATATTGTAAATTTTTATGAGAAAACACAGCTGTGATTTTTTAGGCCATTTTTTGTAAAAAATATTTTTTATATGTAGTAAACATGTTACTATGTATAACCTAATGGAGATGTTGTTACATTACACCAAAATCAGCAATCATTGTTTAAATGTCGGGCTCCTCATAATAGTTTTCAAGATACAGGGCCTCCACTCATCTAACATTGTGAACTTGTTGGAAGGAGAACCATTTAAGGGTTGTTGTGTCATGCTACATATACTTTGATAGAAAGGGGTGCAGTGAACACATACCCAACATCTACTATAATGTAAACCAGTTGAACAATGTTACATTCCAAATATTCCTCATTACTCTTTGATATGTCCCGTTCACCCAATAAGATTTCATCTTCTAAAGGGGTATTTGACTCTTTCTAAACACACGGGAATGGGACCAGAAGGAAGTGAAGGCATTTGTTGTTACTATCAAAAATCTCAATGTCAGTGTCAACCTGCCGCAGTACACCATACTTGTGATGTGCGAAATGCATGAAATAAGCATGGTTAAGGAGACGCTAAAAGCTGCAGGCTACTGCAAGGTAGACCTAGGGTTTTACCATATCGAAGATGCTGTGCCAGGTAAAGTAGAATTTATGTGTTACTAGCATTGAGAAGGAGCATGGCCATGATATGATAATAATGTTGTTGATAAAGGCTTAATAGCTGTGTTTGTTCCTTTTTTTCTTAAGCGGCCAATTTATAATTTGAAGTATGATCTTAAAGACATTATTATTATGTAAGAGTAATAACTTTTAGCATAAAAATCAACGGAAATTAACTTCAACCAAAGTCTCCTTTGATGTGGTCATCTCAACAAAATGGTACCGCTGTTGACAGGCTGTACTGCTGATTGGCAGATTAGTGTACGGAAACTCTTACTGGTTTCATTGATCAAATATCTAGCATTTCTTCTTTGCTAACAACTGTGGATGATGTTAATTTACACTCTGTCATATAAATGCTATTGGAAGAGTGTATTTTCGGCAAAATCAAAAACATTCCAATTACTGAATAAACCTACACACAGCCAATTGCATAAAAATCTAACCATGAATTCTTTCCCAGATTCTGCTACATTAACCAATGCAGTTCATCCCATTGTCATCGGTTACTGGAATCAAGACAGACAACTTCGGAGACACACACATCAACACAGAGGGGGATAAATCAGGGAAAAGACACAACCTATGGCAATGCAAGTCCCCCGAATTGCACAAGGATGAAGAAGGAAGAGTCATAAATACAACTCAAAAATCACAAGAACTGATGACAACGCTGATAGAGTTATTTTCCTTCAAGAAGCAATGGGTACTTGACGCTTGCTGTGGCACAGGTTAGAAAGCTTTTCTGTGGCTCAAAATATTACGTTCAGTTAGAAATAAATCAATTTTGCATACTTGTATTGTTAATGAATTATTCTGTAAGTGAATAATGTAGAAATCAATTTGCAAGCAAACATTGTTGGGTTAGAAAGTAGGCGCAATTTGTAAAGCTTTGATTCATATTGATACTGTGAAGAAAACATTTACCTTGACTTGAAATTTGTACATATATTTTCATTACAAGATGCCTTCTGAAATAGACTGCATTAGTGTTGTCAAATTTAAGTCAGAACTCTTCCGATCTTCCCATTTACAGTGCATATTTGACCTTTAAGCCATCTCAAATTTAACACTTTTACTGCCACACATGTAACTTCCCCCATCTTGCAAGTCAGTACAAAGTAGTATTGAGCCAAAACCATATGTAATTTCACCCGCTTGCTTGGTCTGTTATACTTATAGCATCTTTTGTCCACAAAAAAATCAAGTTTACAGTACTTATGTTCTCAACACCCTTCAAAAGTTCAATAATATGTTAAAAAATACACCATATGGAATATGTTGTGCTTCACTAGATTAACATTCTTGACCTGATGTTGAAATATGGACTTGGCAGGAAAAGGTTTAAAATTATTAAACAATAGACACTTTTACAGAAAAAAAATTAGCTGGTGTAAGTCTGAATGATGTTTATTCTCTTTGTTTCAGGTTCTGCTGTAGCAGCAGCAATGCAGTGTTCCAGAAACTGCATCGGAGTGGACATTGACCATCGTCAGGCTAAACATGCAGAACTTATTTGCGAGTCAGCTGCATACGCAACAGTAGAAGACATGAGTTTCGGAACAGATACCTCAGAATGAAAGTTCTTTTAGATTTAGACTGTAGGTTCCTATGGGTAACCATTGTAAGGTTTGTTCAAATCGTGCTCGGAATTTGCGTAGATGTTACCAGGTTTAATCTGATACGGTCTTTATGAAATCTTTGATTGTAAAATTTGGATACTACTTTGGCCATACTTAGTCAGGCCATCCTAGAGTGGGCAGTTTCAGACTTGTGTTTTCCAACATGCTGTTTTTACAGTTTTTAGCATACATTTAGTATACCAATGCAGGGCTTGAAATTAATATTTTCCCCTGGTACGTCCACTTGCACTTTCTGGTCCTTGACATTTAGCAATAGTGATGCGGCGAAGTGGTTTTCTTTTTTTCCCCCTCTTTTTTTTAACAATGCTGTTTGGCACTATTGATGCAATAGTTATTGAATTTTTCATCACTGGCTGCATAGTACTTCCGTTTTCTGTTTCGTATTTTCGGACATGCAAACAGGGATATCAAGAGACAGTGACAAGAGACAATCTTATTTTGGCCTTTTTTTGGACAACAGTGCTACTCAAAAGTTTGGTGATCTATTGACAACTCGTTTCATTCTCAGAGTTGTATGAAAATTTTGATATTCATCATGACAACGACCACGACCTTCTCAGCACGTTGAGACTAGACATACTGTAGCAGTGCTAAAAGGGAGGAGGCATATTGCCCTTGATTGATATATTATGCTCAAATTTCAATGAAAATGCACTTTCATTGACCATAACTTTCAGTGCCTGTCATTCAAGTTCGTCAGTTCACATATTGGACATAGCACGCCAAGTACTGACTGAATTTTATGTCCCGGACTTTGGTAGTCCATGTGGGCTACGATTTCATGGATTTTGGTAGCCCCAGGGAAAAGTTGGAAAAGTTGTCCGTCAACATCAAAACTCGCAAAACAGCTGCACTTTTTTTAGCTTAGGATTTGGTGTGTTGATGCATCCATGGGTATAGGTTGGATTTTGTTCAAATGAAGTTTGCATTGCCCAAATTATGCTAACGAGCTGAAAAATGTAAAAATGGTCAAAAATCTATAACTCAAGAACCTGGTACCTTAGGTAATCCTTATACACATGTATATTGTGACGATCTCTTGAATTATGTATTTTTGTTGAATTTTTTGATTATGTTTCTCATTTAAAAGTTCTTAAAAGTAAAAGTTATTCTTCTCTGAAACTGTTGGCAAAATCACTCTCAAAATTTGGGTTGGATATTTGGAAGGGTGTTACCCTTCTAATTTGTTGAAATTTTGACAAAATAGGCAAACTTGCAGTTTGAAGACTTTTGTTATTTATGGTAAAAAAAAACGAATTTTTTTTTTTCTTCAAACCTGTTGGACAGACAGCTTTTTGGTGTACAGAATGCCAGGGGTGACAATACTTGGATATGTGGAAATAGTCCAGGAATATGGAAATTTGTATTTTTAAGACAATGTTGTCATTTTCGGTGATGGAAACATATTTTTAAATCAATTTTGTCATTTTTGGTGAAGAAAAATTGTTCTCAAGAACTACTTGTCTGATAGCTTTGTAATTTGGTAATTAAGTCCTGAAAGATCTTTTCAAAGCGTTGGCAAAATTAGTATAATCTAGGAAATTTTCTCAGTCTGTGATCTTCAATGACCTATACCAACCCATGTTGTGAGACAGTGGTTAAGGCTGTGAACATAATTTTGTCATATTTGGTATCAATTGGAGTGACAACTGATTCAGAAAACAAAGCTGGGGTTTTCATATTAGCACAATGAATACAATTTTACTATGAAAGACACACAAGAACTGATAAGAAATTGGATCCAAGATAATTCCTGGTTTTCTTGACACCAACGTTTATGCAGACCACAGAACAGATGCTTCTTGCTGCAGCGGGCATTGCTCTGCGAGCTGTAGATTTCTGTAGCTTGCGTTTTTGTCATTTGTACTCCTGTTATGTCTCTTGAAATGACAGTTCTCGTCCTTGCTAACTATGTCGTTGACCGGTCATTGATAGTCTGTTGGCATATATACGCGTATGGCTAAGTGTTTAGCTCCATGGCTTGAGCAAGCCCCATTCAACTGATTCAAGAAAATCATGATCAAATGTGATCTCAATCTGGCGTGTAATTACTGTTCAATATTCAGCAGATATTGAACTTAGATTAATTGACCTTTTATTGCGTGTTAGATTTGGAAAGGTGGTATGCTTGTGACAAATCAGCCGCCATATCAGTGGCAATATCGCAAACATAATAATCAACCTGTAACCTCATGCGGCATTCTCAGATATGTTTTCAACAAAGGGGGACCCCCTCAGGAGCATGTGTAGCGCGACGACCACTGCGCTTTAAGTTGTGTTTACGTTCAAATGACAACAGCACTGATAGCAGTTAAAAGTATCACAATTATGTAAAGAACTCACCTACTTTACATTTCCCAACTCTCTCACCTTTTCTTATTGTCAAGCCCTCTCTGATTTTTTTATTGGCATTTGCTAATGTACATAGGATCTGCATGTCCCATCGCTGTAGAAGTTGATATGCATGTTTCTAAAGTTTATCTTCTGTACTTATGTTGTAGACCTTATTTGCTCATGTCACTCTTGTTTTTCTGGTTGCACTGTAGAAATCATTGTCATAACATCAACTCAGAATTTTGCTGCACTGAACAGATAAAACATCATCCATCATTGACCTTTGGTACCAGTAATAGTGTGTACCAATTCCGAGCGAATATTAGCCACACGGTAGCATAATTGGTATTTTAACTTTCTTTTAGGGTGTGTACAATGATATGGATATTTTACATTTTCTGACTGAAATTTACACTTTTTACTTTAATCGTATGATTTGTTTCAAAAGGCAATAAATCAGCTTTAAATGAAAGGATCGTCTCTGTGGTTGAGATTTTAAATGAATGATTTAACTTTAACACAAATGTTGACAAAACAATAAAACTTGAACATTTGTCAAACTTGAACTTCAAGGTGGAAATGTGTTGAGAATGATAATGTTCAACTTTTGTCGAACTTGAACTTCAGTCTATATGTGTTGAGATTGCTGACATTCAACTTTTGTCGAACTTGAACTTCAGTCTATATGTGTTGGGATTGCTGACATTCAACTTTTGTTGAACTTGAACTTCAAAGTGAATGTGTTGTCAGTTCCAAGGTTCAACTTTTGTCGAACTTGAACTTCAAAGTGAATATGTGTTGAGAGTGCTGACATTCAACTTTTGTCGAACTTCAACTTCAAAGTGAATATGTGTTGTCAGTTCCAAGGTTCAACTTTTGTTGAACTTGAACTTCAAAGTGAATTTGTGTTGTCAGTTCCGAGGTTCAACTTTTGTCGAACTTGAACTTGAACTTTAAAGTGAATATGTGTTTGGAATGCCAAGGTTCAACTATGGTTGAAATTGAACTTTCAAAAATCAAATTTTTTTACCAAAAGCTAACATTTGGAAATAAAAAAAAAGTTTGTATGATGCAAATAGAGGATAATTTTCACTTGACAGCATCTCTGACAAAATAGTCAAAAAAATGAGAGAAAATGATTGCAGCAAAAATGAAAATAAATTTTTTCAATGGAAAACCCTTAAATATCTTTAGCAATTAATCGTTTTAAAAAATTCTTTGAAAAAATTAAAGTACAGAAGAGTTTCATTGTTATTAATCTCAATGTTGTTAGGAAAACAGTGAGATCAGATGGTATCACAACATGTAAACTTGAACATTAGATTTTTAATCCTATTTTCATGCAATGAAAACTCTTTTATTTATGATCATCGAAACAATGAAAGATTTTCCCTTTAAAAATCAAAACTCTATTTTCTGGTTAATTATTGCAACATACCAAAAACCAAAGAAAAAATTAAGATGTTCACAACAAAGTTTGGTATTCTTTCATTTTTAAGCTAAATTAGGCAAACCAAGAAATTAAATGTTGCTAATTTCAAATTTTTTTGGTCAAAATTTGGAAAAACGTGGGTTTTTCGTAAAGTGGGAACTGTTTTTAGTTCTGTTAAAAACGGTTCACGCCGTTACAAATATGTAGTATTAGGGTATAATTCTACATATTTTGTTAAAAATACTACTAACGCAAAAGTGTTTTACACCAAGAAAGACATTATCAGTATGCTTGATTTCCTCATCGACAACATATTTGTAGAATTTAGAGGGCACATTTTCCAACAGTGTATAGGAATTCCTATGGGCACTAACTGTGCTCCCTTGCTTGCAGACTTATTTCTGTTCTCACATGAGGCAGAATTTATCCAGAACATAATTAAACAGAAAAGGTCTCTGTACCTCGAACTTTCAATCTAACATATAGATACATAGACGATGTTATTTCTATGAATAACTCTGAATTCAGTAAATATCTCTCTATGATTTATCCTCCAGAATTGAGATTAAAGAAACTAAAGAATCGGCCTTTTCTGCTTCATATCTGAACATTTTACTTGAATTTGACTCTAATGGTCACCTTTCTACTAGGCTATATGACAAGAGAGATGATTATAACTTTAGCATCATCAATTTTCCACACCTCATAAGTAATATTCCACTCTCACTAGCTTATGGGGTATACATTTCCCAGCTTATTCGATATGCTAGAGCATGCAGTTCATATGGTGATTTTATAGAGAGACATGGCCATCTCTCTTACAAACTATTAAATCAAGGTTACACCAGAGCAAGACTTGTCTCTACATTCAAACGCTTTTTGGCAGGTATCGCAAGCTGGTAGATAAATACAATATCTCTCTTCGACAAATGATCACTGATGGCATCGGTGACATTGGGCCTTAGTTAGTGACCACTACCTATCTGACTTATAGATTGATATATGGCGGGTGCCACATGTGGGGCAGGATGCGCTTACTATTTTCGAAACACCTGACATCACTTCTTGGTCTTCTGGCCAGAGGTCCATATATCTTTCTTTCATGAATATGACTTTGTTTGTGTACTGTCTATTTACTGTCTGTTCTGTGCTGTTTTGTGTCCTTGTTGAAAACTATTGTCTTGCGAATTCAGACCTACTGTCATTGGATTATGGATTGGTATGATTGCGATTATTTCCAAACCTGTCACCCTTTTTTTCAAAGTTTGGAGAAGGGCGGTATTTCCATCTGAATGATGGAACGACGTGAAACGCAAAATTCCATCGCATATTATCCGGCAATATGTACACTGTACAGTAGAAATACTGTATACGCTGCAGCCAGTGCAGGTACGTATTTTACGGTATAAGCTTATACTCCACAAAATGGCCACAGGCGGCGTGAACTTTCTGAAAGGATTTCCTAAATGTCCTACTTGGTACCTTAGAGACTTACATGTGATGTCCTGGAAAGTATTCTCTGCAGTAATTCCAGTTTCTGTCAACATGCACACATTTTATAGCTGAACGACATGATAGCACGAGACAGTTCTACGGTACTATACACATTCTCGCGCTCGCAGGCTCAATTGCGCATGCTCATACTGGCAGACTACGTCACCTGTGTTTTGCTTCCGGCGCGGCCGACTTGGCAACTTAGGTTGAGCAAACAAATAACGAACAGCCGAACGCACTCTCGAGACGATCGCTCGCCGTGCGCGTGTTGTTGCTCGAATTCTGACCCATAAACATTTAAAAAATGTATTCAAATGTGATAGTGAAAGCTGTTCTCAATTAACAAGGTGGCATACTCAGCATAGCTGGATGTTTATCGCTAGTTTACCTTTGACCTCGCGATATTTGCAGAAGTTTCTTATTGCACGGACAACTTGATAACATAAAGCATGGCGGTCTGTAAGTATTTTCATTAATGTGTTGTGTAATTTACGAGGTTCAGATTTTAAGTAAATCAATTTTAACAAGATTGAAACCGATTTAACCGTGTCCGCAGTGATTTAATCTGTACATTTCATTGTGTGATTTGTCAAGGGTTATTTTTTATGCGTGTGGGTTTTTTATTTACGTCCATATGTGCGTTGCAGTTGAGCATAGTTTTTCGGACCATCACGCATGTCTCCCTGGTAACAGGTTTGTTTACACAGTGGCATATTTTCTGGTGCCTTTTTCAATCGTCTGTTGGCCTAGACTGTGAAAATGTCATCCGAATTTCATGCTCGTGTGCTAAAAAACCGGTGTCGTATTTGTGCACGGAAAATAAATGGCACAAGTTCTCCATGCTCCAATTTTATCGTGGAGTTAAAGAATTGTTCCAGAGTAGAGGTTAGTGAAGACATTCTGACGTTTACCCGTCCAATTTTGTTGTCTCTGTAAGAGAGTCATTGCTTCATGGCAGCAGGCAGAAAGCAATAAAAAAAACCTATCGGCCAGGGACACACGTAGTGAAATGGTCCAGACACTGTAGAGTAGGGAGATGTGCGGTGTGTGATGCATTGTGTAAGGCAGGAAAGAAAAAGAAAGACAGTAAAAACAGGGGCAGACCAAGTCAATACCAAGGCAGTGACATTTCTGGTATCACTGGCAAGGAGACAGGAAAGACGGGGAAACTAGAGAGTGAAACTCATGGCAGTACAAATCTAACAGCAGCTGTAAAACAGAGGGCAGGAAAAAAGATGAGAAGATTCATTCCCTTGCTGAGACAGAGGTTCAATGATCTCATTGAAGAAATGGAGTGTCCCATTTGCAAAGACATAATAGATGGACCAATACAACTCTTGTGTGATGGACCAAATGTGTTTTGTGCTGAATATTTGTGTCAGTGGTTGCAAGTTTCTTCATCCTGTCCTGTGTGCCGTCTCTCTATATTATGTGTGAATCTATTGTAAGTCCCCCATTGCCTTTGCAAACATGCTATCAAATGCCACAGTCACATTGTGATTATGGGAATGTCAGTTGTAAGTCAGTTGTGCCACTGCAAGATCTGCAACACAACACAGAACGGTGTGTTTACCAGTCCATTGCTGGAGACCACTGCTACTCGTCAGTGAGCCCATTTCCCTTCAGAAGCCACCCTACTCCAGTCCCCATTCCTGACCCAATCAATACCGAGACATCAAATGATGAAACATCGAGGGATAGGCAGAACAATATATGTGCAGTGAAGGCCGCAGAAATTGTGTTGCAGAATGTATCAGCGGTGCATATGCTGCCACAGTATGAAGAAATGGCAACAACACTTGTCAAGAAAAAAATAGAAGCAAACAGAAGTGATGATAGTTTGATAAAGGTTAAAACCAAGGGCCAGGTGAGTTTTTTACCAGCATTACTCTTGCTGATCTATACCCACTTATCAATGTACAGTTAGATTTTGGAGTAAATTCTTCTGATAAAGCTATCATGGAATATGATAATTTGTAAATTTGTATTTGTAATAACATTTATTTGGTTTTGTAGTACATGTGTGACCTGGTAGTGGTTCAATAAATTAATTTCATCAAGTAATGAGCTAGTCCATTTTAATGAATTTATCACCCTTATATACTTTTGAAAGATAAATTTGGTTTTCCAATTTTTGGTGTGATTTTTTTCAGCCAATGTGTTTAACATATACACCAAAGCCACGAAAAACAACCTCAGAAGCTAGCACTAGGACAATACGTCAGAGGGTGTTGCAGTTAAGTCAGAGGAGAGACATTGTCAGTGGTGGTGACGCGATGCTGCAGCTGAGTGAGAGGAGGTGAGACACCAACAAAAGGACAAGAAGGAAAATCCTCCAGATCTTGGGACTCTCTCCTGACATACCTCCAGGTGCTGGCCTTCACTTGAAAGTTGCTATGGGAACGACATGGGCTGCCATGAGGACATTACGGTGTTACTTCAAGGCATGGCATGTGCATATTGGAAGTGAGGTATGTTATGCAGGTCATTTCCCCCACACTCATCATGACCTGAGTTTAAACCGGTGTGCGGAGTATAAAAGGCCCCCTACCTCATTGGAAATTCATCATGGTGCTTGAGTGACAACTTGCAACAGCTAGGCAGGCTGCTCCGCGAAAATCACCGAAAATGAGTCTCAAGCAAACCTTACTGACATTGTAACAGCTCCTACTGTACTGTAAACATAATGGCCACAAAATGATAAACCAGACATAGCGTAATTCTTCGACATGGCGACGATTTTTAGGGAAAATCAATGTCAGGACAGTCAGACGCGTTCGCTAAAAACGGTCGTTACCAGTTTCAAACAGCTGTCAATCACTGAGGGACGCGCAAAGCTGCAAATGCGCAAACATTTGTTGTGCACACAAGATCGATTACAAAAAGTAAACCAAGAGCGTATCTGCCGAGACAGCTCGGGCCATACCTTAGCGAAGAAAGTCGTAGTAGCACTAGTACTTGGCTGCAAATGCATTTGCGGTCTTGTTTTAGAGTCGAAGATGTAGCAATGAATGTTCAACTTGTTTTTGCAGTGCCTACGACGTTGTGTGTTCGTAGTGTTGGTTATACGGTAGCTCTACATGGCAGGGCTGTTTGTTACCGGCGTTATACGGCCTGTGGTGGGAGGCCGTATCACGCCGGTAACACACAGCCCTGCCATGCAGAGCTAGTTATACGGAGGCCGTGTACCCAACGCCGGGCACACAGTGTTGTACGCGGGGCCGGGCTGGGTGTACGGAACCAGGAGGCGCAGTGCTTGGAACACGATCTAAATCGACACAATCAATATACGGTAGTTCCCTTTCTTGAAAAATTGGTGGCCCTGAAAAGGGCCGTTTGGTTTGTGTGTGCATTTGGATTACACACGCTATGAACTTATGCCATCTACATCCACCGATGGCCACTGTATGGCTGGTTAGGCAGGTTTGGATACAGTGACCGCACTTGTTTCAACACGCAATCGGGCATTACTTGCCGTTTCGTGACGACAACCCCAACTGCCTGCATCAGCTCAGCTTTTTTGGACAAGTATCGCTCGTTTTTCCAAGCGCCTCTTCTGTCCAACATTGTCCAGTACTTCTTGTAAATGCGCTTCCTGACGCCGGCATTCAGGACGCTTGGTCTCTGACCCTCGCCAAGCCACTCTTGCCAGGATGTCGTGACGCAAGGCTGACACAGACAGGACTCACATTCGCTGCAGTTAGAGTCCCTTGGGACTGCAACTACATCGGTTGTAATGCCACTGTCATTCAGAAGACTGTCGGCGACGATGTTGTCATGGCAATTGCCCTCGAACTCTTCTTGAAGCTCCCAACCGTAATGGGCGAACAAACCACGAATAGCGTGTTCTTGTTCAGAGTTTACTTTCAGGTGCATCGAACGAGACATGTTGAACACTCGAATTCGGAGACTCTACTGAGTTATGATCGTAATAAAATTGTATTAGCAGTAGAAATGCCAGACATATAGGCGACATAATTATGAATATTCATATACCCTAAATACTAACGAGACAAGTTCTAGTTCACCAAAGTTGGGAAAGCCTGATTATCCGACAGGTCTAAAAGCAAAGGAAACAATGGGAAACAGACACCTCGACCGTATCCTGTGTAGGTAACCCGCCAAAAAGTCCCTGGTGACGTCTTGGACGGCAAAAGCGATACGATTGTCGAAGTCTATGGTGCATGGTGACGAGAAGACATATAAAACTGTAAACACATTTCGTAATTTCATTTTTTATCCTACCGAAACGTTCCTGCAATTGAAAAGAGTTGAAATTATCTCAGAGATATCGTCTCCGAAACAAGTAAAATTGTCTCATTGCGTAAGCCCTTAGTTGTTCTACTTTCAAACTGCGGTGGAACAAGAGTACATGTAGGTACTCGACTTCAACGCATCTTTCGGATTAGGAATTTTCACGTAAAGTTCTGGACGACCACTTTGTGTCTTTTTATTGCTTGTTTGAAATTTCTTATGATTACGGTGACAGGTTTTCCAACGGCATAACTAAAATTCTAATTGTGACGCCAAGGCCCAATGACATTTCCAATGAGGCTGTACAGAGTCTACGTCATCGTTCTTCACGAATATGCAAATATAAATATTAATCCGCAGTTTTAGATTACGCTTGTGAAAATTACGTATGCAAAGATGATGGAAGTACTTCTTAGTAGGCGACTGCTAGTGTAACAGTGAATACTAAAAGGCATGTTCACGACTCAGAGTACAAGCTGCAAAAACAGCCATGTATATGCAACATTGATAAAATTTGTTTGCACCAAGCAGCAGTGTCCGATGTCGCGGGCGTATAGCTATATTTAGTAACAAACCTGTAACCGTGAACTGCTCTATTAGGCCAACATCGACACTTGCAGCCTATAATAATTGGTGCGAATTGTAGTGTTTCTAAGATTACCATTTGGTCTAGGACATTGATATGCTGCAGGTTTTATACACATTTTCAAAGTCTTCCTTCGCCTATAAATATCACAACTAGCCATTACCCTTTTCGATCTGTCACGTACGAAGACTTTTTGAACGCTATCGACACGTACTTGAAAGGTAGAAAAACTAAATACGACCAACAATCGTGATTCGATTGCTGTAACAGGCAGATAAAAAGACGGAACAGGTAGATGTTCTTGTTCAAAATTTGTCCAAATTCATCATAAAAGCACAGCAGCCCCTCTAGGGACCGTGATAAAAGCTGTAAAATATAAACATACCCGGTATTTCGATAAATACCACGCTACAAAGCAAAGTACAGCGTGACACATCAAGATGCTGAAGCTTAGAAGAAGATCCCATGCTCTCCTATATTTGTATATCGCTACGAGTATGGACGTACCACAAACAATCTATTCCCGCAAAGAGAAACAGTGAGACGGAGTATGGACGTACATCAGATCTGTGGTACGTTCGAGGACGGAGTCATTTGAAGGGTTATGCGACCAGTTGAAACAAAATAAATTGGCATATTGGTGAGCGATATTTTAAATTGAGATAGCTTTTTTGGGGTGGGTTGTGCCAAAAGAAAACATTTTCTTATCATGTAGCATATTTGGGATTAATTTTACAAGTCACATTTGCACTGTAAAGGTTAGATATATGCATAATAAACTAGTGCCATTGTGAGAATGCTAGTGTTATTTTGAAGGTCATATTTCCATAACAAACCATCGCATTCGTAAGCGTCGTACTATAAGTCTTTGCCAATGTGAAGGTCACATTTACATAATGAAAATTTGTCTTTATAAACTAGTGTCATTGTGAGAATGTTAGGTCATTTTGAAGGTTACATTTCCATAATAAACTATCGTCTTTGTTGTGAGCGTCGTTTTTGAAGGTCATATTTCCATAACAAACCATCGCATTCGTAAGCGTCGTTCTGTAAGTCTTTGCCAATGTGAAGGTCACATTTACATATTGAAAATTTTGTCTTTATAAGCGGTTCTGTCGACCGTCTCCTCAGTCTGTTGTAGCGGTAGTTTTGATGATATTTCGTCAGCATCTTATCACCATGGCCAATTGTGCAGTCGACGTTCCGTCATATCTTACCATAGAAGCTATCAGAGCACGAAATCTTAGGCGAGTTCGCGACAAGACCAAACGTGGCAACATCGATTTCACCGCCCCTTCCGAGAGAGAGAAGTTAGAACTGCAGCAGAAGTTCAACCATATACGTACGCTTTTAGCGCAGCTAGACAATACCTATGACACGCGGTCCTAATTTGTACCACGTACGAAAAAGTACTAAGTTTGTGGATACCTTCTCTGCCGAAATCAGCTCGATTCCGATCTATGCCCACCCCAATAACTCTACTGCACACAGACTGCAAAAAAATGCTTTCTTGATGTCCCAAATCGTTAGTTTGCCAGCGATTCACGGTCAAGGGCTCAATGGCCGGCCATATTGTCTTACATGAACGTATCGAGCTCCGTCTCTAGCTCCATAACGTAAGCTTACATATACTTTTTCGGGTAGGCACAGAGCGGAATCGAATAGAATTTTTTCTTGCGCAATCCGAATTAAAACCGCATGTCGCCTGTTCTGTTTATGCACGGTCCCTCGAGGGACACGGTCGTGGTTTATATGGCTGTCAGCGTTAGCAAGGTTGTGGTGGGAGGCCGTATCGTCCGAACACACGGCATCGTACACGCTAGGTGGAGTTGCTGACCGCGACCACGCAAATATGAATTGATAAAGTAGCCCACTGGCCATTTGTGTCCCGCTCACAGTTCTAAATGATGCAAACATACTGCTAGCTGCAGTGCAGTAGCTCGTGTTCCTCTTGATTGTACCGTTATTGGCATTGACCGTGAGCAGGGGAGCAAACAGCTTACACAGATACACCGCCAGCGCTCAAACCGTTACGTAAACGCTAATTATGCACAACCATGCCCATTCACCACCCACTCAAACACGGCGTTAATCCTGATCCCGGTCCATTTCGAGCGGGGCTTTAAGTAGCCTGGAACATTCTCAAGGTCACTGTCCTTCTTGACCTCACAACCATGAATTTAATAAGTCATGTTTGGAATTTTCTGGAAATTTAATTAGTTGTGTAAGAGAGAAATTTAGAACAGTAATTAGCATGTCAATAAAAGTTCTAGATTGTTCTTATACGCTCTTATATAAGCAAATGGGTATTAATATTGGGACAGCAGGCTTGCACTTGCAGTCAGACTTTTGGGATTGTGTGCAAACTCTATTATGATCATGTAGAGAAAGACTGTGGATAAGTAATCTTGTTATCACATATTACTGAATATATGTGTTACTGTAGTGTTGTTTTTGCATCTTGTTCATATTTGTCTTCAGGTCTAGCAAACTTACCTGGCATGGTACAATACCTACCAGTGAAATTTGGATAAAGTTAGGTGGGGACAAGGGTCAGGGAACCATGAGAATGGTTTATCAAGTTGCTAACATCAGTAATCCAAATGTAGCAGATAATACAGTGATTTGGAGTACAAATTGCAGCACCTGATTCCTATTACAATTTAGAAATAGCTTTAGCTGTTAACAGAGGTCAGGTAGACAAACTGGATGGCACAAAGTGGAAGTAAGTCTAAACATGCATACTGTGTTTTACTGAACAATGAACAGATTGTACCGTATATCTATTTTGGTACAATATTTGGAACTTAAGATACATACATATTAGTTATCCAAGTTTAATACATGCATTATGCTGCTGATCCAAAGATCTGTACAACAATGTGCATATCTGACCAAACTTATGCAGCATAAATATGATACCTACATTAAATAGTACAAAAGGCAAAGTCGTTTTCTTGCATGTACAAAATGCATTGATGTGTAGAAACATGGGCATCAATTTACAATGGTGTGGACAATTGTCTTACATTCTTATCTCAGAGACAAGACACTATTAGCACGGATGATGGGAGATTATGAGTATCTGGCCAAGAGTTATGGATTGTCTGGACCAAATGGTATGAAATGTATACTTGCATGCTATGATTTATACATAAGAAAAGTTGAGGCACTGACAGGACAGGCAGTTTGTGTACACTTCAGTTTTACCTATGATTTATATGTGTACATCCTTGACCTATCAGTTTGCAATATGTGCGTCTGTCAATAATCAGCATGCATTGTGTATGATATGCTGTAGAACACAATTATGATAATTTGTTGTAGTTTTTCGTTGACTAAGACATTCACAGCTAACACTGATTAGTCAGATAAATTTAAAGGAAGGGGTACACAGTGGGTCAGATCTTGATAAATATTTGCAAGCTATTGACAAATGATTGTTTTCCTCTTTAGAAATTTTTGTCTTTATTTCTCAATTTAATTCTTACACATATTATTACTATGCTATGTAAACTGGCAATGCAAAATGTAGTAACCATGAATTTCTTTGAAATAAATATTTAAATTGATAAGTTTGCATATTACAGGTACATCCTCTCCAAGAGTTCACACATGCACATCAAATTGACTTGGGCCGCCGCAAGCAGAAACACCCCTGATGCAAATTTGTAACATTTTGAGTAAAATGTATCTAAAGTTTACGTGTCAGATTACACTGATAACGCAGTGTAAAATTTACCGCCCTATGAAAACGATGCTGAAACAACGAATTTCAGAATATTTTTGACAAAATTTTTAGGTAGAAATAAAATAAGTTATTGTCACATGTTGTGTGTTCTAATATTATCTATTTTAGTTGCTGAGAAAAACGAATTTTCCAAATTTGTAAACTTGGCGCCGTTCCGATGTGACCTTTTAGTTTTCCCATGTGACCTTAGCGTGACTAAAGTTCACCGCCCGGGCCATTTCCAGGGCTCAGTCTGTCACCTTCGCGCTGCCGAGGACGCATTGTTTGTTTTGTCTGCGACTGAAACAGCTTGATTTTAGTATGTCTGACATCCCAATTGATCCTGACCTTGATGGAGAGCTAGTACAGCTACTCCAGGACAGACACGATGAAATTTCATCTGTTTACTGCCCGGAATCGGAGAACGCCGATATTGCCAACTCTCAGTTGTCAAGTGTGTCGATATTGACACCACCAGATGCCAGTCTGGAGGTTACGTCTGAAGATGACGATGATGATGGAAGTGTCGATATTTCTGAGGCAAGTCAACTAGCAAGCCTTTTTAACGACAACCAACAGGTAAACGGTGTTGATGGATTGCGAGATACTGGGCCAAATGTCGATCTTGACCGAGCTGCCGTCCGGGCGACGTTTGAGAAAGGTTGTGGCTGCAAAGACGAGTGCTTTGGGAAACTGAAACTCGACGTCGTCTTTCATCATCGACTGAATATGGCAGAGTTTACCAAAGATCAACGGGACATTCTAATCTTGGCAAAGCTTGATGAGAATTCATATTCCGGGGACACAGTTCGAGGTGGTAAGCGAGAGTGTCAACGTTTTATCTACAAGTTCGACGGCGTGAAAGTTTGTGAGAAGGTCTGGCGATACTGTTATTATGTCGGTAAGTCCAAATTCCAGTCTAATTTCGTCTGACGGAATTTTTATTAAACATGCCCGATTTTTCTGCAAATGAATCAGTTATTCTTTGACAATAAAAGGATTATGATTTCAACCAGATATGTAAAACAGGAATAAAGTTTCACTGGACGCTACGATCAAACAAAAAAAGTAGCTTTGCTCTGACTGTACACGGATTCATGTTATGACGTCATGGGGCAAGCCCTCGTTTTGTAAACAAACATGACCTCTATAATAATCGGACTTCACACAAACCAGAAATACTTTGTTTTGTCACGAAACCAAGCCGATAATCTTAAACTTTAATTAGGTGTATGTGTCCAAGTTCGATGACACTTGAAAATAAATAAGGGTCTTGCGAGTCTTCAATCAAATGTGGTTCTGTGTTCTCTGACAATCACATGATCTCACTGAAATCAATTATGGCTTCCAATATCTTTAAACACATTATGTATACATGTTGAAACTATACATTTCATCAGCTAAACGTCTTTTTCCTCAGGGGTAACTGCATTTAAAAACTTGAAAAGGCACTATAAGGAGAATGGTGTAATACCAAGACGACATGGTTTGAAAGGGAGAAAACCAGTCAATACATACACATTTGAGGTAAAGATTGTGTACAATACTTTCTTGGAACCAGTCACTTATTTTTCACCGGTAGATATTTTCTGTTGTAAGTTGCTATTGTTGTAAATTGTTAAGACTTTTCCAAGACAAATTTGAACATGGAAGACTTTCAGTTAATTTAGTAATTCAAATCTGGATTTAAATACCACTGGAAATCTTGCAAGTTGAGTGGGTAGGGTGAAAAAATAACTTTTGTCAGTTGTTTGTTTTTAAAATATTCACTCATTCTACAATTTGATACATTGAAACATGTATGATTTCATTGCATAAGACAGAAAACATCACTGTCTGTTGTATTTTACCAGCTGTGTATTATGAAAGGCATTTTGTGTTTTGCTACATTCAAAGACTACTCCTTATTGAGGAAAATTAATGAGTAGAGTGATTTTCATGATAATCTTCTACAACACTATGCATACTGGGATGCACAACACTGAGTTAAATTACTCTGGCCAAGTACAGATTTGAATTTTCACCTGCAAGTAACAACAAATGAAACTTCAGTTCACCTATTTCTGTGAAACAATAATTTTAATTGAAATAATACCAGTATCTGCATTCGTCTTTCTCTGTAATTATTTGTTAGTGACAAACCACTCACTTAACAACTGAGAACTAATGATAAACAAACAAATTTTTGATATATCTTAGAGGTTATATCAATCCAAGTGTGACTTTTTATTGTCATACATTACATTTTGTAGCTCTGGAATTTGTGGAAGTTTTACATGGCATGATATGTTCCTTTCAGTAACATTTCCTGTACCTTCTTTGATCTGTAGGTTATTGAGGATGTTGTACAATTCCTTATAAGGTATGCGGATGAGAAAGGGTTACCAATGCCAGCTGCTCCAAGGGGTAGAGATGATCACCCTCCCATCTACCTACCTTCATGTGACACCAAAGCTGAGGTATATGACAGGTATACAGAGAGTTGTCAACAAAGTGACCCTCCACGCATGGCTGTTGGTGAGACAACTTTCCGCAATATTTGGAGTAGCTGTGTGCCACATATCAAACGGATGGAACCAAGGACTGATGTTTGTCCAAAGTGTGAAGCTTTCAGACAATCTATTCAGTATGCAACAAGTGAATCCGATAAGTTGACTGTTACAACTGAATTCAGTAATCACATTTTAAGTGCACAGTCTGAAAGGGAATTTTGTAATGAATTGATAAAAATGGCAACAGCAGAGTATGAGCCTGTCAAAGAATTAATTAAGCCAGGTCACTATAATTTCTGTTGTAATAATTTATCTAAAGTACACTATACGTTTGATTTTGCTCAGAGTTTTCTTTTACCCCATCAATCGCGTCAAGTAGGACCACTTTATTTTCTCAATCCAATGAAAGTTAATTGTTTTGGTATTCACAATGAGGCATGTAAATTACAGATGAATTATCTATTTGATGAATCACAAACCATACAGCCAGACAACAAGAAGTGTCATGGGCCAAATAACGTAATTAGTATGTTGGATGATTTTTTGAGAAATTTTGGCCTTGGTGAAAAATGTGCTTCTTTCCATGCAGATAACTGTTCTGGTCAAAATAAAAACAAGAGTTTATTGCATTATTTTATTTATCGTTGTAGCAAAGGTAAACATGAGATCACATATCACTTTATGGAAGCTGGCCATACTAAATGTGTGTGTGACTCAGCATTTGGTAAGATCCGTCAGTTGTACAGGAGGAGTGACGTTGACACTATGGCACAACTGTGTAATGTTGTCAATAAAAGTTCAAAGGTCAACTCTTCAGCCATACATGTCTTCAGATGCATCAGGTGATGTTGAAAGTGAGTCGAATTTCCAGTGGAGGGAGTGGGATGAGTTTTTTAAGAAGTATCTTAGAAATCTGAGGGGAATCAGTGGCTATCATCACTTTAGATTCACTAAAGATGACCCAGGGGCTGTGTATGTGAAAAAATCAGTAACTGGAGTTGAGGAACGTGTTTATTTAGTAAAAAGAGGGGTTACATGGCCACCAAGTGATGATACTTTACCCACAGTACTGCCAGCTGGTGGTCTGTCCAGAGAGAGATATCGGGATCTCCAGACCAGAGTGCTACGGTATGTTCGGGAGCCATACAGGGCCACATACTTCTGCAACACTGCTACACATAGTAAATAAATGGTGCTGTGGTAACACTTTGAAAAATAGCAGTTTGTAAAACATCTATCTGTCTGTCTGTCTATCTATCTATCTTTACATCTATCAATCTGTCTGTCTATTCTTTTCTTATATGGCTACAATACATCAATGTATTGTATCATATGCAATAGTAACAGTTTAAAAGTTGTTATTGCAGTGCTGTACTATTCTCTGTATATATATTGAAAAATATTGAATGTGCAGTGAATACTGACACATGAGCAATTTATGGTATAAGTTAAATTTGAGGAAGTATACTGCTACACAATTGTATTTCTCAATGAGGGAGTAACAACTATAATTGTATGTAGATGAATAATTGTAGTCTGAATATTGATAGCAAATTTATGGTGTAGTAAAAGTATCTCATACTGGACCTAGTACCGAATTTCGTGTGAATTAGCATAATAGCCATTGTTATAAGTCTTAATTTCCTTAGAAATGAACTTAAATAAAACTAAATTATTGTTTACACTCCATTGAGAAGTATTCAATGAGATTTTAACAAATGTAAGCAAACATGAGATAATGCATTGTTTGTCACTGACTACTGAGTAGATTTCTAAGAGTATTATGCATGCTAGTCTCACTGACAATGCTTCACTAATGTGATATGTTTTATGATAAATAAGGTTTCATTGGGATTCACTTTATTGCAATTCATTGTATATCCACTGATTTTCCAGCGTGAAAATGTATCTGTGCATAATAAGAAAAAAGGATTTCATATTGTTATATAATTATATGAAGAGGAATGATTTCAATATAGTCATTTATGACTATTTTACACTGTATTATATTCACTCTATGTGTTGCCTAGCAACAATCTCCATGGCAATTAGTCATCTTTATTATTGAGCATACCTGCTGCACTGTAAATAAAATGTCATGAGCAAGTTTTTACATTTCAACAAAAGAATAAAGATGCCAAAATAGGTGAATTTTACTCAGAATTAGGTCTGTTTTGTCTTCCTTCCACCCCCACAAAGAAAAATGGTTTGATCCAACAGTAAGTGTCCATACACAATGCCTACTGTGACAAGTTTCACAGTCGAACAGAATTGGTTATCCCCAAGATGACAATTATTTCATAATGTCACATGAAAGATATGCATTGGATCACAGTGGATGAAAATAGTCAGATATAAATTTGCATAAATTTGCATAGGTCAAGGTCGTTTAACCCTTGATTTATAGGGTATAGGAGCATGAAGTGGGCTAACCACTTACATTTTTGGAAAGAGCAGCATCAGTACTTTCTGAAAATATCAATAACTCAAAATTGAAAAAAAATTGCGTCAGGGGTGTTTCTGCTTGCGGCGGCCCACTTCATGAACACCAGTCATGTCTATACCCAATAAGGTTTTTAAGTAATTATGTCAGTTTTTGTTTCTTGTCTTCCTCACATTGAATATTTTAGGGAAATATTTTTGCGTATGCTGTGTGATCAGCAAGGAACAAGCACAGTTGCCGAAGGAGGAACAACCATTCTCATCAATGAAGAAGATAAACCTTAATGATATCAGAAACTGTCACAGTGATTTTTTTTTCAACTGGTGGAGACCTAAGGCATGCCATGCAGCACTACAATAGTGTTAGAAAGCCACTTTTCAATGTACCACTGCACAGAGTATGTACTAATCAATTCAATCCACTATGTTGTTTGCCTCCATTGACCAACTAAACATATAGCTCTGTTCTGTTTCAATCAGTTCACTTTACCTTTGTCTGAACAGTTCAACAGACCACACTGTGACCTATCTACATGTATGCATGCCACTATGTCCATAACGGTGTGCACAAATAGAAGTTTATTAGTGAAGCTATATGCGAAAACAAGTTGACAATGAAGCCAGCACATATGTCAGCATTTGTGATCAATCTAGTTGTTGTATATTTGTATGTAGTGTTTTCTTCATAAATAGGTAGGTATGAACGTTACAAGATATTGTCATACATTAAAAGTAAAAGATACATGTGCTAACCCTTATATTTTATCACAGGTTGCAGTCCCAGGGTTGCACATCAGTCCTGGCTTATTTTAATAAACGTTTTTCACCATGATGAAGCTAGCTGTGCAGTACTGGATATCAAGATCATCAGAGAGAGATGATGACATTGATGAACCCGTGCTGAAGCCTGCTGGATTTGACACATATGTGGCCATGTTTAAACAAGTCGAGACATTACAGTGTGAAGCGAAAGAACTCCAAGAAGAAGCTAAAGCCTTGGCAGAGAGTATTGAAAGGGCTCTCCTTGCTGATGATGACTGTGACGATGATGATGATGACGACAACAGTGAAGATGATGGCAGACTGCCACTAATGACCTTGGGCAAAGTTGAAAAAGCCCAGGAGAAAGTGCATACTACATTAACAAAGTAAAAATACATGATTTTGTGCTAATTTTGAAATCTTGTGAGACACAATTAATTTCAGTGGCAGTGAGTTGCTAGCCAAGTCAAACTTTTTATCAAACTGGAATAGTTGCCATGTTAAATAAACATGTAATGTTTGTTTTAGCATGGTGTGAAATTTCCTGTATCATGTGAGAACACCCACAGATAACCTGTCTAGCAACCTGAGATCTCAGAGGGTCTCCTTCATCTTTGAAAATGGCATATTGATACCAGAAGTAAGATCATTTTTGTGATGATAAGCAAAAACATTGTAAATCTCAAGTGCACAGTCATGTCTATGCTGCATTTTCAGAATTTTGGCTTGTACACATTTGTAGTGCAGTCAATACTTTCCAGACAACACGGTGTTTATGTTTGTATTCTTAGATATCTGAAGCTACAGACGTAAAAGCGAAACTGCCAAAACAATGTGGTTTTGTAGTCTGAGGTATAGACCAAGCTCTGCAGTCATTTGGTGTTGGACGTCATTCTTACCACGGGCAGGCATTCATCGAAATCATGTGAACAAGTGCTGTAAAGTATGTGTTTTACAACTGTACACTGTTTTGTTGCTAAAGTCATTAAAAGGTTCAGTATTCTGCTTGTCATGATTTTCAAGCTTTCAGTGTCAGATTTATTGTGTGTTATATATATACTACAGAAGATGTATTTCGTCTACATTATTTTGACCTACTTTCAGTGAAACAACTCTGTTTGCTTCTTTGAAAGAAAGTTATCATATCCTTTTTTTTATTTTTTGTGTTTCAGGAAGAAAACATTCAAACGTTGTGCAAGAGCGTCATCAGGACCACAGCAAGAATATGCTCACAGCTGAATGAACAGGCTTCACACATTTGTGGTCTGTATAAACCAATATTTTCAAAATTTGCAGCCTGCCATATTCTTTAGAGTACAAACAATAGAATGTCAGATGAATATATTAGCATTCTCAGTTCAAACATATCACATTTAATGGCATATTACAGAGAACACTTTCCTAATGAAAGTGTACCCCAAAAATGCATATGTTAGAAGATCATGTCATCCCTCAGATTGAAAACACAGGGTTTGGCTCTGGTTTCCTCACAGAACAGAGTATCCATCATGAGATTAGGAAGGGAATGGACCGGTATAGTAAAGTACCTGTCCATAATGGTTTAAAGAAATTAGAACTTATGGTAAGGGAGCATCATGTGATGACCAATCCCAGTCATGTGAAAGTGCCAAAAACACAAAGGGGTTCATACAGAACCAAATAAGCAACGTGAAATAATAATGGCCATAGTGATAAAAGTAAAGATAAATCATGATAAAATAAACATGTAAAGAACAAATTAATTAAGTCAATAACAAAAATCAATATGTAAATAAAAACAATAAAACCTGGTTCTTTCTGTGAATCATATTTTTACTAAATTGATGCTTGTATTTTTAGTCCCCACAGATACCGTCCGGGGGGACTTGTAGGTTTGGTCATGTCCGTGCATGTGTTAGTGTGTGCGTTTGTCCATCCATGCATCCGTCCGTTCACGCAGATATCTCAGAGATACATGGAGCGATTTCATTCAAACTTTGTACAGGGATTACTTGATATGTCATACATGTACATATGCACGTTGATTTGTTTTGTGATATGATCCAATATGGCCGCCGTGCGGCCATTTTATTACAATTTTTTATGTACAGAGCCATAACTCGGACATGTTTCAACCGATTTTATTGAAAGTTGGTACAAGGACATTGACCTTCATCATACATATGCACATCAATTTGTTTCACAACATGATCCAATATGGCTGCCATGCCTCAATCGTATTACAATTTTGTCATGTACGGAGCCATAACTCAGGCATATCTCAACCGATTTTATTGAAAGTCGGTACAAGGACATTGACCTATGTAATACATATGCATGTCTATTTGTTTCATGATATGATCCAATATGGCCGCATGGCAGCCATTTTGTTACAATTTTTTCATGTCCTAGCCATAACTCAGGCCCATCTAAATGGATTTTATTCAAACTTTGTATAAGCACTTTGACCTATGTCATACATATGCACGTCAGTATGGCTGCCTTGCCACCATTTTGTTACAATTTTTTCATGTACGGAGGAATTACTCAATCATATCTCAACAGATCTTATTCAAAGTTGTTACAAGGACATTGACTCATGTTATACATATGTATGTCGATTTGTTTGACGATATGATCCAATATGACCACATGGCGGTCTTTTTGTTATGTTTTTTTGTCAATACACTACGGCCCAAAAGTATGCCTCAGTGTACGGTATTCCGCGAAGCATTATTTCTATGGAACAGCGCTTTCAGCCGGTCGCTATTGACAACGGCGAACATTGTATCAATTTATTTTCAATAGATTATCGATCGAAAATCTGTTTGGGTGCCGCTCGTGCCGGGCGCTCGTGTGTTGAGGTCACGTCATAAACATTTCCACAATTACCCGTATATTGACTTATACACTTTAACATCAAGGTATCCGTTGGTTTCCTGTACTGAAAGTATATCGACGACATTTTTTCAGTTTTGGTGATAGTTTTACGTACGTTTCAGCACATTTTGGCGCACTTCGGCGTAGTTTGGCGCCATTGTGAACGGGGAACTACATGCGAGTGAGTGAGACAACAATGTAACAATTTCGGACAAAAGAATATCGATCGATAACGTTCACTGCACGATTACAGTGGAGACTCTACGCCCGTTCGCCTCTGTTCTGTGTTATTTTTGCAGTTTACTGGAATTTTCATAGTTGATATTCGCCAAAATTTGGTGTAAATTACAACAACCTGACAGGTATTTGGTCTGTACAATTTAAGAGATGCTAACCGATTAAAATGCGTCAATATAAGACCCTGATTCTGCATATGCAAACGCCGTAAGATCGCCATTTTATTGAGGGCAAGAGCAAAAATTCAGCGATCGAAAAAATAAAATGCAACTAAAACATTTTTCGTCGAGAAATTCAAAAAAATAAAACGACAGGAATTTTGTATATAAATCAAAGAAACACTGTGCCATTTTTCACTATCATTGGTTCGGAATTGCGAAATTTGAACGAGCGAGAGTTGTACGGTCTGTTCAGTACATTAAACGCCATTGTTTTCTATGGGAAATCGAGCTGATTAGACACGTCGTAAAATGAAAAATACTCCTGAAAAAAACCGTTGGTTTAACTTTTTCATTTCGCTGTTATTTTTTATAATATTTGGCATGACAGATATCATGAAGGGTAACTCAAACTCTATGGTTTTATTTTTTTGAGTTTCCCTCTTATTTTTATGAAATGACGAGTTGAAGATCGTTTTGCTGTTGACTGTGTTTTTACGTAATTTTGCATATGGCTGTTATCGCTTACGTATTTTTGGAATTCCCATGTAAAAATCTTCCCAAAATATTATAATTGTAAGGGCAGCATATACGGGAAATAGGACCTGTTACTCTTTCATTAATATTTAGCTGTGCAGCAAGGAAATACGGCGAAATTTTCAACATGACGCGGGAGGTGAAATTTACTCTGTGAACGCGCACTCCACGTATGTGTGGCGAAAATTCGGGACGCTAATACCGTACAAAATGGGGCGCCTTTGGGCCGTAGTGTCATGTCAAAAGCCATAACTCTGGCAAGTCTCAACCGATTTTATTTAAAGTTGGTACATGGACATTCACTTATGTCATATATATGCATGTAGATTTTTGGCTGCATGGCGGTAATTTTGTTACGATCTTTTCATGTTCAGAGCCATGACTCAGACATCTTTCCACCAGTATCATTCAAAGTTGGTGTAAGGACATTGACCGATGTCATACATATGCACATCGATTTGTTGAACGGCATGCAGCAGTATCATGTCAATTACCTAAGTTTCATAATTAGACTGATATGTCGAGAAATACTGCATCAGATTTCATGAAACTTGGTACAGATGTTAAGCTTACATTGCTTTAACAATGAAAAAGACATTTATCAGTGTAAGTTTAATTAATTTGTAATTGCTTATGTAATGAACTCTCCTAATTAGAGTTATATATCCACAAATACTGCGTCACATTTGATGAAACTCGATACAGATGTTGATCTCATAGTTTGTAAATACTGCATTAAACTTTATGAAATATGGTACCGGTGATAATCTATTAGTGGTAGGATAGTATGCAAAAATGGTCGGCAACATCCTGTTGATTCATTACTAATTGACTCATTTCATGACCTTTTGTAATTAGGATGGCGGCCTCCATTGGTTTTATGTTTTCACCACCATGGAACTCATTCTTGGCCATTTAGCACCATCTGTATCACAGTAATTTTATCATAGACCTAATTAATGAAGAAGACTCTATTCTCTCTGAGGACTTGTAATTAAAGTACCAATGAACAAGTGGGGACTGTGTCATCAACGACGACTTGTTCAATTTAAAATTGATGCTTGAAAAGTCATCTTTATTGTGAGTCCAGTATATGTATATATTAATGATGAATTAAATGTAAACTTATCATTTTAGGATGTTTTCACATGTTCAAATGAAACTTCCTTCAGTTTTATCTTACATGAAATATCATTGGAAAAGTTAAATTTTTAGCATGAAAATAAGAATGAAATACTTCTAAATGCTTTCATTATGATTTAGTATATATACTAACAAGTACAGATGTAAATAACCTTGTTTTGCTTATCTATTTACAGAATACAACGACCCTGGAAGTTGCAAAGTGTCCATTTGATTTCAAGTACTTCTAATTTTCTTATATTTTTTTGCATTTTTCACATTATAATTAAAAATAAAGGTAT
The DNA here is from genome assembly GCF_041260155.1 of Ptychodera flava. Lineage (NCBI taxonomy): Eukaryota > Metazoa > Hemichordata > Enteropneusta > Ptychoderidae > Ptychodera > Ptychodera flava. Next base: position 15,768,162 of record NC_091929.1, on the reverse strand, counting down.
ATGATCATTTAGTTTGTATTTTTTTCAGTTTCTGTGTACCTTTTCTTTTCGTTTACTGTATTTTTTGTTTAGTTCTTTATTTGTCCCCTTTTTTTAAATGCAACTTTCTGGGATAAGTTACTTTTGATATTCATAGGGTTTCTAAAAGATGTTTGCCCGAAACCTTGTTATCGGTACATGTATTTATTTGAGTCTTGTAATCTTTGTCACTTCAAGAAATAAAAAAACCATAATTTATTCTATATGCACGTGCCTGTTTTGGTCATTTAAGTATGGTTTGAAGTAATTTTTAATATATTACAGTTAATTTGCCATTGTGCTGTTAAAAAAATCACCGTACAATACAAATAAGGCAACAATACATTGATTTCTGCCTATATGATGAAAAAGGTGCCTCTCTAATTTTTGCCGCTTGTGGCGCTGTTCTGTGGCTTCCGATTGAATGTGTATCCATAAAGTTCGCACACAAGTTAAAAGTCTGGGCCTGCTGGTATCGCTTTAAATGCTTAGTGTCACTTTTCCGACAAGCATCTAATTAATTACTCCTTGGCCTAATGATATCCCTCTCTCCGTACAGTATGATGCATAATTCTGCGCTGCACGTACAACAATTAGAAGTCACCCCTTTTGACAAAATTAAAATAAACAACACCTCTTTTTCAGAATTCCCAGAGCTTCAATGAACTAGTGTTATTACATTTCTATATAATACTTATAGCCCCTAAACTTGTAATAATAATAATAATAATAATAATAATAATAATAATAATAATAATAATAATTTAAATAAGTATTTTATAGAAATAATAATAAGATAATAATAGGTTCAATTTTCCGTGACATTTTCACCATAAGGGTATTGTGGGTCGAAAAGACCAAATATGATATCGATTTCACTGCCCCATGTTTCCATGGTAACCATTTTAGGGGTTGAAAATTTCAGTTTTTCTAATATCCCATGAAAAGTTACTTTGATTGATATGAAAATTACCTAGTTGGGGAGTTCGGGTCAGAGAACACAAAAACCAGATTTATCTTAATGTTTCGAGTTGCCATGGTAACTATTTTGGGATTGAAAATGTTACTTTTTCCCTAATTCCTATTAAAGAACTATTGATTGATGTAAAAAAATGATAATAAGGGTTTTTCTTGTTAGCACACCAAGAAAAAAACACACTCATTTTAATGTGAGATGTTTCCATAGTTACCGTTCAGGAGTAAAAATTACCAGTTTTGCAAAGATTCCACCTAAAATCCAGTAACCAACAGAATATGTTATATCAAAGGGATATTTTGGGTTAGAAAGACCAAATATCCAGTGTAAAAATCCAGTAATCAACTGAAATATTATACCAAAAGGGTTAATTTGGGTAAGAAAGACAAAACATGGGTTCGAACCCGATTAAAAACTAGCCGTATGATATCCATTTTTACTGCACTGTTTTTCCATAGTAACCTATTTGCATTTTTAATTTTCAAAGATTCTCCAAATTCCATAAAAAGTAATTCCAGTTACTATGCAAATGCTCTCCTAAGTGTATTTATCACCGCATGAACTCCGTGTTCATTTTTGTTTCATGTTGCCATGGTAACCATTTAGATAACCACAGCTTTTTTATTTAAAACCATGCATATTTTAGATCAGGGGTATCCTTTTTCGTTAACCAGACAAGAAAAGTCTATTTTACGATATTCTGCCCATGAAGTGAGTTTTCTGGTCTTTTGTTGTGTATACTTACACACCTTTAATACCTAAGGAAACAGGTATAATGGATGTCAGTGGGACTCAAAGGTTTGTGACCTATTAACAACCCGTTTCGCTCTCAGAGTTGTATGCAAATTTTAAAAGTCGCCATGACAACCTGACAACAACATGGCCTTTTCAGCACTGAGACATAGTGTAGCAGGGCTAAAAATTGGCCATGGCCCTTCTGCCGGGAGGAGGCATAATTTCTGTGTCATTGTGATTGAACATTATTTCAAAATGCAACGAGAATGCGTTTGGCCATTCGTTTCCTGTGCCTGTCATTCAAGTACGTCAGTTCAGATATTGACACTTTGTTGCACAGTTCCACCGCACGGCGGTCGTCTTCGTAATTTCCAGAACAAAGTCACATTATGTGCCCAGCTGGGTTTGACTGCATATATCTACCTCGTCTAAAAGTGACGGACGGATCTTTCAACCTTTCAGCTTGGTGAAAAACGCATTTATTGATTCGCCAAAGGCCTATTTTTGCACCAGTGCTACATGGACATAGGAAAAAGTTCGACTCACCCTAGCGCTCTCGATTGTTGAATCACGGTCCCTTCACAAAGGAGGGACCGTGGTTGAATACAACCACGGTCCATGATGAGAGTTCTCGAATCAAAAACTGTAGCTGTGCTCGAATACAAATGTCTTCATATTAAATAACGTCATTCTTGATACACAAGAGTTAGCATTCCAAATCTGTCACCCTGTTTTTTTCAAAGTTTGGAGAAGGGCGGCATTTCCATCTGAATGATTGAACGACGTGAAACGCAAAATTCCATCGCATATTATCCGGCAATATGTACACTGTACTGTAGAAATACTGTATACGCTCCAGGTACGTATAACTATTCTTGACCGCGGACATCCGGGAACTTGCGATTTTTCACGTCATTTTTGCGTCATACTGCCGTGAGAACAAAATATTGAAGTGTGGATTTTTCAACCTTTACACCAGTATTCAAAGTTTCAACATTATATCAATGATAAACACTAAGTTCTGTCCTTTGTCACATAATTTCTGCATTGTTCACTGTCCTGTATAGTCAAATCCCATTCCACCTCACTCGCGTGCGTGAGGTGAAAGTGACGACCTAATTTTATTATACTTATGATGTACATGCCACAAAACCAACCTTATCCAGAAATGGTTCCCTTGTGACATTTGAGGGTTTCGGTCTGATTTTTAGGGCGTTGCTACATTATTTTTACTTTTTTGACTAAAGAAAAACAATAAATATTGTTTTTGGTTACAATAAAATTGTGTATCTTATGTTTTTGCATGTATATTGGATGAAGTTTGCAAAACTCGAATAATCAAATTCTGAGTTTTGCAAAATGATTGTAATATTAGTGTACACAGTGATTTGAACGAAGCTTTTATTGGGTTCATAAAAATGATGTTACAAACATTTTCCTGGAACCATCAGTTGTAGACAACAGAATCTAATATACATTTAGACATAATTGAGAAATAGGAAGTGATAAATTCTTTAGAATGTCGTCAGAAAGAGAAGCAATATGTGAAAATCATTGTAAATTTAGAATACTGGGGGCTATTTTGAATATTTAATGAGGTCATGTGACCAGTATTTGCATATTTTGGGGCAATTGTAATACTACAATTCCAAAAATATCTTGTAATTGTAGACAAAATTTGATAAATTCAATAGTCAGATGTTATAAAATAGGATACCTTGACCTGTCTGACCCCTATTCAAGGGCGCTGTGTGTAATTCTTCACTTGTGAGTGAAGACAAGGAAATTTGTGCAAGTTTTATCAAATCTAATCTAAAGCAAATCTAAAGTTTATCATATTATATAAGTTTACATCAAAGTCCATGGTCATGGGACTATAAATAGTGATTAAGCATTGGGATATGATACAATATCGATTATCTTTTACTGGAAAATTGGAAAACATGTAAAAATAATGATAAATTTATATTGTTGGCGGCCATTTTGAATACCTAATCAGGTCACATGACCATTATTAGCATATTTTGGGACAAGTGTGTCATTGTCATTCAAAATATGCATACTTACTGTGGGAAATATTTCATAATATTAGTCGCTGGATGTTATGTTACATTATGCTTTGACCGACCTAACACTTATGCAGAGCCTTTGTTTACATTACACTTAGCAGGTCAAAATGATACAAAATATCAGTGTTTTTTCAAAATTGTTGTCACAATTTAATTTCAGTCCATGCTGACGTGATAAAAAACAGGTTTGGTGATGAAAAATGATGAATAAATGAGGAATTCCTAGGGAAATAAAGAAATATATTGAAAAAATACAATATTTTATATATTGGCGGCCATTTTGAATACTTAATGAGGTCACGTGACCATAATTTGCATATTTTTGGGACAAGTATTTTATGGTGATTCAAAAATTATAATGGTATGGTGGACAGTCTTTGTTAATTTAAGAAGTCACACGTCATGCTAGATGGTACTTCCAAATGTCAACTCCACCCCAGGGCCTTGGGGTGCAAAGGGTTAAAGTGGAAAATAACGTACGAAAGGTTGCAGTATTCTAAGCAACTTCTATACGTATGATATGTGATTCTCTAAAGTTGATTGTCGATAATTTACGGTAATAAGATGGGAGGGGCACGTTAATATATCAATGCTGACAGCTGATATTTATCAAAATATACTGAAATAAACACTGACGTGAAGCAGTCAATTAAAATACTGAATGGTAATTTATTTTAATCATCCCATAAACCAGGACAAAATAAAGCTCTATCGACAGACCAGCCACTTTTCCTTGTATGTAAAAGGTGACAATTCATATCTACTGAGCCATGGTTTTGTTTTCATAGATCTATTTCTTTCCCGTTGTGTTCCTCCTTTGAATCTACGCTATCGCCCTATGGTAAAATTTGTCTAGCCAACGAGCTAGGATAAGCTGCCCTGCGATACTAAGATTAAGCTAAATTTGATTCGCTATCCTACTGGTTATACCTGCCATCTTCCATTATCATTAAATGATAACAGCCATAGAAAGATAGATAGACAGACAGACAGACAGGCAGATAGATAGATAGATAGATAGATACATAGATAGATAGATAGATAGATAGATAGATAGATACATAGACAGGCATACTCAGGCACTCTTTCCTCTCTCCCTCCCTTCCTTCCTCCCTCCCTACCCACGTAGATGCATACATACATACATACATACATACATACATACATACATACATACATACATACATACATACATACATACATACATACATACATACATACATACATACATACATACTCAACAGGTCAGATATACTTCCGCTTTAGTAGCTTAACAAGTCATCGTTGATGACACAGTCCCCGCTTGTCCATTTTGTTATAATCTTTGGTGTCTAGGTAGCTGTGGTCTACGTAGCTGTGGAATGACATTGATGCGGGGTGCATCAGGCCTGTGACTTGCATAATAAAGTAATCTGAGGAACGGTCAATAAAATTGACCCCTCTCTGCCGGTAATGACCATTGAAGGAACTTTTGATTATATCACACATAACGATGCCCTCACTGCCTCTAGTGTCATGATGGCACATACTATACACATGGTTTGGTGGAATTTTAGAAATGGTATGGGATCGGGTATGCTGTTGTAATTAGCCATTTAGGATCATATAATGAAACAAATTAATATGCACAAGAATGCAGCCATATCACGTTTAAACAAAATCAGTCCATCGAAGGACAGTGACCTATGTTTATGTTTCAAAGACATAAAAAAATCACACCAAATTGAAATCAAATGGCTGTCTATTGACCATATGGATCATAGCACAAAATTAGTAGACATGCATATGTATGCCATAGTACTTTATCTTTGTACCAAGTCTCAACAACATTGGATAAGGAATATTTGCATATGATTAAGCCTCAAAGACATGAAGAAATCCAAAAATGACCATCTGGCAGCGATATTGGGGAAAAATGACAATCTGGCAACCATATTGGAACATGTCACGAAGTACATTGACATGTACATGTATGCCATAGTGCTTTGCCTTTGTGCCATGTTTGAACAAAATCGGTTCAAGAATGTTTGAGTTATGGTTCAAAGACATGAAAAAATCGCAACAAAATAGCCGCCTCACGCCCATATTGGATCGTATCGCAATATAATGCGACATGCATATGTAGGCTATAGTGTTATGCCTTTGTGCCAAGTTTGAACAGAATCGGTTCAAGGATGTTTGAGTTAATTGTTCAAAGACATGAAAAATCGCAAACAAATAAGTGGCCGTCTCACGCCCATTTTGGATCGTATCGCGATATAATTCTACACGCATATGTAGGCCATAGTGTTATGCCTTTGTGCCAAGTTTGAATAGAATCGGTTCAAGGATGTTTGAGTTATTCTTCAAAGACATGAAAAATCGCAAAAATATGGCCACCTTGCGGCCATATTGAATCGTATCGCAAAATAAATCGATGGGCATCTGTAAGTCATAGTGCTATGCCTTTGTACTTGTGCCAAGTTTGAACAAAATTGGTTCAGCAGTGTCTGAGAAACGGCTGCGAACGAACGGACGGATGGACGCACGGACGGACGGACGGGACCCAATCTATAAGTCCCCGCCGGTCTTCGTCCGCGGGGACTAACAAGTCAAATCACTAAAACATCAGATTATTCTGACTATTTAGTTTAGTTTAGTTTAGTTTAGTTTAGTTTAGTTTAGTTTAGTTTAGTTTAGTTTAGTTTTAATTTTGTTTACTTTAGATTACTTCAGTATAGTTAAGGTTATTACGAAAATAACGCAAAGAATGTATAACGACACATAGATTTAGTCATTAGCGCGCGTTAAGCGCGTCGGGCGATGCGTTGCACTAATGTCTGAATGCTTACTTTGCGGTATTTTCGTAATAATTATTATTATATTACCATGCCCTGCCCGTCGCATTTTGATTGGTCGAGCTAAACCACGTGACTGACCAATAAATACACAGTAATGGTTTGATTACATGCCCGTGAATATGAATAATAAGATTAACGACTCAAAGTATCGTAACTTTACAGCTCAAACGTAATTCATAATCAATCACAAAATAAAATGGAGCACTTGTAGGTCAAGTTAAGATATTTTTTCTGAAACAACTCCGGCTTTGCCAAGTTTTGACAGCGCGCGCGACAGTGCGTCGCGTATTGCTCATTTTCTGGGGCCCAGTTGTCGTTCGCTCCTGAAATTTTCGGAAAGTTTGACGGTTTCCTTGCGTTCGATGATAATATAATGGAAATAACAGACTCCGATCTGACCATTAACGTTTATTTGTGGGCGTGGGCTCGAGGAAAGCCAAATTAACGGACTTGGCAAGCCTCGCCCGTTAATTTTTGGCTTTCCTCTCGCCCTTGCCCACAAATAAACGTTAATGGTCAGCGCGTCGCCCGTTATTTCTATATCATACATCTCCTTTTTATCAAGAATATATGCACCCGTAGTTTCCGATGCATTATTCCATACACTTTAAAGGCATATTCTGGTAAGCGCCATCTTTGTTTACATCGCGCGCTCATCCAACATCCGATGTACGAGCCGAGCAGCGATGTCGTGCCAGATTTGTACAGTGCCGTCTTGGTGAACTTTCGTTATTACCTCATAATATTTTTCACCTGCAAACAGTCGTAATACATTAACTTCTGTTTCTTTTATCAGAAGTTATTTTCAAAGTACAGTATGGAGTTTCAGTATGGAGCCATTCAATGATGCAATGTTTATCATCAAATATGAAAGTAAAGGGTTATTGCATGCCCGTTACGTGCCCGTTTTTACGGAAGCTCGATTCTATTGTTTGCGAAGGCAGATGTATAATAATTTATTTTATGTTATTATATTTTATTTTATCTGAGTATCTACCTGTTGATTGCTGGTTGTCTGCAATACATGTACATCAGAAAGAATGTCGTTATCCTCTATTTAATAAATCAACTGACTGTGTATACCAGTTATTCTCTCAAATATATGATAATAAACTAGTCAAAATCTAGTAGTTACCTGCCTCAATGATCAGTTGGTAAAGTACTGATTGACAGCTATCTAAAATTAAGTCATTCTAATTTGAAATGGAAGTCAGGAAGCGATCAATATTTGTATTTACTTAACGAGTAAACACACACTTTGTAATACCATTCCAAAGTCAAAAAATATATGTTAATGCTTTAAAACTGGGAAAAGTTTTTTAAATTATTACAAAATGCGTTAACTGTTATTACAAAGTGCGAATTATTACAAAATGCTGATACCCTTGTTACATTTTGCGTAGACAATTTTTTATTACAAAATGCTGATACCCTTGTTACAAAACGCGTAGACTGGTTTATTACAAAATATTGCAGACGTTATTACAAAATGCGTCAGTTATTACAAAATGCTGATACCCCTTATTACATTTGCGTAAGTTATTACAAAACACGTCAGTATTACAAAATGCCGCAGTATAGATGTAGACTACACATTCACGCGCACGTTCACTCAATTGCGCATGCTCATATTGGCAGACTACACTGGCAAAAATTGCGCATGCGTAAAGTTATATTTGTAGCACAGATCTCGCGGAAACTCATGCCTTTGCTCTATTTCCATCCCAAAACTTCCTTGATTGCTTACATTTAATGCACATGAACAAAATAAAACCAACAACGTCAGCATAGGGAGAGGGTTTATGGTTTTCGCCACAACTACAAATGCCACGCTGAAGATACGTTTACAAGGCCAATTACACTGGCATAGACTCTCCACAGTCGCTGTGCCTTGTTTTGTGCACGCCCACGACTGCCACGATGGGCCTGCATTCGAAGGCTACGCTGTGCAGCTCAGCAGCTGTGAGCACGCGCTGTCAGACACAGCGACTGTCAGTTTTTGCAAGTATATGAATATTCATAAGGGTAGTGATGTCAAAAGGAACACCTAACTGGGCGGAGAGAATATACGTACGACAATTAGAAGTCACCCCTATTGACAAAATTAAAATAAACAACACCTCTTTTTCAGAATTCCCACAGCTTCAATGAACTTTTTTAGATTTTCTAATAATACTTATAGCCCTAAACTTGTATAATAATAATAATAATAATAATAATAATAATAATAATAATAATAATAATAATAATAATAATAATAATAATAATAATATTTGGTTCTTATATAGCGCACATATCCACAAGTAAATGTGATCAAGGCGCTTTACAATTATTATTACCCCTGGTCACTGGACCTAATATGATAACACTCAACTCCCTGGGGAGCAAACTACAGCTCACATGTGCAGCCAATAAGCGCAGCAGAGCTAAACACACACATTACAACCACTGTCCTACCAGGTACCCAACACTCCTTGGTGGGGAGAAGCAATGAAGAATAAAGTGCCTTGCTCAAAGACTCACCATCCTGTGATCGTGAATCTACTGCTCTAGCCACTGGCCCTTGATGCCTCCATAATGGGCCAGTGGATCATTTGATCATTTTGACATATGTTCAATTACTGTTCAAGTTTTTGACTAATTACTTACTTGGGGATTTAAATATAAAATATTATGCTATACTTTGTAGTACCATGCTTTGCTGATGGATACATCAAAGACACACTGGGCATTTCATAAGATAATTTTCTCATGAATATATGTGCCGGTCTCCGGCCAATATTTGAACGAGATTATGTATTTTAATGAGCAAACAATATATTTTCTGCATTCATTTTTGTACGTAACAAATGTGTTTGCTTCAGAGAAGCCAAGAAATTTTAATTTAGTAGTTTAACCTTTTACGACAATAGCTTGGCTTACAGGCATTGGTACCAAAAATTATTGTGGCCTTGTTTTCTTGGAATTAAGGATGCACAGGTTAATTAACCTTTCAAACCCAATTTCCTGAACTACACTCTCTATTGAAAACAATGGAAATATCTTGTGAATTTTTTCAAGAGAAAGGGATTAGAATGTTGCAAGTTTTGGCCACTACAATGACTAAATCTTTGGCATCTTTAATGAATTCTTATTTTAAATTAAGATGGTTTTAGATAATATTAGCTATTTTTAAATAATATCATTGTAGGGTCAGGTATTGTTATAGCTATAGCCAGATTGATATGTATCTTGCAACAAAGGCAGAAACGAATGCTTTGTGATGACGTTTTCTCTCATAGCTCTTACTTATTCTGCCTTGAGCTGTGTAATGACGTTGTAAAATGAACAGTGCTTGTTCTGTAAGGGTTTCAAGGTAAAATCAATTCAAATTTACAAAGATGTAGGCTTGCCTGTAGTATATTAATGACAAGTGACAGGAGATTTGTAAATCTACAGTGAATGTAATAGTTTGCTGATCTACTAAGACAGTGTTCTGTATTTTCTTAAAAATGTGTTTTTGCATTAAAGTTGTAACATACAGAGGGATGTGTTTGAGCTATCACATAAGCAGAGAATGCCAACTCTTTTAAATATATTATATCAATTCTTAGATATATACGTTTTTTTATTTCATTGTACATCTGTACTTGTGTATGTGCTATGTGCCATTTGTGAACGATGTACTTTTCAAGTATGTATGTATGTATGTATGTATGTATGTATGTATGTATGTATGTATGTATGTATGTATGTATGTATGTATGTATGTATGTATGTATGTATGTATGTATGTATGTATGTATGTATGTATGTATGTATGTATGTATGTATGTATGTATGTATGGCACTTTTCAGCTTTGTATTTGGTATGATGTATCCTTGGCTATTATTTGGATTTTGTTCAAATGAAGTTTGCATTACCCAAATTATGCAAATGAGCTTAAAATTGTTAACATAATCAAAAGTAAATTACTCAAGAATCGCTGTTTCGATTGCTTTGAAAACCAGTGTGCAAGTACCTTAGGTGGACCTTATACAGCTTTATGCATATCGTGAATATATCTTGAATGTTGTAGTTTTGCTCAATTTTTTGGTAATTCTATTTTTAGGTAAAAATTCTTCTCTGAAACCACGGCCCAATTGCTCTCAAATTTGGGTTGGATATTTGCAAACTTGTTATCCTTCTATATTGTTGAAATTACAACAAAATTGGCAAAATTACCGTTTTAGGGCAATTCTTGTAATCTTTGGTCGAAAGATCGTAAAAAACTTTTTCTTTAAAACTGCAGGACAGACAGCGTTACATTTGGCATGCAGATGCACAAGGATGAGAATAGTTGGATATATTAAAATTGATCTGAAATATGCAAATTTGTATTTTTAAGAAAATTTTGTAATTTTCAGTCAAGAAAAAGGTGTTTTTAAGACAATTTTTTCATTGTTGGTCAAAAAAGTTGTTCTCAAAACTACTGTCTGATAGCTTTTCAAGTTGGTATACAAATAGAACAGGGTGTTATTAGTAAGATAAATCTTCTCCTCATCAAAGTGTTGCGAAACTCCCAAATTTGTATAATTTAGGTAATTTTCTCAGTCTGTAAGCTAAAATGACCTATGCCAGCCCAGGATATGTTGTGACACAGGGTTGAAGGCTGTGTAGAAGATTGATGAGGTGACAATAATTTTTTTATAATATCCATGAACAGATAGAAACTACATTCATCGTTGATCGTTGGTACCAATACTAGTATGTGCCATTTCAGATCTAATGTTAGCAACACAGTATCATTTGTGCTATTTTTTTTTCTTTCTGGCCTCAGTGCCGTGATTCGGGTTCGTACAGGGCTTTAACACAGTGAGTGTATCTTACCAGGAGAAGTGGTAACCGGCCCAAGTAATAGTACACTGCTGAGTTGCCCTGTAAGGATTTCTGATTTAATGTCACCAGCTGGCGAAGTAATGCCGGGGTTAATTGCACAACGGGGGCAATAAAACACTGGGAGTCATGTATTACAGCTCTCTGCCATTCCGCTTATATTCTTTCATGGTTAACTACGGCATTCAACAAGATCTACAGCAACAGCCACAGTGGACGAAGGAAAGACAAAGAAACAAGCATACAAACAAACAAACAAACAAATAAATAAATAAATAAATAAATAAAAAACAAATAAACATATAAATAGGCATACAAATACATTAATAAATAATAAACAAACATACAAAGAGAAACAAACAAATAAACAAACAAGCAAACAAACAATATCATAGAACATTGAATAAATAACAAACACAAATAAATAAACAAACAAATGTATACACCCGCACATATAAATATATATATATATATATATATATATATATATATATATGTGTGTGTGTGTGTGTGTGTGTGTGTGTGTGTGTGTGTATAAAAAGACACACATGTATGTGTGTGAGTGTAAGAGACGGTGGCAATGGGCGTTTCATTTCTACTTTTTTACTTTAGCGTCGGTTAAGCTATGGAAGATTATTTGCGACACGAGTGGAGTGTTGGCAAGCGATAAAGCAAACGCTTGTTCGGGAGTACGACAAAGTGGATGCGATAAATATTTTGTCTTATTCTGGAACTACCAGACTATGATCACATGATCCAATCATTACTGAGCTTCTGAACGATCCCTTCATATTATTGTAGTGTGTCATGATCAAAGTTTCACTTTATATCAATGCTAACTGTCTTTTTTCAAAAACAGAGAAATAAAGGTAGCTTATTTTTACCATGTGTACAAATGAGATGCAGTTGTTTAGCATGAGTGAAGACTTAAACTCAAAATTTTGAATTGCACTTATGGCACGAGGTATAAAGTGTAGATGTAATTTCCAAATGAATGAAAATAAGAATTGAAAGTCTCTGGGTGACGCCGATTTTTATCCAATGCTCGTTTAAATGGGGCGCCGGGGCTTCAAACGGAATGACTGCAGTCGTAGATAAAACACTTTTGATTCGGATTTTGATTGATTTCAATTTGGAGTGATTCGGACTGATTATTTGCTGCACAGAAGTGCGCAAAGTGTAAGACGAACACTCATGACTGCGGTTTTTGCTAGACTGTCCACCATAACTTTCAATCCCACGGACGGCAGTGGATCACGTGATCTGCCTATCTCTCTTGGCGAAACTTAGGTCAGATCAATTTTTGCCTTGATAATGCGATCAAAACATCACGAAATTTGTTGAAACAACATTAGGTGTACCGTCATGTATTAATGAAGAATGGATACGTGTCAAGATTATTCCTCCTTTCGTTATTTTTTGGAGAGCTCTCTTTCGCGTTGTTGGCCATTCTCTTGTTTGGTGGAGGGATTGGGTTCAAAATTATGGTGGATTGACAATGTTTTAATGACTAGTTTGGTAAATACCGCAGTAACGAGCGATCGCGCTTTTTGTGAAGCAAATAATGAGTGCGAATCCCTACAAATTAAAGTCAAGCAAAGTCCGAATCAAAATTTTCATCCACGACGGTCATTCCGTTTGAGGCCAGGACTCTCTCATTATCACCAGCATAAGAAATTGACGTCTCCACGAGACTTTTAATTCGTATTTTTATATTCATTAATTCGGAAATAACTGTTCATACCTACACTTACTTTTGAGTATTTAAAATTGAATTCGTTCTCTACTGCTTGATATGTTTTGCTGGAAGTGTTTGAAGACTGAGACACGATCACAATTATCGCCTGTGTTGTTTTCTGAATTAGCAACCTCAAGAATGGTACAAATTTACATGACGGTTTTCTTTAGATGAAAGTCGTTGTCTGATTCAAAACGTTTGATCTTACGATTGTGATTAGCGAGGCTACATGTGGATGCGATGCTCTCGAGTCGAATACAGACAATGTCTCTGTCTTTCTCGTGAGGTGAGGTGAGGCATGAAGTATACAGCTGCAGCAACTATACATAATTACGAGTCGAAAATAGGAGTTATACGTGTAAAACGTGAATTTTAGTAGCAACCAATACAGCAAGATATAGTTGTCGTCTATCGAGCGATGCCTGTACGCCACGGTCCACGGTCACTCCACTCTTTTGTGGAACCTTTACGTTGACCGTTCTTACGCAAAACTGGCTTCTCGACAATTTTCATCTGCTGTGCTAGGTGTTGGAAAAACGATGTTGCTACATGTATATGGTATAACATTACACAAGTTTTGAAAATTCACGCGAAGCCAATTATCCGAGTTCATAAGACTAGTTCCAATCGCCGTGTTTAAAATGAGGACTCTGCAGATATTATTTTCACTGATACATGCAATTTGTGTGAGTCCTTCCGACACTTAAAGGCAACATAATTGGCAAGTACTTGTTTGACCATTCAACACCTGAAAGCGGACGGAAAAGCAGTCATAATGCTACAGCTTGCAGCACTTTTAAAGAAATCGGGCTTTTGTTTTACATTTGTAGTCTCAAGTTGTCAGGGAAAAGTCAATGATTCACAGCAAATCGGCGTGAACCAAGAGACTTTCAGTTTGTATTGTTATATTTATTCATTCGGAAAGAACTTTATACCTACACTTGCTGTATTTTTAAATGGAATCGGTTCACAGCTGCTTGATATGTTTTGCTGGAAGTGTTTGAAGACAATCACAATTATCGCCTGTGCTGTTTGCTGAATTAGCAACCTCAAGAATGGTACAAATTGACATGACGGTTTTCTGTAAACGAAAGTCGTTGTCTGGTTCTAACGTTTCATCGTACGATGTGATTAGCGAGGATATGTATGGATGCGATGCACTCGAGTCGAATACACAGACAATGTCTCTGACTTTCTCGTGAGGTGTGGTGAGGCGAAGTGATGCATGAAGTATACAGCAGCAGCTATATCATAAATACGAACCGAAAGTTGTTGTTATGCTTGTAAAATATAAATTTTAGTAGCAGTCAATACTGCAAGATATAGTTGTCAACAGTTGTCGTCAATCGAGCGAAGTCTCTACGCCACGATCCACGGTCACACCGCTATCTTGTAGAGAGACCGTGCTTACGCAGAACTGGCTTCGGCCATTTTCACCTTTTGTGCCAGGTGTTGGCACAACGAAGTGTCTTTTCTGTCCTGTTGTAACGATGTGACATCCTAATTGCCAAGTGGCAATTTTGTCTTGCTTTATTCGGAATCGTAACTGTCTTACAAAGCGTAATCTTAATTCTTTGTCCATATATGCGATTGCCAACCTGATGTAATAGCCATTCCCAAGATTTCCAATCGATGTTTGTGCCCGCAAACAAGAAAAGCACACTCATGAATTTCAATAGACGTGATGGGTATGGCTGATTGCCCAAAGCGGGCCATACCAACCACGCCTACATCTGCATGGGGAGAAGTTGGCATGATCATTTTAGTTGAGGTAATACAATAAATTGAGCCCAGCTGTACAGGTCTTTTAGTGTCCAAGAAAATATAGAAAAGTTTACATATTTTATGATAATATTAACATAAGTCATATGTTGAGAACGATTTGAATCGGATATTGAAACGCATTTATTTATACTCGTAACTTTTGCACAACATCGCAAATGTTCAATAGAAGTTTTAAGATTGTAAGCAAAATCTGGTGTAATATTAAACACATTTTTTTAAAGTTTTGATAATCTATGCGAAGCCAATAATCCGAGTTTATAAAAATAGTTTCAATCGTGTTTTAAGTAAGGACTCTGCAGATATTATTTTCACTGATACATGCAGTTTGCTGTCCTTTCGATGCTTGAAGGCAGTATCATTGGTGCGTTACTGGTTTGACCATTCAACACCTGAAAGGAAAGGAAAGCAGTCAAAATGCCACAGCTTGCAGCACTTTTAAAGAAACCGAGCTTTTGTTTCACATTTGTTGTTTCTAGCTGTCAGGTAAAAAGTCTGTAATTCACAGCAAGTGAAGATTTTATGCGATTAGGCAAATTTCATAATACCACAGTGTAACAAAAATGTACAGATTTGCTCATCATAAAAACAGGTTGCTTTAAAATTTAATCTTTACGAGATGGATGACAAACCATATTTTAGAATTGGAAATGTGATATGTTGTCGAGAAACATGTAGGAGAGGAGATGAGAATTTATGAAAACATAGGGCTTATAATTAATATTTATTCCTTAAACAGCATCTTAGAGTAGTTTTATTTTACTGTAAGACTTATGATAATAAATCGTACTAAAAGCTCAGTCTCCAAATTGTTTCTTGACCATCTTGTGTAATGAATGAAAGCATATCTGATTAGCATTATGTCTTCGTCAATAAATAATGCACAATGTTTTCGTTATACGTAAACACAGCCTGTTTTTTATATATACAATTAATATCATTGAAGGGAACATTTTTCGACATTAAATATTTGAAATAAATATCTGAAAGAACACTTTGCAGTGGTATGCATTTATCGAACGGTAGACTTAAGGTAGCTTTCCGCCTTTGCGACGACCTCTTTCCAAACGTGAATTTTGCCATCAAATTGTGTATTTCTTATCACCTGAAAACTTTTTCTATGATTTTTTTTGTTTGATCACAAAAAATTAACGAGCGATGAATTTCAATGAAGAGTTTAGTGAAAGTGTAAAGAAATTGGTTAAACTGACGTAAATAAGTTTAAGTCAGAGTGGAAGGGGGCCATTGTCTAGGTGTTAATGAGTAATTGCACTTCAGAATACTGGCTACAAAACCGTGTCTCAGATTTTGAAAAAAGCCTTAGTTGTTTCACAGTGGTGAATCAAAGTTTATCGACCGATTAGTCTCACAATGTCGTCTAATTACACAGTGATAACTCGACTCTAAAGACCTACATTAAAAACCGAGACACCGTTTTGGAGACAACCTATTCGAGAAACATCTGTGAAAATCTGGTGGACTTCCGTTCACGCGTTCTCGAGTTAAACTCTTTTGAGCGTGCTGCAAAGTGACAAAATGCCGAACTGAGAAAAGGGCCATTAGTAAATTGCTTCGGTTTTTCCTTTATGAATGGCCATAAACAATTACTCGACAAATAAAATACCAAAAAAAGATAGTGCTATCAACTTGTTAGCCCAAACAGTATTTCACTCATTGAAATCAGTGTTAGCGGTTGAAATGGGGCTAAAAAGGGCAATTTTGGGAGCGATGTTTCCTCTCAGAGCACGATGTACACAATAGAAGATGACTAAATAAAGTTGACGAGTGCCCAGGAAGGGATTATGCATAATTATGACGGATTAATCTTTACGGCCCTGATACGGCTTTTGCGGCCCGAGGACGTACGCGGAAGGGCCCGAGCGTGCGAGGGCCCGTACGCCGTACGACCAAGGGCCGCAAAAGCCGTATCACGACCGTAAAGGTTTTATCATATACCTTATGAAATGGTAAATATGTAGTTTTCATAATATTCAACATTGTTTAAGAGATAAAAATGCGTGCGATTTCAAAGATTCATCGCCATTTGTGTAAGTTTTTCAGAAATACGATGACCACTTCCCGTCCCGAATTGACATACATAATCATGACGTCATTTGTTTACCTGCAGAATTCTAGGACGTGCAAAGCCACATCCGTACTGTACGTGACCAACAGAGATCAAGGCTGAAATCGAGGTGTATGGAGGACAAAAGCGTGTTGTCAGTTTCTGGTAATTTTGCTGAACAGGCACGCACTTAGTATACACAGGATTTCACTAGAATTTAGAAATAAAAGCCGATGTCACCTGCACGGCCCCACTGTCGCCACGCGCAACTACGATCTGAGTGAGCAGACGTTTTTGCTAATCTCGCGCTGGCTTTGTGTACGAATGGAACGTTTGCAGATAGCAACGCGCGTAGTAACCAGAATCGAAATAGTTCAGAAATGCACGCGATTGCCCATATATGGGCACCGGGCCAAGGGCGTGATACGTAAAAAAAATGCACGGATCTGAGGGCGCTTTCTCCCATAGCTTTACACAGGCACGTGAATGTAGGTATATGATAATAGCTGTAAGATGTAGACAGAGTATTAACTGTTCGACCTAACTGTCGGGACTGCTACGGCATCTCGATGCCGTCGACACAAGCGTAAATGTAATGTAATTTTATGTCAGCATTCGATCTCGAAAAGGTTTCATAGCCGCGGAAGGTTCTGATTGAGCGATCCCGATTAATGAGTGACATAGCGAATGGAATATCGGTTGACACCACAACTAATTCACCTGCATTTATATGTAGATATAGATTGGCAATGTCTGTGATCATGAGGGTAAAAAAGACCTCCATGCTGTGATTCAGTCAGCTGCTATTTTTTTCGAACTTCACGCACCTTGAAAACAGATTAAGACTAGTCAACTCCGAGCCTTTCTAAGACAATAGCTTGCCTTCGCTCTGTACGACATTTCTGAAGTGAAGACCGTTTCTCGAGTCATTTTGGCTGACATAGCCAAATGCCAGTCAGCGGCGCAACAAAGTCAAAGGAAAAAAGATTAACACAAGAACGTCAATCTGAGCCGCTGTTCCCGCCGAGGGCTGTCCAAATCCGTGTCATCGGTATCCTTACAGATGCTCTCATCGTACGATAAACTATCGGCCATCGGCGTTAAAGTTTGGCTGTAGTATGATCCTTTGTCTGACATTTTAGGGCTATCTTTCACACGCGCTGACATCGGTGTGGTTGTGTGGTTGGACTTTCGATAACCCCTTTTTCGTTTCTTCCTTTCACGATGCTGTTTTTGTCTCTGCCTTGCATGCAGAACGTGAACGTGTACGTCACGGTATTCCATGTATTCGCCATCGTTATGCGGCCTCCAGTGGAACGTACCATTTAGGTATACGGGACGGCCGGAGCTTCTCCAAGAAATGTTGAACGTTGAGAAATGTATCCACTGCTCCGGCTGCTTTTTCAAACGTGAAAAAGTGTCTCAAATAAAACATTCAGTATGTGGCAAAGCAACTACAAATACACGGCTCGCCGACACGACTCGTCTGACTCGGATTACGCTGCCAAATATAGTCTTAGGACTCTGATCGATCAAAACTACTGTCTGCCCCGATGATCATTGAAACACGGTCCCTCCACAAAAACGTCAATAGGCGGGCGATCTCTGACAAGCGAACTTGACCGTGACTTTTTTATCAATTTATTAATAATGACTTCAGGTCCTGCCATTACTCATGCTGTAGATTGTAAAACTCAATATATATGCTGCTATTTGTGATCTGTACTAACCTGAAATTGAATAATTTCTTGCCTCAGTGTCTTGCTAATACTCAGAAGTTGCCATCTTTTGGGAGCAGTCACCCCTATGAGAAAAACGTACGATCCACCGTTCTGCGCCTGATAGCTACGCATACACACGATGGTCTTAGATACACGCAGTTACGGTAGGTGTCAATGGGATTTTCACAGCGGATGTTGTCCAAGTGCATGCGACAATACAGTGGTGCTGCCGCTTAGCTTAATCCCTTGCCAATCAAGACTTGGCGGTAGTCTCAAAATGCAAAAACGTGCATCTGTTCCTCTTGTAAATTTTTATCGCAAAATTTCAGCCAGAAATAGAAGCTTTCAGACCAAGATACTCTTCACACATGAAGATCAATATTTTAGGAATACTTTTCAGGCATAAAAAAAATCTTGTTTTTGACTTAAAATACCAAAACAAAGGCGGAAAGCTACCCTAAGCTAAATAGCTAACTGCAATGTCATTAGCAACCAAAAAAAACACACACGCAGTTGCTTGCGCGTAAATTGAAATTGTTGTCTCTAACCTCTCAACGGCTACGTGCAACTTTATTCGTTTGGAACATCTGTGGAGCACAGGAGCTGTCCTCAAGTGGTGCGCAAACATAAAGATAATTTACAGGCAGTGCTTTTCTAAGAAATACTGGTGCGCCTTATACAAATACACTTTTGGCTTATAAACGTGTGCAACATAATTGCCATGAATCATGAGTTTCCAGATGACCATATTTTAACTTCGACGAGATCAATGTTTATATCTCATTTTTATCACAGAATCAGCAATCAAACATGGTAAAGCGCTATCTTCATGACTAAAAAACTGGTCCCTCTTTATTTCTGCTACACATATTGACTTGAAATCGGTGACATTGCCTTGCGGAAAAAAAACATCTGATGTAATGTGTTAATATTTTATTTCCTTAAGAAATAGAGTAGAGTGTGACGCCTTTTAGTGCCAGTCATCAGATTAGAAAAAGTATTGTAGTAATAAATTAACACTAACTTGATTAAATTACAGAACTCGGCCTAGTGAAAAGGTAGAAGTGAAGTACATTGGTGACATGGTAACGTGTGTACCACATGCCTCCTTACACAAACTAGACGTAGTAAAGTTTACTTTGCCTTGGGATATTATTTGTTTCGTTTTAAAATACAATACTGTCAAAATTTCAAGTTTCTAAATTCTAAAGATTGCCATTTTTGGCTCTTGCAAACTGTAACCATTTTGAACACAATCACCGATACTCATGCTTTAAAGTGCTTACTCGGCCATCTCGATGTCTATTTTTATGACACGGTTTGGTAACCGACAAAGGCTTATGTATGGGGTCTAGCAACACGATGACCAGGTTACCATGTCAGGCCCCTCATGTACCCTCCTTTGTCGGTTTTATACCGACACCGAGAAGTGCCTATCAATATACTGATGTAAAAAT
The DNA here is from genome assembly GCF_041260155.1 of Ptychodera flava. Classification (NCBI taxonomy): domain Eukaryota; kingdom Metazoa; phylum Hemichordata; class Enteropneusta; family Ptychoderidae; genus Ptychodera; species Ptychodera flava. The sequence continues at coordinate 15,747,906 of NC_091929.1, read as the reverse complement.
GTCAAGACATGTTAATTGATTATCTTAATACCCTGTAATCTCTGAGATGGTATTTACAGTCGTCGATATTTACCGTGCCAAAAACTGTTATCTATTAACTACATATCAGTGGTGTATGGCTCGTAACAAGACTAAATTTGAAATCAACATTTTGGATTCGTTCTCAACATTTTGGATAAGGCCTAGTACGCGCAATTTTCAACTGTCGAACTCCCCATTTTGGATTCGTATTCCCATTTTAAATTCATACACCCAATTTTCAACTTTTGAACTCCCCATTGTGGATTCGCATAAGGCCAAAATCGAACTCATGTTTTGGAATCGTCGTCAGACTTTCGTACCTAGATATTCTTTATCTCCCATTTTTGACTCAAAGTAGCACATCGACGTTTCTCTTAGCGGTCCTCATTATTTGTGTAGGCATCCCCAAGCTGCTTAGATTTTGCTTCTGGGCCACACTATGTCAGAACCCGTCATAGATGCGTCACATGATGACGTGTCGGAGTTTTCGGGTTATTCCTGTGTGATGTTCTAAAGGGTCCAAAAATATGAATGGCGGATGCTATAACTCCATGATTACAATCGCCATGACTTAATTCCGTCGCTATAATGTCGCCTAATGACAAGAGCCTGTGTGCTCCTCGAACTATTAACCGAGAGAGACCAAGACGGCAAGACGGCTACTAGGAATGGACCGAACCTATAATCGCGAGTCAATAGCCAAGTTTGCTAGCGCTATTGCCATGAGCGCGTCGATAGCCATCTTGGCTATAGCCATGCGCGTGTCAATAGCAACCTTTTCTATTGCCACGCACGCGGTAATAGACACTCCGTAAAATCTAACTGTAAGGTCACCCACGTGTTTGGGACTCCGTAACAAAGTGATGAGTAGCTTCATGTAATGTGACGATTTTAAAGTCGCATTGACTATTCGCAACCCATTTTGGCTTGTGTTCCATGCCTAGTGACCTATGAGAAAGTCAAAATTGGGAGTTCGAAAGTTGAAAAACATGCCTGTACGAATCCAAAATGGTGATTTTGAAAGTTGAAAAAGATAATACGTATCAACTTATAAGTTTGAATGTTTGCCTCGTGCGAATCCATAATGAGGAGTTTGAAAGTCATTCAATTTGGGAAGTTCCGATAGTTGAAAAAGGCGACTATACGGATCCAAAATGGGGAATTTGGATGTTGGCCTTGTACGAATGCAAATTTAAATTTGACTTTGAGAGTTAAAAATTGCTAGTACGAATGCAAAATGGGGAATTTGATAGTTGAAAGTTGCGAGTACGACTCAAAATGTTGAGTACAAATCCAAAATGTTGAGTTCGAATTTTGGCCTTGATTCCCCGCCATTGTACGTCGTTTGCGGAGAAATAAAACTCGATAATCGCAATTATTTATAGTTATGACAAATAACCGTTATAGGAGAACATTCGCCTACGGGGGTAGCATGAACATAATTGGCAGTTACTGTTTCAAACACCGGATTTCCTTATAAGGGCCATTGACTCATGCCGGGGACTCATGTGGCCAAGCGTGGTCACAGTAGCGCCTTAGTTTGTTTCCGCTTTTCCTACATAGACCCCTGACTTTGTAAAAGCTTTCTCGACAACTTTGAAGAAAAAAGTAGCATACCTTGATTATAAAAGGGCTGGATGTCGGAAAACCATCAAACATATCCAGGTTTCATATCCAATGGTAAAAACACCGAAGAGAGCGCTCAAAAGAAGTTGGGCTCCCAGCATACATCTCATGCAGGAACAAGTTCAGAAACAGTCGCGTGGTGGCGCCTGACTAAAATCACGTTGGAGGGACACAAACAAAGAAATTCGCTTGCCTTGTTCAAATCGTTGCCTTTTTTCCCTTTAAGTGTTCATGTATCACGTAATTTATCAGACGCCTTTCGGTTGGCTTAAATTGAATCCAAACCTTCGCAGGCCTTATTCGGGCGTGTAGCAATACGTCGAGAAAAGAAATTTCACATAAAATTTGCCTTGGGACGGGCCAGGAAGCAAGTTCGGAATGTTTGAGCTTGACAAACTTATAGGTTCTGATACATAGGTTCGCTAGTGAGGGATTTCGGTGCTTAGGTTCCTGAGTAATGCTTCGTCATATGCAAACACTTGTAACGAATGACAACGCGATTAAAAACGATTATATTAGAGCATTTTGAGAAACATGCATATATTCGATTATTTTGCGAATCCAGTTGAAAGGATATCTGTTTCTCAGTAAACTGTCCTTCTATTTTGAATGACCTGTTCTGCAAAGCGTAACAACCAATCTGTCTGTAACAAACCTTGGCTGTTTTGCCGCTATTTGGATTGTTAAAGACCTACTAAGCAGTCACATTTACACCACGGTTCAGTCTTCTTGTCCTTTGTTTTGTCTAACATAGTTCAGACATATCTGTGTTTGATATTATTGGTGCATAATTAGGGGTTATTACAATAAGTTTGGTCACAGTATCTTGTTTTCTCAAATGTCGCTCTTCATCTTACGCCCGATAAACGTATACACGTACCGATACACGCAGGACAAATGGCTATGTGGACAATGCCATGTCATCTTCAGCATTCGATTTCACTGTGAAAATGAGCAAGTTTATTTATCACGTAACAGTCGATTGTTCTCTTTGATTCTCAAAATTCATACCGGGTACCTTATCTGCTGCAAAAATGCTCAATTCGCGTGATTTTGGTCGATTTCGAAAGATCTCACAGCGCCAAAACGTAAGCGTGAGCAACATTCCAATCATCCTGCACAGAACGTTGGGCAACCCTACTTTGTTGACGTTGGTGCCGCCGCTTACACATGCCAGGTGACAGGAATGTTGCTCACGCTTTTAGTTTGGCGACGTGTCTGTCTTTCTCGGCCAAAACTCACACGAAATGAGCATTTTTTAAGCAGATGAAGTATCAGGTATGAATTTTCGTGCAATTTTCGGTCGAGATCGAAAGGCATATCGCCTAAACATAAGCCAATTTTCTTTCTCAACGAAATATATACCTCTTACTGCATCCATGGACTTACAGAAGAGCAGAGGGGAACAAATATCCTTTGCCTGAATCAAATTTGGGCATCATTTTACTAGTGGTATAGCCACAAACTAATGACGTCACACTGCTGTACACAAAACACAGCACGCCTTGTAATTACGGCACTGTGTGTTGTGTACGGCGAAATGGTGGTAAGATGGTGCCCAAATTTGAAATGACTAAAATGTTGAAATTACCGTCGTTTTCCGACACACAATGTCTCACTAACATAGCTTGATAGACCAAAATGAAGGATCAAAGCCCCTTAAATCTGGTGATTTAAAAGCATGGTACGTAATCAAGAGACATTTCATTTGATGCTAATTATAAAGTAACATTGCAACAACATTCATGCGTGAACATTTGATATTTCGTTAAGATTGTAAGAATGTAGATTGAAAATGGTATTATTGTATCCTATAGAATTTCAAAGAGAATTTTCAGATGTCAAGAGGTGTCAATCTTGCAGTGGCATGTAATACATGTTCGTTTTAATCGTGTAGCTCTACGGGATAGCAAATTGTCCGGATAGCGAAACCACGTGTCCCACGAAAATGCAATATAAAAGTCGAATTCTGCTGTCGTTGGATCCATTGAATGACATTCATGATCGAACACGATGTGGCATCTCTCTTTCACACTTGAAAAGATCACGCGTACTATTAAACTCCTAGAAAAAGCACATTAGTCTGAATTATACAATGATGTAAATATCATCTTGGTAAAGATGAATTTTTTTTCAACGTTGGTTTCTGTCACAATGTTGTTGTGTGTTTGTCCAATATATCCACATATAAATTTCAGGCGACATTTCTAAGTTTTTATTGGGTGAGCTTTTCACTGAAGGGAATTAAGTGACAGGTGCCGAGTCTTACTTCTCCTTAAGCGGTGCCAGACGCCACTTATCATCGTAGGTTTTAACTTTTACAACCGAGAACACAAATACCATGATAACGGTTCAAATAAGGTGTCTCCATATATCAGTATTTTATGACAGCCTCTCGGTGAAATCTAGTCCCAGGTGCCTGCCTTTGTCGGTTTGTCGTCTGCATGAAATGCCTACAATGTCCTGTGATAAGACACATGGTAAACATCGTAATTAATCAACAAATTGAGTCTTTGGTGTGAGATTACAGCGCGGCGAACGGTTACCGTACACTGTCCAGTCAACAGTCAGGACAGTCGTTTCAGCATGTCACTAACAACACGCTTAACACTGCACTACATGTACGCACATCATCAACGTTTTCTTTTAGGTGTTTATTTTAATTTGGGAATTTTATCAACAATCATGACAACAGTCCCTTCAGCATACAGTCTGTAGCATGTCCAGTGCAGTCTACAACAGTCAACACGTCAAGTTTGACACAACACAACAAACGTTTTCTTTCAAGTTGATCGGGAACTTTATGAATATTTTCAATAGGAAAATTCCTAACACTTCTGAATGAAACTTTTTCCTGCTTTCTCTTTTGTCCCAGATGAATGAAACTTTTTTCATGGACATTTCTCTCAAATACATGACACAACTACAAAATAGATTCGGACTAGAAGACAATTGTTGATTTTACACATGTATTAAGGGACTGGACGTAAATTAGCAGGGGGGAGGGCCGGGGGGATTGGGGGGAGGGTCACAAATTTTTGAGCCTCTGTTTGGGGGAGGGTCACAATTTTTTGAGCTCCTCTAAGGGGGAGGGTCACAAATTTTTGGGCTTGTTGTCGGTGCACTAAAAGTAGAAAACAAATTGTTTGTATGGACAATTATGGTCACATGACATCACTCGCACACTGCCTCTTACTTTCTATTAAGTGCTCATTCCCAACTCTCTGTGTATCTCTTCCCGACCATTATCTTAAATAGGATTGTCTCTCTTGTTGCTATTCTTATCGCCATTAAGTTTATAGCAAATCCAATCTATTGTTCCTCAGCTAACCCACAATAACAAAGGGATATTATGATTCGTGGCATTCTGGCTGCACATTGTACATGTAGTGTGTTTTGTTAATAAACACTGGACAGTGTTTTTGCTAAGGTTGGGGAACATTGGGAACCCTGGTAAAATTTCTGTTGTCCGGTAGTATGACTGCACAGATATACCAAGGCTAACCCTGGTATAATGACTGGGGAACCCTGGTAACATTTACCTAGGTACCGCCCTTACAAAAACACTGCTGGATATTACCACAATATCTTACATTGTTCTACTGATGTAGTCAATCTTGAACCTAACTATTTGACAATATTATTTCTCATTCCACATTTTGTTGATCAACAAAAGTTCCCTCTCTTGCATAAGCCATTTCCCCTTAAAGTTTAAGGCCGAGCTCCACCCTGCATCAGTCACGTTTTAGGTACATGAATTTTAGTTTTTAGAGATACTATTGTTTGGAATTAAGAGCAAGCTTTGGTGTGATATTTCATACTTTTGATTCCAGAAAAGTGATTTTAGTATACTTAAATATTAAGGTACAGTCATCTGATTGGTATGGCAACTTGTGGCATTTTTTCAAGTTTATATTGGCTTTACCACGTGGGTACTAGATAGTGTTCATTTGTGTTGTGATGGCAAGATATATGACATTTGTTGAAATTTAATGTGGGTAATTTATACAGTGAATTAGCCATGTTGATCACGTATTCAGATTGAACTTGATTAAATATGGTGAAATCCCAATGTCATTTCAGAATATGAAGACTTGATTGATCATGAAATAGTGTTTGCCACTTCTGTGTCAAATCAGGATCAGTTTATCCTCTATTATCTATGCTGCTTTCTGTGATATGTTTAAAATGCAAAGAAACGAGGCACAAAACTTGACAAAGTATTATCAATGTTAAAACATCATAATTTCACATAATAGCATTCAATCTATGACTATACTTTGAATTGTTTGCTTAAATTATTGCTTGAATAGGCAAAGCCTTTCTGTTGACCTTTCTCCACAAACAGGGCAACATGACCAAAACTTCTCATTGTCTACTGTAACACATAGTACACATAGTACATTTTGTAAAACTGGATTTGCTATGAGTGCAATGAGCACATGTACAGGTATTTTCAGTTCTCTGACTACACAGGTCTATCGGGAATATTATAAAATTCAGTAAACAATGGGGTCATGCACACACATGTAGTTCTATATCTGTACCAGGAACACATTTTATATATACTTTCCCATATTTCTTCCCCATGTAGAGATTGAACTGCTCAATACATTGTACATGACCATATAAAATTGTTGTGGAGATCAGTGTCACATTGAGTTTCTAGTATTCCCTCAATTGTCAATGTGATACATTCCAAAATTATGAATTTCACTGATATTTTGATAAATGTTAAATTATAATTCCTAAGAAAAAATGGCAGGCACATGTGCATTAATATAAAAGAAAACATTTGAAGAGCATTATTTATTACAACCACTCTTAATGGAGTATAAGTGTGCTCTATTCCATTATGAGCCAATTTGGGCATTTATTATTGGAATTATTGGACAGCCTGTTGAATCACTACATTCCACAACTGCAGTTCAAAGCCAATGTGAAAGGGTACATATTTACTGCCTACTTTACATGATATATGCCATTGACTTGGTGTAGAAGTCTAATTAGACTGCCTATGAGAAGCCCTACGAGAATGGTAAGAGTATTCAGCTATTGGCTGCTTTGATTGCCTCCAACAACGGCATACTCATCACACACAGGTGCAACCACATTCGCAACGCGAATTCAAAGGCCTATGCACCGGGCAGAGAGAGCTCTTCTGGGTAAGTAGCCTTCGCGCAGCGACAGTTGCACACATATCCTCCTAGCATAGGGCAATATTGCCGTTGTACGTCAACTTGATCAAACCCTAAAAACTAAAAGCTTAAACTCGAAAAAAGGCAAAACCTTTAGTTTCGGAACTGCAGCTACATAAAGCAAAATATGATACCTCGGTACTACCAAAAGAGTGTGGTAGCTCCGAGCTTTGCATGGCAGGGCTGTGCGTTACCAGCGTTATAGTACGGCCTGTGGTAGGAGGCCGTATAACGACGGTAACACACAGCCCTGCCATGCAGAGCTTAGCTCCATGGTGATACTGATACGCTCCTGCTTGGGAAAACAACATCCTTCTGATCCTTAATATATTTTTCATAAGCCAATAAGTCAATCATTTAAACATACAGACCTTTATTTCCTGAAAATGATAGGCTTAAATGTACAGTGTACGTCCAGAGAACTTCTTGGAACAGCGTGACACTTGTAAACAAACTTGAATGCATTGAAGTTATTTGAATATTTTTAGAATGATGTTCACAGTCACACTTGGAAGTAGTGACAATTTAAGTTAGTCCAGTTGTAAGTGAAACATATTTATGAAAATCATCATTAAATTAAGTACTTTCAATACTTAGACCTCAATCAATTTTGACAGTCAGGAAGAAGAGACAGAAATAATTGAGTGAAATTAATGACTAGTATGACGAATCTGTGACTTAAAATGACGTAAAAGTTACTGTCATTTTCCAGAATACAATGTACGTACCAAGCTTGCAGGTCAAGTCCAGAGGGTCAAGTATGATATGAAATAGGCCCAGAAGAAAGTTTTTAAATAGCTTTGAAACAAGCAGACTGCCGATCTTGATTAGCAGTCATCTAGTACCAAGACTTTAAATTTTTTTCACATGATGCTATACTTGGTGTCTACCTCCATGGTGTACAACATGATTCGGCACTGAACAGAGGACTGCACTTTCATATTGGAAATATTTGTGAGTTCACATGGTGGTGTAATCTTACATCCTGTTCAGAAATGGCTAATATTATGATACTTTGGACAAAGCTATTTTTGTCAACATTTTACAGTACTATCTTGTTAATGCACCAATTATAAAAATATTCATTGCCACCATTTTAATACTTCAACAGTGCAATGGTCATGCTGCTTCACACTTGAATTAAAAGAATCTCAATCTGTACTAGATATGTACCAAGTTAAAGAGACAAAGTTGCTCATTTTTGACATTATTTTGCCATTTAAATTTCTTTTGATAGATTATTCTCACTGAAAATATGCTCACTCTCTGGTTATTGCAATTCAATTCTCACTTTTTATAAGACACATTAACATGTGAAATTTACTATGTTACAATTTTTGGCACATAAAAGTATTAAGTGATCACATGTTATATATCCATGCATGCACATGAGTTGAGCTGTGACAACCAGAGATTGCGATTTAGCCTATTTCAGTGAGCAGCAGAAAAGCATACATTCAACAGAAATTAAAGTGACCAGAATTTTGTCAAAAATGAGTGACTTTGTCCTTTTAATGGGCAATGAAAATGGCTAAATTCCATGTTTGATGTTTTGTTATTTTTGCCTGTCAGTCACTGTAATTTAAAACAATGGTGTATGGACAAGATGTGGGTTTTGTTGTTTACTTTGTAGGTCAGAATTACATAAATTCATACGATTTCAGAAGTTTTCAGTATTAGCTGCTGTATTTTTGCATGATATGCTCAGTATTGATTCAGTTTGTCAGCATAGCCTGATGACACTTGAGCAGTGGTGTCATTTTTTGTGCCCAGTGAAGTCTTAAACTGTTTTCTGTGGTTTGTTCCACATTTACAAGTGTGCTGACAACATGGAAAATTGAGCATTTCATCAAATTGTGCAGAAAATCAAACAATGAATTAATTTAATCATAGAGTTTATCCTATGGTATTCCCCAGAACAATCCACCCATACCGAAATGGAAACAAGAATACCAGTACTCCTTTATCTTGTGATTGGTTTACTAAGTTTAAACAGTGTAAGAACAGTATATTAAACCATTATCATAACAATTGAAATGATAATTGTGTAGGCAGAGAAATCAGGGGTTTCCCTTTTATTAAAAGTACTGAAAAATCTGTAGCATAGAATTATCCAGATTTTTTTCTACAAGATTAATTTTACCCATGCTGGTCAAATGTGACGGACACCATGTCATTGAAAGTATTCTTAGGTAAGGCTGACATCCATATCTAGACTTGTTCTTGTCACAAGCAGAAGCAAATAAAAAACTTTGCAGAAATCCCTTGCTGGTGTCCATCTATATTGCCCTGTGTTGTAAATCCCAACCTCCAAAGATACGATCAATTTGTAATATTCTATTTTTTTGAAACTGGGGGAGGGTCACAAATTTTTCAGCCTTGCTTTGGGGGAGGGTCATAAATTTTTGGACCAAAATTTGGGGGAGGGTCATGATTTTTTGGCCACTCCCTTGCGAAATCCCCCCGGCCCTCCCCCCCTGCTAATTTACGTCCAGTCCCAAAGTGCAATTCTCAATCAACGCAGTGCATTTCGTGCCATTAAATAAGACCCCCAGTATTTCTGAAATAATTCACTCTATTTTGCAACGTAATTCTCCGGACGGCATCATACACGGAAACGGATAAGTTTGCATTGAGGAAACAGCGATGTTTCTCTGCCTGCAAAATTTTCTTCACCTTGCTGAAGCAATGTTCAACGTGAGTTCAAATCGGGGGGATATGTTTGACCAAATACGTTGGGGTAAAACTATACTCAATTCAAAGGGTGTCAAGTCGGTCAGATAGAATCAATTCACCTTCGTTGTGATGAATCGATGCTTTGCCAGCGATTAAAATGTCACCTTGTAGCAAAGCACGCTGTCCATCCTCGCCGAACGGTTGCACAGCTTTATGGATAAAATGGACATATTCGTTGGTTTCAGAGCCGCCTTCAATTACACGATAATGTTTCACGCCGTCATATCCAATCAGCAACTGCAATATGTACATCGGTGACTTCATGCATGGATCGGCAAACTTCTACGCACGGTGTTCCTCCAGATACGTCTTGCAGCATGCCTCGCACCGGCGTTCGCTCTCTCTCATTCTCGTACGGCTCCCGTTTTCGAACGCATGAGGGTATTTACATAATTTTACGCATGCGTGGTGGTGGGTAAACGATTTCTCCCTACGTACGCGTTGTACGCTACGGTAGACAGGCCTCCAGTCGCAGCTGAGTTATTGGCTGGCCAAGCGTTCATCCCACGATCTACGCAACAGCCTTCATCCCACGATCTACATGATCTACGCAACAGCCTACCATTAGCGCGACGGTCTGCTAATGTTTAGGCCTTCAGTTCAGATACGTCAGGAAACGATAAAAGGAAATGTTTTTAACGTAAAATAACACCTTAGGATAGCTTAATGTCGCATAATAAGAGGCTCTCATCAGCCAACAGTCCCAAAAAATTATAACAGCAAGGTTTTATGCGATAAAAAAAGACGTCATGCTGCCGGTACCGTTTCAGAAAACGCATAAGGCTAAATGATAGTTTAACGTCGTATTATAAGTGGCTCTCGGCCTAATAGCAAAGTTTTATAAAGTATCTTAGTAACTACCTCGCACCGGTTTACCGTTTCAGGAAACGATAACATGATGTCGTACAAGTACGATGTCGTATAAGTACCTCGTAACGGTGTACAAAAAGAGAAAACGTACTATACGACTGTTTAAGTTCTTATTTTAGAGGTTCTCACCAGCCAACAGTTACAGACCAGATATGAACTGTAAATGCTCACGTGTTTCATTATATATTGAAGTAATGTGTAAATTTGAACCGTTGCCACATGTTTGCAACTTCATTGAAATTATTATGATCAACATAATGAACAATAATCACTGCCGATTAATTCTAAAAGGTCATGAAGTATACAAATATGTATTTGGCTGAAATAAAAATATTAAAGTTATTTGACTGCTCTTATTGTATCACCACTTTATATAGCAAGTGTAATTACCGTTGGCCAAGTCCTTCAAGCCATATATGCCGAGCTGTGAAAGCTCATTAGATATGCAAATTATACATTAGCTGACATGAAAATGTGAAATGACTTTCGATATTGTTTTACCCTAGTACCTGGTATAATTATCAATGTACATAGCATGTTTTGCCAACTTTGATCAAGTAAATCCCGGTATATATCCCTAATAAGCAAAGTTCATTAAATATGTAAATTAGGAATTGGCTGAAGTAAAAATGCTTAATGATTGTCAATAATGTTGTATCATGGTATCTGTAATATGTGTAGCAAATTTTGTCAACTTTGGTCAAGTCAATTCAGATATATATCTCTAATTAGGAAAGATCATTAAATATGCAAATTAGGAATTGGCTGAAGAGAAAATGCTTAATGACTTTCAATAATGTTGTATTATAGTGTCTTTAATGTACATAGCAAGTTTCATCAATTTTGATCAAGTCAATTCAGATAAATATCCCTAATTATGAAAATTCATTTAATATTCAAATTAGGTTTCTGCTGAAGTAAAAATGTCTTTTGACTTTCAATAATGTTATATACCAATATCTTTGATGTATATAGCAAGTTTCAACAACTACAATCAAGTTAATTCAGATATATATCCCTAATTGGGAAAGTTCATTAAATATGCAAATTCAGAATTGGCTGAAGTAAAAAATGCTTAATGACTTTCAAAAATGTTGTATCACAGTGGCTTCAATACATGTAGCAAGTTTCATCAACTTTGGTCCAGTCATTTGAAATATATATCCCTAATTAACAAAGTTCATGAAATATGCAAATTAGGAATTGGCTGAAGTTAAAACGCTTAATGACTTTCAATAATGTTAAATCATAGTATCTTTAATATACATACCAAGTTTGGTTAATTTTGATCAAGTCAAATCAGACATATATCCCTAGTTAGGAAAGTTCATTAAATATGCAAATTAGCATTTATCTTTCATGTCACCCCTTAATGGTTCCCACTGCTGATATGTCTTGGTGTGATCAACATTTGTAGCAAATCTCATCAAATTGTGTGTCGTCGTTTTTAATGTATATGCGTTTTTTCTAAAATCATTAATTATGCAAATGAGCAAAAAGTATGCAAGCCACACCCACCAAAAACTAATCAGTTCTTGCCATTTACTAACTAAATATATGTACCAGATTTGATTCTGATCTGATGAACCGTTTTTGAGATATCGGACCAACAGACAGACAGACAGACACACAGACGGACAGACAGACAGACATCGCTGCGACATATGCCCACGTGTGTAAACACGTGAGCAAAAAATGATGATGGCAAAGTTTTATAAAGTATAACTACCTCGCAACGGCGTACCGTTTCAGCGAATGTATTATGCGATAGTTAAATCTCATATCATAAGAGTCTCTCATCAGTCAACAGTTACAGAAAATAATAATGGCAAAGTTTTATAAATTCTAACTACCTAGCAACGGCGTACCGTTACAGAAAACGTATTATAGGTCTACTATTAATAGTTCAATTGTCATATCTCTATCTCGCAACGGCGTACGGTGTCAGAAAACGTATTATACCATAGTTCAATTGTCATATCTCTATCTCGCAACGCCGTACGGTGTCAGGAAACGTATTATACTATAGTTCAATTGTCATATCTCTATCTCGCAACGGCGTACGGTGTCAGAAAACGTATTATACTATAGTTCAATTGTCATATCTCTATCTCGCAACGGCGTACGGTGTCAGAAAACGTATTATACTATAGTTCAATTGTCATATCTCTATCTCGCAACGGCGTACGGTGTCAGAAAACGTATTATACGATACTTCAATTGTCATATCTCTACCTCGCAACGGCGTACGGTGTCTGAAAACGTATTATACGATACTTCATTTGTCATATCTCTACCTCGCAACAGCGTACCGTTTCAGAAAACGTATTATACGATGCTTCAATTGTCATATCTCTACCACGCACGGCGTACGGTGTCAGAAAACGTATTATACGATACTTCAATTGTCATATCTCTACCTCGCAACTGCGTACGGTGTCAGAAAACGTATTATACGATAGTTCAATTGTCATATCTCTACCTCGCCACTGCGTACCGTTATAGAAAACGT